>NW_024041039.1:20377730-20556580 GCF_014851395.1 Micropterus salmoides | reverse complement strand
TTGTGATCTTACCCTTATCCAAGCAGTTTGTGAATGTTCAAAAGGAACCTGCACAGAATAAAGGTTTTTATATAAGATGACAGCTTACTGTTGACCAACGAGGGCAATCTCTCCCTGCTTTTGTGTGCAAATATGTACTCATATGTACTTCAACCCCAGCCACTGTCTGTGTGACAGTCCTTTATTTGCAGTGATGCCAGTACTACATTTTGTTCTAGTGGTACAATGAAAAAACAGAGTTCATCTATTTGAAACTACTATGCCCAGACCTAGTTGTTTCAAGAGTTTGTTTCAAGAGTTTGTGTGGTAAAGGTGGCTGTTAGTGATACCTGAATTGTTGCTGTAGAACCTTGATGGCATACAGTTTAAGTCTTGCATTGGTGAAGTCATCAGTACGATATCTTGCTTGGATAGAGTCTCCTCAGTCAGAGTTAGGTTGTAGTTATTTCATTACCAGTTATGTTAAAGTTGCAGTTGAAATCTCCAGTTTTACAACAGTCTGAAATACAAACCACATACACTCACGTTCATCAAATGACCAAGAGAACAGCTGTATGGTTATTTCCACTGGGCTCAAATCAGGCTAATAATTAGGATATTACCTGCATGTCTGTCGTTTCCATTGACATAGAAACAGAGTTTAATTCCATTGTCATCGCGATAGACAACCTCTGAAATACAATGTGAAACCACTCTTTTCTTTAAAATGTTTCAGTTCAATTTTCATTCATTTATCTTTCTATGGTGTTATAAAGCTTACCTGATGGAAAATAAAATGTACTGTCTGGCTTTCTGCAGCTGACAAACAGAAATGTTTTTGTCTGCACGTCTCATTTGTGCCTGTAAAAAACAAGATAACAAAATGACAAATATAATATACATGTCAATCTGTAGAACAGGTGCTAAATTGTGTTGAGAAATAATGATTTGTTTCAGGTAACTTTTGTTGAACTTACTCACCTGAGCTCTCACATATGCCTGTTCTTGAGGAATATCCCAAAACAGGATTGCCATCTCCACTGCAAACATCGAGCGATGCTTTCCATCAGTGGTGACATTATCCTAAGGAGTAAGGACAATGTCAAGTACATTATGGGATTAAGTTATCTCACCATAAACCTATAGATATATACATTTTTCAGTTCCATCTAGCCGTACAACAGCTTCCATTACCTGATTGTGGTGATTTTCTGTGTTCTGCGTTGTCACTCTCCACAGCGACTGTTAGTGAAAGATAAACCCTTAATATAGTTCCTGTCTAATTTACCTTGCAAATGAGCATGTCCACTTCTCTTGACACATGTCGTGACTGCATTCTCATCTCGCAGACTGCCACATATAGTGATGGACTGGATTGAAGAGTTTATATGTAGTTTTTAAAATCAAAAAAAACTATGTTTCTTTATTCACATGACAGGATGGACAAAAATGAATGGTAAATGCAATATATTCTATACAGTAATATAGTCTAGTCTATTTTGCTTCTTTGATTCATTTCAGCCATACTACGCTGGCTCTATGGATGGAAATGTCGGTTGGTTGGTTAGTCTTTGGTCCAGACTGAAATATCTCAGCAACTACTACATTTTGTACAGACATTCACGATTCCCATTGGATGAACCCTACTTTGGTGCTCCCCTGACTTTTCCTCTGGTGTCACCATGAAGTTCACATTTGTGGTTTTGAATGAAAGTAGCCAATAGCTATTGCATGGATTGTCATGAATTTTTCTGCACACACTCAGACCCCATTCAAAATAAATGTGAATAACTCTGCTAATCCCCCGACATTTCACCCAACACCATAATCAGTACAACATTTCAGTTTGTCTCAATTCTTTAGCTACCATGCTAAACTAAGATGGTGAACAACATACCTGCTTAACACCAACATGTTAGCATTGCCCTTTTCATAACAAGTGAATGAGAGGGAAATTGTAAAGCACTTTATCTGTTAAGATTGAAATGCATTATACAGCATGTTATCCATTCACCACATGTAGTCCATTTGTGACCATGATAGCATCCTGACTGTAGCATTTAGCTTAGGGCACAGTGCCACTAGCATGGCTGTCGATTTGTAGTCTTGTTTGTATACGTGCTTATCTCCCTGTTGAGACATCTATAGTTATCAATGAGGATGATGTTGCCGCAAGTCTTTTTAAATTGATGCTGAACAAGACCACTGGTCCAGACAGTCTGAAAGTCTGTCTTCTAAAAGAGTGTTCTCCTGAACTAAAAAGAGCTTTTGCAAGGTTGCTTCACTTCCCTCCAAGGTGCACAGTGCCAAAATCATGGAAATTTTCAATGATCAGGCCTATGCCAAAACTGTAGAAAACTTACCCAAATACCTTGGTGCAACTCCCAGGTGAACTTCTCTGGAAAACAAGTGTGTTTTTTAAAGAGATTCTCACAGTGACTTTATCTTCTGAGGAAACTCAGTGTTAGTCAGTAGGTTTTAGAACTAGTGTACAAAATTATTGCTGAGTCTTTTAACTGTTCACCTTCCAGTCCTGTTACATTCAAATAGTTGGCAAACCCCAAAGCCTGAAGGACAATAAAGAAATATTGTGTTCTGTTTTTCCTTTTTTATGGTCACAGTAGGAGCTTAAATTAACCATAGCTTATAATAGAGTGGGCAATTTGAGCTGTATTTGAGCTCAGAATTATAACTGTTGACAAAATGTCTGTGGAATAGTTTCATATTTTGGCAGATACTCTTTTTCACTTTCTTGCTGAGATTTAGACGAGAAGAATGATACTACTCTTATATCTGAATGGACTACAGGCAATTGCCGGTGAGCTTAGCTGAGCGTAAATACTGAAAATGGGGTAAAAAAATGTTCAATCCTGTAAAGATCAATAAAAACACATTTGTTTGTCCACCATTTCAAACCCAAAGAGCAGAAAAGCCATGCTAAAATCTACAATACTTCATTTTAAATTGTTGTCAAGTCTCAAGTTTCCAAACACACCCAACATGCCTGCTGATTTGTATGTAAATTTTTATAAAGACACCAAGAATTTATCCTGTGCCACCAGTAATACAAGATGACATCTTTGGTTTAAATATTTCAATCAACATACACATACAATATAGGGTTACCTAGTGTCAATAAAGTGCTGGAACAAGCTGGAACAAATATGTGATGATGCCAAAGGTGTGGAAAGCCATGGCGATGTTTTATGAAAATTGTGTCTAGTCATAACATAAAATCAATGCAAATCCTGTGTATTTACAGTACATGGATATGCCTGTTGAATTGTTTACTGTAGGCTTGTTTGATGCAAATGGAATGAACAAACTACTGTTGAAGCACACCATGCAACAAAAGGACAGTATAGTGGCAACCAAAACGGTTTGCATTTAGGGCTTATATGAAGGGAAAGGCTTCATACTTAACTATAGGCAGCCACAGTGCCCCGTTTGTGTTCTGAAATTATCAGGTAAATAAACTCAGAGGAGGGACATAGGGAGCTACGCATGAGGTGATGAGGTGACATGAACATCATGTCTGAAAAATGTGTCGATGCTGCCCCCTGGTGAAAACCTAACATGTTAATACCCCCGGTATGTTTCTTGACATAATCTAACACAGTTTTAAACATTACAGGCCTTTTTTCTTCTTTTTGTTTGATGATCTCTGGATAAAACTATTTTTAACAAAACCATCATCTGAATGATAAATACAAATGCATCCCTAAATAACGAGAGACCTGAACAAATAGCACTGTAGATAAACAACACTGCAACTGACCATAAATTGACGGATAACAGAGCATTTAGAGGTACAGCTTGAGCTCCTCTGTGGTTGTTAACAGGTTGATAATGTCATTACAGTCAGCCTGCTAGCCTGCTAAGGTAATTACCGCCTCACCAGCAGCACTAAACACATTTAAGACCCGATTGTAGTCTGGATAGGCCTGGTTGGATTCATTGATGGAGTTTTTATTGACAGTTTGGAGTTAACTCAACCTGCTGAACCATGTGGTCAGTCTGGTGATGTCATTGTTATCCATGTTAATGTCTGTGTGGCCAGTCGTTTGTTGTTAACGCTGTTTGCAGGTGAGAAAAGCAAACTTCTCCTTTCATTAACCAGTCATTTGCTAAGTTGGTCATGTGGAAGCATTGTGTAAACTGAACAGCCGTTAAGTTAGTGATGCTTATATTCAGTGTATTAATATTTGTGTATTGTTCTTAGTTCTGCTAGTATTCAGCAATAAATAAATCAGTGTTGCCCGGTGTGAGGACAATAATTAAAGCTGTTGCTTAGCTCTGCACTGCAGGCTTTTCACTGTGTTTTTGTTTTCAGGAGCAGTTTTCTTAGTGGTTTGTTGCACGATGCTGTGGGGATAGAGCCAAGGGCTCTGTGCCGTATGGCAAATGAATATTTCATGGCTCTTAATGGAGCCATCGCCCTCATGCTGTAGCTCTGTTTTTCCCACCACACGCAGCACAGGACTGTGGTGGAGCTGTGTGATCCGTATCCTTTTTGCAGCTTCTCTGGTGAATTTAGTTGTCTGTCTGGCAGTGCCACACAACAGCTGCCCGTAATGTCATCATACTGGTTGGGGGGGGGCTAGCTATAAAGCTTACCAAGCAGACAACTGGTGGTGATGCTGAAGGTCTGTGGTAGAACACAATGCACCAAAGCCACACCCCTGCTCAACCCAGCCCCTACATATGGCTGTATCCCTCGCCCTGCGCCCTGTGCGTGAACTTGTCTTCACCAAGATCAGCAGATGACCTGCCATCTATGACAGAGGGACAGCCTCATGTTACACATCATCCCGCATACATCTGGATACGTGTGTCAATATTTATGTCCACTGGGTATAAAACACTATCTGCGTCAATCCTGGAGAGGAGATTAAGATCTTAACTTGGGAGCGATATGACCCAGCCTGTCGTTCCAATTAGAAAAGTGACCGGGAGGCAGAGCAGCTATGCATTGCCTTGGTGACCTCATCCTCTATACACAACAATCCATAACTATCCGACAGAGAGTTGACTCCCACTAATATTTCACTATTGGCCTGTTAGTGTAAATTGATCTCGCAATCAAAGTGTTTGAGAGTCTTCAGAGTGTCAGATGAAGGGTGTGAGGAAAAGTAGGAGCGGGCTCAGCCTTGTGCTGGAATGTGGGATATCAGAGGATGTGTGTTTGTGTGTGTGTGTGTGTGTGTTCAAGGCACCTGTTTATACTTTCTTTGCAAGTTTGAGCCTGTGTATACACACACACACACACACACACACATACACACACACACACACACGCACACAATCACAGCTGTCCCTCACATTACACAGCTATTTCTGACCTGCTCAGGCATGGGGGACGGGGACAGACGGGTCAACAGTGCACTTTCTCCTTTAGTAAATGACACAAACACACACTCACAGGCGAGTACAGCAACCACACATCAAATCTAATCCTTTTTGTGGTGTCTTTAAATGCGCAGTACAATGTCAGTGAGTGTGCCCGACTCTTTGTTCACCTCATAGACTGTCACCCTGCACAACCATGACAGATGTAGTGGAGTATTGATCTCACTGACTGCTTTACAGCCTCAGTGTAAAACCTGATCAGCATGCGGCTAAAATATTTCAGATATAAATCAGTTTAACGCAGCTTGGCTCACCCTTCAGTTACCTATCTATAACCACAGCACTTGCCTTGGGTCTCCATAAAAATGATTCTTGTCAGATAGAGCACGAAGACAAAATATGGAGTAAACTTCAGTTAATGAACTCTGGAGATTCTGAATAGCAAAAGAAAAAAAAAACAAGTGGTCAAATTTCTCACATTAATTTTTCATAACTTCTCTTTTACAAGGTCACAGGTGGCACCCTATACTGGTCAGTGCTGCACTTCTCCAGACGTCAATCCCCCAAACAAACAAACAAACAAAAACATGGACAAGTGAACACTGTAACTGTCAGAAGTGGAAAGTTTTCACAGAAATGCATTCGTCACCATCCTAGAATTACAGTAGGCTCGCGCAACGTCACCTCAGCCAGTAGACAGACTTTTGTTATTTAAGATCTTTACTGCTTTATGGCCGCTGTGCTAGTAACGACAAAAGATAATACGGAGAAAAGCTTAACACAAATCGCTGGTCATGGGACAATTGCAATTGTCATTGCATCAACAACAAACAGACAGTACGGGTGACACCATCTTGCCACACTGGGCTTCTCATCATCCTTTGGATACATTCATATCCTCATCTCATTCATCACCCCCTGCCAGATTTTCAAACATACTATGACATCACCAGTCTGCAGCTCGTCCCTGAGGCATCTCACCATGACATCAGGCGGGGGTGTCTCTGTCCTTCAAATGTATTATAACATGTCTCCTCGTCAGTGAGGCCCAGTAGAGTAACCTTATCCTGGACCTTCAGGCTCTACACAGAGGCAGGCCAGTCAGAAGGGGGAGATGTGGAGCAAGGTGAAGAGTGAGGTGAAATGAGGTGGAGGGAGGAGCAGAGACGATGGTCAGCTAATCTCCTTTCAGGTGTGGGGTGTGGAGGCCACACTGAGGTGTGAAGGGCCTGGGAGAGGGCCAGAGGGACCAAGATTACAGACCTTGGACCCATGTCACAATAGAGGTGTGAACTAGGAGATGAGTCTCAGAGGAGTGTGAAAACGTGGGGAATAAAAGGAAGGCAATGTGGAAGTGCAGATGATGATGGGTCATTGGGAGATCTGCTGAGGGTGGTGGGGAGGTGAGAAAGACCAACATCATGATAGTTTATTTGGCTATTTGGGAGGTTTATAAGGGTAATCCTTTTGTTCCTTTAAGTTTCCACCATTGCCGCATTTTTGTAAAAATATCTATGTGAGATTTAGGTTCAAGATTTATGTAAAATAAAGATATGAAAAGAAAACACTAGCTTACTGTATTCTCCAAAATGTCACCGCTATTATTAATTTGTAGGAGCACACTTGACCACATCCCTTCATCCTGTCTTTCACAAGGACCATAAACAAGATGTGTTGCACAGGCTGAATCTTGTCAAAATGTGCTAATGTTTCCATTATTTGAATTAAATGGAGGTGATGATGGAAAGGAATCCTTTACCCCCCTGGGATCACTGTAAAGAGGCTTGCCCTGGCCACTGCCCTCATGTGGGGGCATAAATAAGCATCCCAGCTTGACCTTAAAGAGGCCCCTTTGTTGAAGGTGATGTGATCATTCCTTGCCTGTCCTCAGCTGCAGGTGGCCAGGAGCTCCCTGCTGAGTGCTGGAGAATCCCAGAGTCAGCACATTAGCCTGTCAAAAGGAGCAGAAAGGCAGCCGCAGGGAGGGCTTGGAGGGAAAGTCCCCTGCACCCACCCTGGGTTACTGGCCCCCTGACCACCACTGCTATATAGCTATAAACGTTTAGGATTGTTTGACCAACTAATATAAGCTTAAATATATTGTACTATATAAATCCCATAGGATTAATGAATACATTCACGTCTACATACAAAGTTTTTAAGCCTCTTGGATTTACTTTGCTTGTTGTTACGTATATGTTCTGGTGCTTGTCAGAGATTGTTAATTAATTAACGAATGGTCTATGGTATATTTACAGTAGCTCTGCATGATGTATACTGTATAGTTTATATCCCCAGGAAATTCTTATTAATATTCAATGGAAAAGGTCAAGGAGTTTAGTGAGCAACCTTCAGTGAAGTAATGAGGCTAACAATACTCTGGTGTGTTTGGAGACTAATTTCTCTGAGCAGTTGGATGGAAATAAACAAACATAACCTCCTTAGATCTCATACAGACTGCACTGACATAGGTAGGGGGTAGGACTGAGGTGGGAGTAGAGAGAAAACTTCACAGCACATTTTGTCTGGTCTGAGAAATCAATAAAACTGCTTTCATGTGAACTTCACGGGAAGGAACAACCCAGAAACACTCACAGAGGTTCCTTTGTGATTATGCTTGTTTGTCTGTTTTTTGAGGAGATTGCAAATAGTCGCCTATGGGCAAAGTGAAAAAGGCAAAAAGACAGAGAAGGAAGATGTTTTTATTGCAAAGCCTTTGGCATATGGGACAGCCAACATAAAATATGTATGTTAATCCATATGTTGAGTTTTTTGCCATGAATATTTAACATTCCAGCCACATTGAGGGACATAACATGAGGCTTTACATTGTCTAATAACAGTGGAGAGGTCCTAAGTGCCGTGTCAATTTTTCTCTTTCCCTCAATTAATACAGGCATTCCGATCAATAAATCATAGCTTCTGACGAGCTGAATCAAAAACACGAATTTCAAAAGTGAAACCAAACCGAAAAAAACTTTTTTGGCCGCCTGAATTAAAACACGGAAGAACAAAGCCCCTCTAGGGTGAAAATATTGATCGAGAGCCACAGAGAGGTGTGGAAAGTTCAGGTGCACGTGAATATGGATCTGTGCATTCGTGGTTTGGTGAGGCAGATGTTGGGGTTATGTGGAGGTGAAGGTTACAGGTTCAAAATCACGGCAGCTGTGGAATGGCGTTGTCTGAAGGTTACAGGAAGGTTACATCTTTTGTTGATACAATAATGCATCTTTTTTTAAATAAATCTATATTTCATGTTGAGGCTCCATTGACTACATTAAACAAAAGCTTTTGCTTTGCATGGTTAGTGGCTTTAAAAAAGTAATACTTTTTAAATGATTTGAATACCTTGAGGATGTTATTTGTGAAAGATGGATTTTGTTTGATTTTCATTATCTGAAATTCCCTCCCACTTGAAAGGGGACCCTTCCCCTCTATTAATAATTGACATCTTATTACTTATCCCCCCATCGTGGCAGCCATACGCTTTGATGTGAGCTGTGTTTTTTTATCAGCACAGTGCTATGTATTGATCGCTGGGCAGATAGGAGAACTATCAAAGGGATTCCTCGTGGGGCAGTCAACACCCGGTCACCTCATGCTCCTGGAATATAGTCAAGCACCAGTCCAGCTCACTCTCACTATCACATCTCTTCGCATTACTCTATTTGGCTTATGCTGTCTGAGCACCTCTTATCTGGGTTAAATATTCACAAAGAATAACAAAGCTGTTGAAATGACATCATCTGAAGAGGAAGGAGAGGGAGGGCAAATTTGCAAAGGGGGGTTCCACCAAGAGAACCCGTTACGTCTCATGTTCTGGCTTAACATTACAGCGGATGATGATCTCATTCATAAAGCTCATTACAGTCCACTGGAGATACTTATTGTCAGCTGAGTACCAAACAACTGTGCACCGTGTGTAAACAGTGTAAATTACAGTAGCTTTTGGTGCTTTAGACAAATATGGTATTTCTCTTGTTATGACAACAATATGAAAACAATATTGGATTGGGATGCACTGGGATAAGCATCATCCGGCTGTACGTGACATGGATTATAATTTCAGGAGATTTATATAATCCATCCATATTGGCAAACACAGAACTCCTTTGTTTATTCTATCTGACGCTCTCCCATATAAATACATTTCATAAGTCCCATACGCAGTTGCTGCTTTATAGGCCGGGCATTGATTGTTATTCGACACTCGGAGACCAATCGTCAAAAGCACTTACAATAAAACACAGAGCGCAGCTATATGAGCATATCCTATTTAACCTAACGGAAAAAATAAATAGTCCATTTTCACTGGTGAACACTTAGAGACCATTAGCAGTAGTGGTGTACAAGCCAGCCGTCTTTCCATCATCAATATCCCATAAGTGGACTGCCGCATGTGCGCCGAGGGCCCGGCTTGGTGAAATTCTCCCAGGCTGCTGGTGCTGCTGTTGTTGATGACTTGTCCGGCGTGACTGACAGCACTTTTGTTTTCCGCGGATTAGGCAATCTGACTTCATCGCGGTCCATGAGGGGGTTCACGTAACGCTGCCTGGAGGTCACTAGACACATGTGACCCCCTCTTGTCTACTGGCTGCCCCGATGACAGGCCATCCGCTCTCCAGACCGAGACTAGACACTGGACGTAGTGACCCCACCCTGCTCAAACACACACACAGGTACACACACCGTCTTCGCCTCACAACAACATATGCACACACACAGACACACATACATGCGCGCACTTGACCTAAATTTTTAATGGAATGTACATTAAGGCGCATTCACGGGCTGATACATGATGTTTCGCCACAGCTAATATTTCAGCAGCCTGTGTATCAGATCAGGATTGAATGATTGATTTTCTATCAGGCTGCTTTTCTTGCATGAATAATTCAGGGTCATAGCTTGTGACACCTTCAGCATATTCCCTTACATCACGAGGTTCAGTTGGACTTTTTGAAAATATTATTACAAAATGGTAGAAATGAATGAAAACAAGGCTCCGATCGGATGAAAGAGAATTCAATACCTATACATGCCTAATGTATTTTTTTGTCATAGCACTGTACTTGTGTATTTGTGGATGTGTGTGTATATACAAATGTTTCTTTGAGCATGCTTTGAGGATTTTGAGGCCTGTTGATGACTTTCTCTCTTGGCCTCCTGTCTGTATTGAGAAATGAGAGACAGCAGTGTCTGAGGTCACACACTGATTACTTACACTGATTATGGGATCAAATGCCTTTTAAATGTTTTGTTTACACTTCTACAACCCCGACTAGGCTCTGAACCAAGTACAGGGAAGCCTAAAGAGTGTATGAAATTGTGGAGTGTCCACATCTTCTGTGGTCTCATGGCCGATGTGTCTTTAAAATGTCAGAAGTAGGGAAAATGTGACGTGATGCCATGGATGTGTAACTGACTTAAAGACACGAGACATCTGTGACCATGTAAAAAAAAATATTCACCCAAGACATCTCACCAAATACCTAAAATAATAGTAATAGTAATAGTAATGTTAATAAAAAATTGCAGTTGTTACTATATAGTTATTTATTATTATTTCAATCATATTAATAATAGCTGCAGTGGTTTCAATGCTGAATCAATTATGGCCTGTTTGTGTGGGTTTACGATAATTAGGGTGTACTAGCTTAATTTTCACTCCTGAGATCCTCCCACTCCTAGTCAGAATCAGAAGAAGAATCAGAATCAGAAGGAGCTTTATTGCCAAGTAGTGTTTTACACATACGAGGAATTTGCTGTGGTGATAAGGTGCTACATGTAGACAAACATACAGTCAACATAAATAAATGTAGAAATATATAAATATGGAATGGAAGAACAACGTTGCAGATATATACATGCATTATTCTGGGTCTGTGCCGTGCAGAAGTAACGCAACGGAAGATAATATTGTGTCCATATAAATATATAAACTGACAACATAAAAATATACAATAACAAAGATCAGCAATCAACAACAAATATGTGTGACGTGCCAGGTCTGTGCCCGACACGAGATGAAACAGTATTTACATGTGCAGAGACTTTTGTATCATTTGCAAGGGGGGAGTGTCAGTAGGGGACCCGGGCTTTGTTAATGAGGCTAGTTGCAGACGGGAGGAAACTGTTTTTGTGGCGAGAGGTTTTGGTCCTGATGGGCCACAGCCTCCTGCCAGAGGGGAGAGTCTGAAACAGTTTGTGTCCGGGTGAGAGAGGTCAGCTGCAATCTTTCCTGCTCGCCTCAGAGTCCTCAAGGTGTACAGGTCCAGAAGAGAAGGAAGATTGCAGCCAGTGAGGGAGGTGATGTTCAGCTCCCACTTGAGGTCCTGGGAGAGACGGAAGGAGTCCTCAGTGGTGACTGGGGAGTCACACAGGGTGATGGGGGAGGGTGGGGCTGTGCTCTTTCTGAAGTCCACAACCATCTCCACGGTCTTCAGAGCGTTGAGCTCCAGACTGTTCTGGCCGCACCAGGTCACCAGATGGTCGATCTCCCACCTGTAGACGGACTCATCCCCACCTGAGATGAGCCCAATGAGGGTGGTGTCATCCGCAAACTTAAGGAACTTGGCAGACTGGTGACTGGAGGTGCAGCTGTTGGTGTACAGGGAAAAGAGAAGGGGGGAAAGAACTGAAATCCACAAACAGGATCCTGGCGTAGGTTCCTGGGGAGTTTAGGTGCTGGAGGATGTAGTGAAGGGCCATGTTTACTGCATCATCTACAGACCTGTTGGCTCTGTAGGCGAACTGCAGGGGGTCCAGGAGTGGGTCTGTAATGGATTTTAGGTGGGACAACACAAGGCGTTCAAAGGACTTCATAGTCATGAGGGACTAGATTTATGTGTTGATTCACAGCTTAAAGAAAGAGGATATTGCACTGTTTTTGTTTAATAGCTCCTGAATCTTTCAGGAGCATCTCCAATTTCAGCTGGCTGGAGTCCTAGAGCTGGACAAACAAGTGCTGGATAATCATCCGCACCAGTGTTAAGTACAAATTGCACAGTCCGGCTCTTGAAAGGACTTGCTGAAGCACATCAGATACAGTAACTCTCCAGTTGGCTGCTAACTTACACAAACAGCCTTTTACTTGTGCAAATGCAAGCAAATAAACAACAACTGAAAGACAAGTAAACACACACACACGCGCGCGCAGCCAAATCAAATGTAACACTTGACACTGATTTCTTATCATGAAACGGTCTCCGTTGCACGATAAGTGAAGAGCATGACTCAGTGTATTCTGTTTCACCTGCATGACAATAACAAGGGCAGGTGGCCTGAGCAGACCAAAGTCATATTTGATGTCCAACATCAGGCTACTTACACCTGAAGAGTGTGACATCACGATGACTCTAAGCTGATAACACGGCAACAAACCAGCAGTTGTTGTGAGGATAAGGGATTAGCCTCCGTTTGCTTTTGCTGCTCTTTGAACCAGAACACACTGAAAAGAAAAGGATCTCACATGAAAGGACCAACATGCTGAGAAAGCACAGAATTGGGGCGCTGCCTCTCATCAAAGAGGTTGAGTCACTTCAGGAGCAGAGACCTCTTTCCGTACACCCATTGACGGAGGAGGGGTGGGTTGGGGGGGGCTTATGTGTCGCTGCTGTTTGTCTTTGCAGGTGACGGGGTGTGTGTGTGTGTGTGTGTGTGTGAGATTTTTCTTTTCTGTCTGTATGTTGACCGTGTCTGTCTGGCATATCAGGTAAGGTCTCCGTCTCCTTCCTACATTGTTGGTGGATAATGAGGTGTGATTAAATATGAATGCTAAGTGTTTGGTGGCTGAAGCCCAAAGCTGAAACAGGATCCAGTTGGGCCCACAGGCAGCATAATTAGTAGCTGATGATAGATGCCATTAATGGTGCTTTTCCACACACTGTTTGTACGCCTCTATGTTGGACCTCCACGCAGCAGCAGGCCGCCTTTGAGCCATTCGCAGTTAATTAAGTCGCAAATAAATAAATCCTGATACAGCTGCGGTAGTTCTCTACTGTTTTAAAAGCCAGAGTGCTGATAGTAATCAGCTTTATTTAAATGGTTTCATGATCAACAGTGATTAAATATTAAGCCATTTGTAACATTTATTTGATGTCTCTTTATTTTTACCTCTGGGGATTTCATGTTGAAAGCATGACGAAAATCCTGTAGAAAACAATATCAGCATTTCAAAGCGATGAAGGACCAGTGTGACGCCTTTAATGGTGGAGAAAAGCCCTTTGTGCACGCTTGAAGGGCTGTGTTGGGTTTTGAGGGCGCTTTGGACTGTCATAACCCTGGTGTGAGATTGACTCATTCATGGCGAGCAGTCTCCAAGTCTTCATCCTCGGCTTCTCTACTGCGTGGCTGGGGACACCGCTGTGCTGCATCACTTCAGAGAGAGAGAGCGAGAGACACACAGTCATGTCCACAGCTGTTAGGACATGCCTGCTTTGAGGTGCCGTGGCTTTAATGTGTGGAGCAGATTAAACAGGGTGCCTTTGTGAAGGCTGGATAACTGGTCAGCTCTCCCACACAGTTATCCAGTCTTATCTACTGTGTGCATGTTTGTGTGACTATTAATGCTGTTGCCACACATACACCCTCATAGTCTCCAAAGAGCGAGCAGAGCAGCTTGACACACCAGTCAGTCTCATTAAGTGAAGCCCAGAGATTCTGAGACGACGCCTCTCTATGAGTAGCAAAGAGACGGGCAAAATATTGGAGAAACTCGAAGACAGGCTCCTGACTTTCAATTGATTCTTCTCGCTTGACATGAAAGCATCACCTGCAGTCTGTAAATTGCTTGACGTCAGTGTGTCTCAGCTATAATATAAACTACAGCATGTCATGCAGAGCTATGCTACGTTGCCAGCGGTGAAGATCAAATGGTGGTTGGTTCAGCAGAGGGTCAGAGCATGTAGAGCAGCTACTCATTTCTTCCTATTTTCCCACAGGGGGGAACCTCAATGAGCTGGGATTAATGGCGCAATGAAATAAACATGTGTAAGCTACAGATTGTGCACTGACATGATGACCATTGTTCTGTGGTTAGCATCATACAGTCATCACAGGAGTCAGTCAACATGGTTGCAAAGGTTCAACAGTCAATCAAACAAGAATACATAATTCCCTAACAGGATTAAAAATAGCAAAATATATTATCTTAGTCATGACCACACTAAAGGCTAAAACCCCCCAAAAATCTATAGGATATATTGCACAATTTATTTTTGAACCAAATGCATCAACTGCTTTAAAGGATATGGCTGATATGGCTCTTTGTGTAAAAAACTCCAATGTGTAAGTCTGTCTCTCAACACCTTACAGCTTCCCACCTCCTATTGGGGCTTGTCTGTGGCACTTAGCCCCATGCCCATTTACTGAAGATGTAAATCTTTAAAAACAGTTCACAAATATTGACTTTGTTTGTTTTACAAAAAAGGCAAAATATTTCACCAGCTGGGCAAATAGGAAATAGGACATTTGAAAGGGACTATATTCAACCGCGTATTTGTTGCAGACAGTGTATGTGGGATTGACTCAAAATAGCGCTTCCTATGTTTATAGTCCCTAACGGTGTCTCTCGATGTTGGTGTTTTTAATAGTTGTGGACAACAATGGAGGTCTGTGGCACAGAGGAATAAAATATACCAGGCTTTGGTTACATTGATAATTCATTGTTGGTTTTGGCTTTTTCACAGGATTTGTTGACGAAAAGAAGACATAGAAAATCGCCATGTCTTTAGTCACCATCAGTCATCATCTAGACTCACACAAGAAAGTGGGATATTCCTTAAAAGTCCAGTGTATAATATTTCTGAGGATCTATTGACAGAAATGCAATATAAGATCCATAGCTATGTTTTCAGTGGTGTATAAAGAACTTAAATAATAAACTTATGTTTTATTACCTTAGAATGAGTCATTTCTGTCTACATAACCACGGGTCCCTCCTTCCATGGACATCACCATGTTGCACCGTCATGTTTCTACAGTAGCTGAAAATGGACAAATAGCGCTACAGAGCACGTTTCGTCACTACGTACTTCTTGTTCTACTTCTGGTAGAATTCAGGCAGTGCAGACACTCATCACTACGTTGAATACGTATGTTCAAATTAAAAGAAGAAGTAATAATATACAGCAGGGGTCAGCAAATAGGTTTTGCGTTGGAGCAATTTTTTCAACCATTAGATGGTGGGTGAGCATATAACACATAATATTTCAAATTCTTTACAGTGCTTGGTAAAGTCCTAGACTCGCAGCTTGAAGGTTCTATGTTTAATCCCACCTTGGGACAATTTCTTTTTACTACAAAGAGGAAGTGATTATGAGAGTATCTGTTGCTGTCATGACTGAGATCTATTTCAGCACCATAATCTGGCCACGGGCCAAATATTGCTGGTGGGTAGTTTTGGCAAGGGTCTATAATCAGAGAGAATTAACATGTTTCCCTTGTCAGTGTTTGTATAAATTTCATCTATTATGTGGTTTATAATGGACTGGGGTGCAGAAACAGTGACAATGTGACACACTCTTGGCTTACATTTTCCATGTTATCTGTCAGTGGCCAAGTCGTAATAACATATGGTTTTGTTAAATAATTAAGTAAATATAATTTCTTAATGTAACTACCTAAAAAAAAACTACTCTGAAAAACTGCTCTTTGAAATCATAGGGGGCAGTGGTAGACTGGACAGTTAGTTGCAATTCACAACCTCGCCGCTAGATGCCACAAAATCTTACACACTGGACCTTTAAGTAACTCTGATGTGATGCCCTCATTCACAAATGCACAGCATTTGGATTTTTTATTTATTTATTTTTTTTACACCAAACACATTTGGCTTCTTCTGTATATTTATGTATTTCTCTTAAGAATGAGGATGATTCCCCACAATATCAAAAACCTCTGCATCCAAGTCAGTTTTGAGAGTGTGAGGTTTGGCCCCGTAGTCTACAGCCAGATGGGGATGTATGATTACCAGACAGCTCTTACAATGGTAGCTGTTTGTGTCGGTGCTCTCAGTTACGGGTGAGATCAGGTGTCCGTGCTTCATAACTTGCCTCCCCCTCAGAATTTCTAAAAGAGGCTGGGTTCAAGCACAAAATTACCCCACTCCACTTCTCCACACCTGCTGCATTATTCAGTTAGTCTTCACCCGAGAGGACCTGTTGAGGGGTTGTAGGCCTACAGAAAAAAGAACGCACTTTCACCTTTTGTCTTCTGACTGTTGTGTTACCTACCATAACAGATAAAAAAAATCAGTTATAAAATAACTTGGTATATAAACTGGTAGACGGGTAAACTCACATTTTAACACTCATGTAAAGGGAGTACTTTTTCCTCATCTGGGTGGTGCTAGTATCTGCAATGTACATTGTTTATTGTTTGAAAGAGTAAAGGAAAATGTCAGATATTGCAAATCACTTGGCTTTAAAAAAACAATGGATGACTTTGATGATAACAAACCTAAGGCAATTCCCACAGGAGATTTACATAGATTCATATGCAAGTGTGTGTGTGTGCGTATCCAACCTTACAGCAGCAAGCCCCCCTTTTGTTATCAGGTCACTGCTCCAGTATGATCTCTGCCATTGGGTCAGTATGCCGCATATGTCTCATCTAACTGGCTCGTAGTCAGGATGTGGTTGCCATGGAACATGTCCAGTTGGAGCAAATCAAATCCCTCCTTTCTAGTTTCCAGGCAGGATTCACATGCTGAGAATGTTTTGGTGGGAGGCAGGCTGTGTGTGTGTGTGTGTGTGTGTGTTAGTGATAGATCAGGGTGCACATGCATATATAGAATGAGATATCAAGACGGAGAATGGGCTTTTGAGGTTACAGAGGAAGTAGGGCATGTGATTGTGCAGCCATGTGTGTTTGTACGGGTGTGTGCACGCATGGTTCTTCTGCAAGTGTGTGTGTGAATGTGCATGCGTCACTCTTCAGAAACAGTTTTCTGATGTAACATAAACTGATGCCCGCCTTCTCTCTCCCAGGGTTCTCAGGCATCTATTGGAACTTATTTATTAACACATGCTTTCCACAATGCAAACACAAGTCAGTGTTGATATTGTTTAGTGTTGAGGAGAGAGGAAGAGACATTAACAGATATTCGGCACCGTATTCTGTTAGTGTAGCCTCACTTTCTGTCTGAATATGGTGCACTAATAGAATTTGTGGGTGTGCAGTTTAAAGACTTGTCTGCCATCAACACAAAGCCATAATCCACATACTGATAGACCTGGCTCAGTAAGTTAAGTCAACAATGTGTTGAATTTATAATTTATGCTCCTTGGTAGTGGTAAGAGCCGCAGTGAATTTATCCATATTCATTATTTATGTTATAGAGGCCTGTCTATGTGTCCCACTGAGAGCTGCCTCATGGCCTCAATGATTTCTGCAGCTACTCTCAAATGCAAATACATCACAGACTAACGCATGTTAATGAATAACTTAGGTTTGTTTTCTTAAGATACTGCCATCAATACTGTATACACAGGTTTGAATTAATATTTAATTTCTGGACTTTTGAAAAATAAACCAGCCAAGCACTTAACAACAAATTACCTTGAAAAGGTTATCTGATTTTTTTTTTCTCCAACTTATATTACTTTGCACTGGAACCTGTGACAATGCCTTTACAAGGATTCTGACTTTCTCTTTAGTAATTACAGGTGTTTTCTTGGTAGTCTCTTAAGCAGGGGGGATCTTCTTTGTTTGGCTGGAGCACAAAAGGAAGCTGCAACTAATGCTGCCGCATCTTTGCGCCTTTTGTTGTTTACAGTGGCCACTCATGCAAGAAGTGATCAAGTTTCCAATATCACAGTGAGCGAGGAAACCAATCCCCTCTTCCACAGTGCATCCCCACCTCTTTTGAAAGGACGCAGGTGGCACAAAGTCCAAATCTAGAGGTCTATCCAATTCAGACAGGACAGAGGGGGCAGGGACCCGTGACTTCTCACACAGCTCAGTGGTGGGACATGATCACGGCTGAAGGACAGGGAAAGAGGGAAAGAGGAGTTGGGGGCAGGGTAATGCTCTGTGGGAGAATGCAGAGAGTTGGCCTCAGCTCCAGCTGTCCAAGGGTTTATTGATCGGTGATAGCCCCGAGGGGAGGGGGCAGATCAGCAGCACCTGCCCTGCCCTCCATTAGAAGAGGGGTACTAGAACCAACTCAGTGTGGACATGGTTAACTGTCAAGCTATGGGCTGATTGTAAATCACCTAAAAAATAAAATGAATGTTAGTATATCTGAACTGCAATATGTTTGTGGTTATAGTGGATATTATCTGCTGTAGCTCTAACTAGACTCTTGCACCTTGCAACATGTGTATTTGTGATGTTAGCATGTTCCCAACATTCAGTAGGACTGCCATACCTTTTTTGATTTGATTGAGATTTGTTTTTCCAGTTTCTAGATGCCACCTCACCTAATTTTGGCTACTTGTTGTTGCAGTTTTCTATAAACCAATATATATGCATTAAATGGATTTTCAGGTCCGCACAATAGCATATAAACTATTCTTTCCATAAAATTCCACTTGGATCCAATTTGTATTAGTTACTTCGGCACTATTGTTAATGTCTGACAAAAAAGTTCATCAATTAATTTGGGGTGATGGGGTATGACCACTGCTCAAGAATAACAATCACTTGCCTTTTTCTGTGATGGGTTGACATAAGCCTCCCATGATGACTTAAATTATGGTGTCAAGACTGGTCTATGTCACAAAACAAAACCCTACACACATGTTCTCTCCTATAGGTGCCTAATTAGACTAGGCTACTTCCAGTTGGATCTAGGTCATTTAAACTGTTGATTTAACCAGAACATACTGTGGTGCTTTCAAAACCCGGCAGTTAGATATGAACTATGTATTTTCTCTTTAATGTCACTGTGCATGTAAAGCTTCCTGGTGACAGCAGTTCACAGGTTTCTGGCCAGATGAGCGCAGCAGTTGCGTGAAAGCGGTCTCGTGCTAAGGGGAATTTCCCGTCCACGTGTCTGAATACGCGACGTCGAAGGCGGGATGAAAACAAACTCCACGATTGGCTACAGCATCTGAACGTAAAGTATCCTTAAAGGGACAGTATGCTCTGCCTGTGCTGAGGTGCACACAGTTGGACGACTGAAACACTCGCGTCTTTAAGGAGAGTTTATTTACTAACTTTCAGCACCACGCCCGGGCAGGCGGAGTCAGTTTGGAGCTGACGTCGGCGAAATGAAATGAGCTTGTTGCGCTTTTCCTTGCAGAATGGAAGTAGTCGTGGAGGTGATACGGACTAAACTCGCTTGACTTTCCAGGATATCGAACTCGCTGTTCTTTTTTTATTCTGAGTACAAGACAGCCGTTACAACGAAGCCTATCTCTGTGGTAAGTGCCTTAAAATAAATTTAAGTGTCCTTGTGCTCACCACCAGCTAGTCGGCACGGGCTTTAACTTAAAGTAACACCCGCGTCCTTAGGAAGAAGCAACAAACAACGTGCCTCTGTTGTCGTTGGAACAGCTTCAGTGAATTTGTTTCGACATGTGGCGTGTACATTACTCTGCCGAAACGCCAATTCAGTCCAAATATAACTGTATTTAGTGTAACTCGGCAAGTGGCATTCATACGGCAGACATTTAAATTATACCGGCTTTCCCGGTTTCGAGAGCTCAGTCGGTGAATGGACTTCAGACTGCGCGGCGTGTGTCGTGTTTCACTGAAATGTAGTGACAGCCGTTTTCTTTTTAGATTAAAATAATTAACCAACGCATAATAACATATTTAAGACGTGTGTACTGTTGATATTTATTTTCCAAATGTGTGTTTGTTTTTTACTTTCTTTTATATCACTGCATAACTCTTTCTGACACAATTTAGTTTGAGGTCAGGCTTTTCCTTACACACATGCTTAGCCTGTGGATTATTAACTAGATTTTGTTTTCTTGACGATGTTTAAAATTGTGGCGAGACTCTGCCGCCGAATTGAACTTGATGAGGCCATGTGCTAGTTCGGTGCTGATGTGCATAACGTTATATAAAGGGGTAAATGGTGTGATGTGAAGCTGTTGTGATGCCATTGGATTGAAACTGTGTCAACAACAGAGCTGCCTCTCCACCCTCACCGCTGCCAACCTCATCTCTCTCTCTCCTTCCCTTTTGTTAGGGTGATTTTCTTTGCAGCAGGGGGAGCCACTGTCTGACACAAACACACAGCTCACTACCAAGACAGTAGAGCACCACTGAGAGCAGCCCTCTGGGTGTATGGAAGTTGAGCCTATTTTTTTTTTTTTTTTCTGAGCCTTCCATGTTCTTACTCTTTGTTTGTCAAAACAAAGCATTAAGTGGTTTTACACACCAGTGGTTTATTGTGAACGCGCATGCAGTATATTGTGAGATCTGGGCATGCTAGAGACAGGCCAATCAGCTTATGTTGGGTGAAGAAATGAAAACTCACTCTCAGGGAAGCTGGCAAGCTGACAGACCAGGGTAGGGAGAGTGGCTTAGGATTTTCCTCAAAGACTGTCATTACCCTTTTTGCTGTGGACCCTAATTTGGAAGTGTGGTAGTAGTCTAACCCTGTATTACAACTGGATGGTGACTTGGGGGTTAGCTGGTGAGGCAACTTGAATTGCACCCATATTTTGATAACTCTTTGACCCAGTATATGCTTCAGGGTTAAAGTGTAGTGTATTACTGACACTGGAGAGTGCTCCCTGAGATTTTTGCCACACTGTGTTTGTAACAATGCAATTTTATTATTCTTGTCATCAAGTTTACATACTGTGTACAGTTCAAATATTTATATGTGCACGGAGTACAGATACCTATAATTTTTTGCTGTAAAAGTACTTGAGATTAGTATTATACATTAGTTATAATGATACAGTTACGTAAGAAGCCAGGCTCCTATCCACAGGGCTGCTTAGCACAGACAAGAGAGATTCCCATTTAACCTAGTCAGCCAAACTCCTATTTATGTAAATGTAGCTCAACCGAGTCTCCTAACCACAGTGAATTGTGTGGTTTCATCACTGAGATGAACAGAGCCATTTGTCTAAATAAGCACTGAGCTCTTTGCCACAAATGAAGGCAGACCGTTCACAAATTTTCTCTTCCCCAACTTGTCCAGTGTGTTTTTATTGATTTGAGGGCACTCTTTATAAACCAAACAGGTTGTCTATAATCATAATGAATGCTTTGGAGGAATGAATGTATAATGAGTGTGTGTGACATCATCTCATCAGGCCTAATGCAGACTTGTCCAAGGTACCATCATTAGGAAAGGACACTTGGGATGCCTTTGACTCATATACTCACTGGAAGACAAATGTTGTAAATTCAGCTGTAGCAGTAACCTTTCTTTCTATGTGCCGTTGAAGGCTGCTCATCTTATAGTGCCCCCGTATGGACGATGAGGAGGACGATGTGTTTGAGCCAGACCCCCTCTGCTGGCGCACCACTTTCCGGGAGGTAAAGTGTGAAGACCGGGGCACACAGACTCCTGGCCCTGCCCTGGCACCGTACAACGGCATGCTGCCCTGTGGAGTCGCAGAGGAGCCCAGACAACTCTTCTACGGTGAGGCTGATGACATACCGTATTTCAAAAGAGAAAAAGGAACATTGCCTTGTGCGTGATAACCAGTGTTATAAAACTGAAGCATGAAACTATAATGTGAGACTTGCTGTGAGAAATGGCTTACAATGTTGCTGTGCTGATCTCACCCCTGGCGCCTGATAGTCGTGATCACAGTGGCTTTTATGGTCTGTATGGAGTGTACCCAGCTGCTTTGCTATTCAAAAGGCGGCAGACTGGCATTGTGACTGAAAGGACATGACAGAAGGGCTTACCTGCGTAAGCAGCAACTGTATAGGGAACTGATTATAAGTGATAGCAAAGTTACATTGGCATCATATACAACTAATCATTCCAAAGTAGCTCTGCGACAACTAAGTGACCCTTAAATCTGTGTCACTGTGTAGTTTTCTGTTAAAGCCAAGCATTCTGGCTGGTCGAAGACACGTTCAGCAGTACTTGGCTGCTCTTTGTACCTGTTGCATCATCAGACATAATAGACACAGGAAAAAAAACACCTTGTCAGGTGTCATTGCTCTTATTACATTTATACAGAACGCTTGAGTTGAGCAAAATAATAAGTCTCAGCCTTGACATTCAACAGGCAACGCAGGTTTTCGATTGCACTTCCCGGCACACTTTGAGCTTGTTGCGGATCAGGAGGCAAGACAACAAGAAAGCGAAGAGGAGCAAAACGGGATGCAGCCACCCCGGCAGCAGCCTGTGGCCCGCAGTGTGGAGGCCTGCATTGGCCAGAAACTCCAGCTGATAGGAGACCAGTTTCACCGGGAACACCTACAACTGGTGAGAAGGAAATATGCATCCTGCTTACTGTTCAGGCACCTTGGCCTCTAGTTTGATGGCAGTAACCAAATGCATCTAGCCAATAATATCCTACTCCATAACAGAATCTTGCCTTAGTGCCTCTCATGAAGTGTTGCATGTTTGCAGTTCTGATACAGAAGTGTTATACATAGTCTTCTAACAGTTTTCAGATTTGTCTTACTGATTCTTACCTGTGACTGCCACCAGGCACATAAATCTATATATTTCATTTTTAATCAGCCATACCGTTAGTCCATATCCTATGACTTTATGAGTGCAATGCTGCAGATTGGACATAACTCTACTACCATCAAACAAGAAGTTTGTGTGTTTGTGTCTTCATTAGTGTGTGTGTGTCAGACAGAGTTGTGTTGTTGTTGTTTTTTGTCAAAGCAGAAAAAAAGTCCTGTCCACATGGTAACAACACCATCCACGTACTTCTTTTATTATTATTTGGATCCCATGTTAATCTGACAAAGATTTATGGTGGAAAAAGTTTGTTCTCTTTTATTGTGTTTGCAACATATTTGTTTTGGAGAGGCTGTGCACATACAGAACTCACAGAGCCCAGCGTTTCAACCCCCCACCCTTTAAGCCAAAGACATTGCTGAACCAGGACCGCCCTTCCCCCACCTCCCCAACCCTTAGCCCTCCCCCTGCCTCCTCTTCCTGTTTATTTCTCTTTCTCTCTTGTCTCCTGTTTCCTCAGTGTGCTGTGGAGGAAAGTGGCATGAAGGATGCCTGGCCTCAAACAACGCAGGACACTGTGGTCAGCATGACACTGTCCACTGAGTTTGCGTGCTGCAAAATGCTGCGTCTATGCGGGGGTGTTGTACAACCGTGACACACTGTCGCCTCATTTGCTGTTGCATCAAAAATATACATAAGCCCCCCAGGAAATTTTTTTGCAGAGTGCGAGTCTCTTGTTGCAAAAGCACGAACAGTCTAACACATGTATTTATTCATAAATGCACATTTAAACACACACACATCCACACATACTGATACGTCCAGGGGAAAAAAGCAGAAGTGGCGGTGGTAGGTAAACATGTTGTAACCCGAAGCTCAGCGCGTGAGCCCAGAGGGGGACAGTTGTGGTTCCAGGGAGTCTCCAGTCTGCCCCTTCCCTCGGCCACAGGAGACCCAAATAAGAGGTCTATGCAGCCATAGAAAGAAGAGGGTGGGCTCTATAATGATGGTTTAAGCATGTATATGAGGGAAGGAGGTTTGGAAGAATTTCAAATGATCAAGTAAGAAACATCTTGACTTGTCTTAAAACCTGGGTCACGCCCTGCACATAATATCATTTTTTTCACTTTATGCACTGAAGTGCGAGACAGTTACTGATTTTCTCATGCGCTTATCAAGTTAAAGTTATTTATACCTCTGCAGCTCAGCATGACTCATGTATTGTGACACTGGCAAACACACACATGCAGCCAGACAGACAGACAGAAGGGTTGCTGTGATGTGTGTGTGTGTGTGTGTGTGCGGCTAAGATCTACTGACGCACAACGGAGGCAGGCCTGGGTCAGGGGATGAGGAAGTGGCTTGTGCCTCCTTTTGCTGGTTGAGTAAACGGCGGAGAGGACAGTCAGAGTGAGAACGGCCACGTGAAGTCACATCCTGAAGCTGAAAGTGCCAGGACACAGATGCACTGATGCGGTGATAGTGAATGAGCAATTATGAGAATAATGCTTTTGCCTGCATCATGAAGAGTATGGGAATGTCTGATGCTAACTTGCAAAGAGATGAGTTTGACTACTGTTGGCACATGTCATTCAAGTAGAGTACAAAAAATGTTTGTGTGTGATCAGAGTCTGTTGCAGAGCGACGTGTTTGGGATACAACTCAAACACTTATGTGTGGATTTGGATGTGTGATTCCACTGCAGCTTCTGTAATTGCTATTTCTGGCTCTTGTTGTGCAATTAATCATATTGTGCGTACGTGTGTTGTGTACAGGCTCATGCATGAATACACCCATACTTGTTTTTCTGCTTTTTGCTGTCTCTCACTTCTCACTATCACACGGTTGTGACAGTCAGTACAAAAACTCTCGCTCCATAATAACGGTACTGTTTGTCACTTCTCAGTCCTGTCCGCGCCTGTCAGCAGGCGATTGCAGTTATTCAGTGCAGACACTTGTCCCCGAGCCATCCAAGTGCCTTTGACTGCCATCATCTTGATGGATTTGGGAGCAATGTGGCTGTGAGTGTGCTCCATGGGGGCCCCTGGCCCCTGGCGAAAGGAGGGATTAGGTAGCGAAGGAGTGCTGGTGGATGCTGACAGATAAATTGCTCCTCAGTCAGAGAGGGCCGGAGGGGACGCTGAGGTCCCCCAGAGGATGGCTGACATTGGCCGGCCCGCTATTTGAGACAAGGCAATAATGACAGTCACAATGGCAGGAAGACGGCTCCAGCCTGCACAGGGCAAGGAGCAGAGTTAGGTTTCATCCCCATGTTTTTTTAAGAGAGACGACTCCTTGTGCTTTCGATAGGAGGTGTTGAAAGCAGGGTTGAATATCGCCTGTGTGTGTGTGTGTATGTGTGTGTCTGCATGCACGCACGCACGCAGTGTTTATGGCTTTATCTCTTCACTCTTCCAGTGAGGGCACAGCACTCTCTCCTTTCAGCACTTGTAGAGGGAGAGGAGTGGAGCTGCACTGGAAATAAAAACACACAAAGCTGGCTTTGGATATTTACTTTTCAGTCATGGCTTTGTGATGATTTTTGTTTGTAGCGAAGTCCATTTCTGCTACTCTTTATTATCTAATATCACTTTTTTGCTGTTGAGGCTGGCCTGTTTGTTCGAGTGATAAGGCAGAGCTTCTGAGCAGCTGGCTGGGCTGACAGGCCACATGGGACACAGATAAAGCACATCAGGCTAGAGTCAGAGTGACGACACCGAGCATCTGGCTAAACTCTGCCGCTCTGTCGCTGGCTAAATTTAGAGCAGAGTCTGATTTTGACAGTTGGTGGCGTGACTCATGACTATGTTGCGACAGGCCTGTGCACACCTCTTTTTTGTCATTCTCTCTTTCTGTCTGTTTGTCTCGGTGTCACTCTCTCAGCTTGACAAAGTGGAGGGCAAAAGGTCACCTTCGCAGGAACATTCTGTTTCTGTTTATAAAGATGAATTGCTCCTCATGTAGCTTGTAGTAAATACACACGCTTTTCAGCTTGATAAATCCCTCAGCTGACTCATTTTACTCCTGCAGCTTTTACTATCTGATGTTGAAACTCTAAGCACCATTAAGTATTACACGTATTGACATGCAACATACTAATTGCACATACATAGTCATTTTGCCGTCCTCTTCTTTGATCCCAGAGTTGTAACTGAGTGTAGTCATAATAATAATAATAATATATTATTATTATTATTATTATAAGAAGAATTAAGTCATTTAGTTTTCAATTTAACTTAATGACTTGAGGCATGTCAGTGTTTACCAAGTTGAGCCATGCTGGCTGCCAGCTCATCTACTGTGTGCTGTGTATAAATATTGTCTATGTTTATATGAAGCAGACATCATGCTATTATTTAGATATGTCATACAACAGAACAGAACAGTTGTTTTTTTTCTTTTTTTCTTTTGAAGGAAAAGCAAGCACTAAGCAAGACACACACACACACACACACACACACACACACACACACACACACACACACACACACACACACACAGGTTGGAAGCTGGCAAAGCTTATGCAACACCCTGCAATGTTCACCACAAATTGATAAGAGTATAGAGAACTCAGGCTTATCACAATGACAGTTCTTGGCTGGTAACTAGGTCAATGTTTGGACACCACTTTGACAGTCATGTAAATATGGCATATCTAATCTCTGCCTTTAGATATATTGGCGTAAACAATGGCAGAATGTTGCCAATAAAAGGTAGTACACTGTGGTGCATTGTCATTTAAAAGTAATCTCAAGTATCCCTCAGTTTACAACCCTAAGGAACTGATAATACCCACCGCATTATCAGGCGTGGTGGAGTCTGCCTTTCGTCTGCAGATGAGCCGTTGGACTACTGTACCTCTCTCGTGCAGATACGTGTTTTCCAGAGGCTCCCTGCCTCTCATCAAGAGCTCCCTAATCCCATTTGGTGCAATTATCTTATCTCAGCTTTCTCAATGGCAGAGATAGCATTATCCCTCCTAATCGCACACAATCCAATTGGCTCGCAAACCTGAGAGAGTCTCCTCCTGAGCCACTGGCTGCTGGTCTCTGCCAGATAGATTAGAAAAAGTGTGACCGTGTGATGAATGTGTTTATGGCTTGGAATGTCTGTTGGGAAGCCCAGATCATGTAGGGATCCCGCACACAAAGGGAAGCCTCTCTGCTAAGTATTGTTGGGGACAGAAGCAGACTGTTGTGAAAATATCAAAGTCGTTTCGGTGTCTGGTTTTGTCTTACCTTCTCCTCAGTTGACCTTTTTCACCGTGCTCACTGTCAATCCGGACACATCACAGCCAACACAAACTAAAGCTCACACTGAAAACACAAACTAGCGACTATTTCACTAGTTTCATACGGGTGCACTAATTTGTGTATGTTTCGTCTGTATTTGTTGTTTCAGTATCATCGAAACCAAAGGAACCAGGGGCCGCTGTGGTGGCGCCTGGCCACAGCTCTGCTCAGCCTTCTGTTTGACAGGGGGCTCATTGCTCGAGGAGGTGGAGCAGGACGGAGGTGAGGGGGGTCTTCCTTCATCTCTCTGAGGAACTGGACTGCTAATGGCACTGTCAAATCTAACACGGGTCTGTTTTTGGGGGCGGGGGGGAGAAGGAGACTAAAGGTCACCGCGGGACGGAGACAACCAACTTTTATACAAGGTCGTGTGTTTTTTCTTTCCAAGAAGATGCCATGATGCTCCGAGATTCCGCTACAGGACAATGTTCATATTTTGGTATACGTGTGGTGTAGTAGTTTTGTACAGTACATTTTTCTTGTTCAATTTTTTGCACTTCAACATGTATCCATCTTTTAATGACCTCCACACAACCTGGGAATGCCTTATTCAATGTCTTCTGCCAGATTGAGTATTGAGCAATTTTGACAGGCATGATGAGATGGTTAGGAAATGAAAGGAAATGTGGTGTGAGGTTTTCTTTTTTGAAGTTTCCCAGGCGACCAGACACGTTGATTTACTAATTTCCAAAGAGGCAACTTCTCAGAACAAAGCATTTTGCACCTCACCTCAATGGAACATTTATCTTTTCTTATTATCTTTATTTTGCTTCCTATTTTTGTTTTCTTACTCCTCCATTTTCTTGGTTTTAAGTTTGAACACGATCCCTCAGAATCAAAGCAAAGTCTGCACACCTTAACTAGTGATTTAAATGACTTTTTCAAGATGCATAGATGTTTTAAGGTTAGCCTTTCTTAAGTCATGTGCTACATGTCAAACAATTAGAACAGCATGATGGTTCAGAAAGTATCAGGGTGGAGTTAGCACTACTGAACATCAGGTCAAACAAGCCTGGCCTGTGTACAACAGCATTCAGTCAGACTACAAGCAAGCAGTGGTTGATGTTTATATGAATATTAGGAGTGTGATTGCTAAAAAAAAAATACACTGAAAACAATGACGCAGTTAGCTGTAGGAAAAAAAAATTGTTAATTGGCAAAAGCAGAAGCAAGCAAAAGAGCATTAACAAAGAACCAGGAAATGTGTAATCAGCAGTGGAATGAGTAAACTGAATCAATATTTTAGAATCAAGAAACTGTTTACCTACTTAACACAGTTGGGTGGGACTGGGTGGCTGGATATTGTCTGAGATGTAGCACACCAAAGAAGGGAAGAAAAGAAACTTTAAAAGACGCATGAAAAGACATTTAGATGAAAGTTATATTGTGCTGACTTTTGCATGCCTTTTGGAGGTCTAGCACACGTACATTAATTATGACATTAGAGTAAAACACATTGTGATACAGAGCAACGTGTTCTATACCTAGCAAAACCATTCGGCCAAGTCTACCGTAATGATTTCAATTAAAATGTTAGTGAGAGCACCAGATACTCTTTCTTTAACGTGTAAATTTGTTCCCAAATTCATTCTCAAATTCAAGATATCCCTGTGTTTTAGATATGTTTGTTTCATGTAATTGTTTTCAGACCTCCATGCCCTTGAGGTGGAACTGTGGATCCACTGTTTTTGCACTAGGCGCACACCCTTCAAGAGTTCAGATTGTAACCAACCTCTGTCTTGTATGAAGGTTTTCAGTTATGATTCATTTTCTCTCGTCACAACATTTCAGATGTATTCATTATCATGTCCAAGACAAATAATTGAGTTGATACCTAACCGAACGCAGTCTGGAACCTGGATTGCATACGGGTTCTGAGAATGACATGTACCAGTGTTTCAGGCTATAGTAGTTACAATATAGTGACGTGCCTCAGTTGAAAGGTTTCTGTCCTGGTTTGTTTTTCACAGCCCGTATGTTTTGAACACCAAACAATACTGCATAATCAATCTGTGAAACAGATCTTCTCAGGCTACTTTTTATGGGGTTTTAAGTCATTTTATATCCTGTTGGGTGATCTTGTGTTGTCTTTGGTGCTCAGATCCAGATTTGGAACATTTTTAGTACATAGAACCACCACTGACTCAGCAGACAAACGACAAAAAGACAAAAGTGAATATGACTGTAATTATTGTTGAAATATGAATATGTTTAAAGACACTGTTGAAGATGTTGTTTGTTATATTTTCCATCGCTGAACCAAGGCCAACTTTTGGACCCAAGGAGCAGTACATATCAGGGGTCTGTAATTACATGCTCCTTACAGTGTATCAAGTTTATCACTGCATAATTAGGGTTTCCTTTCATGTTCGTAAAGATGTCTCAGGGATGGGACTTTGTGGGCTACTGGTAACCTTGAGAATCTGTAACATGGTTAGAAGAAGAACAGTGTTTTCACCCATTTATTTATGATGAAACCTCCCGAGGTATTGTCAATTCTCTTATTTTCATTTCAGTTCAAAATTACTCTCGGCCAATTTCTCAGCACACACATAAAGGTACAGTTTAACTGAGGAGTCTGAGGTTGACTTGCTGGCTGTGGTGGTGACGGGGGCTACTGAGCATGTAGTAGTAGGCGTGAGGTGCACTGAATGTGGTTGTAGTTTCCTGCGGATCCTGAACGCTGAGCCAGTCCCTGTAGCGCCCCGTCTCACTACTGGCTCTTGGCGTCCTCTTTGTGCTGCTCCTTTATCACATGGGTATTGTTCATTGGTTCATTTTTCTTTGTAATTTATTTTTTAACTTTTTTTTTTTTATTTATTTTTGTACCCATTTCTACTGTATACACATCTGTGTGCAATTACTTCTTATTTTCTTTTTACTTGTTTTGGTCTCTTCACGAAGATTCACCGCTTCGGTCAGAGCAGAGAAGTTGATTACACTTATTACACATTTCTGTCATATTCCCCTTTGAAAACATGTTACTATGGGAATACATTTTAACATGAATTCATGATGACCACGGCTGCTACTCTTCATGAAGAAAGAAACGACAAGCCTCGCATTTTCTAGCTTGCATGTGTTTTTTTTCTCCAAAAGTAGATTTTGTGTGGAGCATTTCACTTAAAAGGTTGTGATTTTCCATGGATGGGCCCGACCAATTCAGACTTTGTTCCACCACCCGATTCACCCGTTATCACGGGTAGATTAACAATAGGTGGTTTAGAAGAGAAGTAGTTTTGATGCAGTTCAACTTTTCAACAGGATGTGACCTTTCCTTTTTAATTAGTGAGTCATCACCCATCCCACCCATTGCTAATAACACACATGACATTAGAAATGCTTCAAAGCAGAGAGAAAAGGGTTGCCTCCAAATTCTTCTCAAACCACAGGATGTTCATTTATGTTTTCAGTTCTTTAATCTTGATCATTGTGTTGTAATCAATATGCACTGGAAAGTACTTTGTTTCTGTAGATCCCATGGGTCCCTTATCTGTTGTGTGTGTGTTAATGTATAGTATATACTCTGAATTGTTGTCTTTGGCTAATCTTGCCATGTGTCAGGCGTATATCTGTGCATTGACCAAGTAGGCTATTGATGGCCTGTTTGATTTATTGGAAAGGGAAACAAGCCACCATGGTGCCCTGTGTAGTTTTGTTAGGATGAGGTTCCCAATCTGCACTCATTACATAATATGTGAGTGTGGAGAATCCCTAGAGCGGGACATGTATTCTATGGAAACCGTCAGTGTCTTGAATTTTGTAGTCCACTTTATATACATTTGAAGTTTTTCGAGGAAGGTTTTGATTTAGTTTTTTTTTTTTTTTTTTACGATAACATTTCTTCTTCATGGTCTTTCTTAACTTTTTAAAATGTATTTTCTTAAGAAAAAGGGGTCTGCTTTTATAAGGACAGTTCATGCTTGTAAAATAATTTTTAATATGAGCAAGATCCTTGTGAAGGGCATTTTTTAATAGAAAATGAACTTGCAACATTCCTTGCACATCTCATCGCAGTTTATAAACAAAACAAATGGTTGTGGTTAATTCGGCTCATGAGCTTAGAGCTATGAAATATTTGCCCATCTTTGCAGAACAGATTAATTGTACATGTATTTCTAAAACCCTGGAATATGCCTTTAACTGCTCAGTTTCAACAAAGTCTTGATTATCACACACTCTCTGTATACCATTAAATGAGACCCAGCGAAAATGTAGCATTTTTGTAAACATTGACTGTGTGTTTTCGAGACTCTACTGTGCACTCATTTTTGTGTTTATATATATTTTTGGTTGTTGATATAATATGGAAGTAAAGACAATTTGTTATGTAGTGCAATATGCTGTACATACGGAGCTTTGCTCTACAAATCTTTTTTTCTGGATTTCTTGTTTATTGGTACTTTTTTTTCAATAAAATTTTATTGAAGGTGTCGAGTTGAATCGTGTTTGTTTGTATGATAATATTACATACAGCCTCTGAGTAGGCTTCACAGGAACACACACTACCATTGTACCCAAACTTCCAATTTTTTTTTATGAAGAAAAACGTGAGGAACCATATGAGAACTAAGAAAAATATAACTCCACTGACAGCATAATAGGAATATCAGGTGGAATAAAAGCTACAGAATTTTTTTTCTTGCAAAGAAAACATGAGTCTAGTAATAGACTGGACTTGTTGTAAACCTATCACACCTGAAACTGCTTTTTTTCTCTTCAACTAGAAGTTTGTGCCCCTGCCCTCGGACAAAAAAAGGCTACAGAAGAAGAATTAATTACCTCGGTTGCTCTGTTCCCACTCTTTTAAGCCGTGCTTTTATTTTAAGAAGTTCTATTGTGAAAGTAAGCCGCTGACGGATTAGCCAAGTGGCTAGCCAGGCATTTGAAGCTGGCCAGGCGTTTGGCAAAGACCTTGCCCATCAAGTCCCTCCTGCTGTTAGGTCATTAATTTAGTGGGAACAACGGGGCTTCCACCCCTCTCTAATAACGGTTGTCTGCACTCTATACACACACACACACATACAAGCAAGTGTAGCATGACAACTGAATAAGCCAATGTGTACAGCAAATGAGAGGAGTTACCTCACACAGCATTACTGTCACTTCCTGGAAGGTAAGGCCAATGCTGCGGTGCCTGCAGATTAGTTACACGCAGCTTGGAGGCCCTTGAGGCACTTTCATATTTATATTTCTGGTCTTGTGTGGAGCGCAAACATGCGTTCTTCTTGCAGGGTTTTAAAGTTTGTGTTTTCGTTTATATGGAAGATGTTGTTTTATCTGTCCATAATAAATGTTTTTAACTTTTCCAACAGTGTGCTTAGAATCACACCCAATATTGTTGCTCTTTCATTCGACAGAACCAGACAACTCATAATTACCTCCCTCAGGGCTGACGCGTGGCACTTCCATTGTCACCCTGGCCAAGTACGGTTTCAGGCTTCACTGACACCTGACTCACCTGTTTGGCCACTTGCAGCAGAAAAAAAACTCCCTTGTCTGCGGCCCCCCATCACAAACACATGTGCAAGTGACGTGAGTCAGAGGATGTGGTTGAAACAGAACAACAGCTTACCCTAACCCCAGTCACAGTTGGTTTAGTGTACACAACTGTTCAGTACTCCCCTCTTAATCCTGTGTTTTAGGTGTTTTAAGTATAGGAACTTCAGCCCTTAATAGGAGCTAATTAACAGGGCTATTTATACAACTGTCAAAACTTATAAAGATCATATGACTAGAGACATACATGAGATATTATCTTAAATTTTAACTCTAAGGCAGCAGTGTTCCAAGGATGTCCCCCTGTCTCCTTTGCTGTTTACCTCGGCTTCATGGCTCCTACAGTCCACTCCTCTAGGCTCAGGAGTTTAATGGGGAGAGCATTGGCTTTCCCTGGCCCAAACAATGGCTCCTCTGTTCCCTTGGCCTAGCCGCCTGCTGAAAGAGACACCCATTAGAGACGCGTCTATCTCTGGGGTCAGGCCCAGGGGTCGCGCACAAGTACGGCTCTTGTTTATGTCTGCAAAAGCCAATCAAAACACCGCAGCCTACATCGTTAACTCCTTCTTGCCTGGCAGACTGAACAGGAGTTTCAGTGCAACAAATTTGACAGCGGTTTCAATGTGTCCCTCTTACTCAAACCTAAAGTGGTGCGTTGTGTCACCAAATGAATAAAGTAGCTTGCGTGAGAGAGAATAACAGCAAATTAGCGTTGACAGGCACCTCAGCACCTGCTCCGCACAACCAGCTGCAGATTCTCCCCCTAGCCCTGAGAGCTCTTCAAGTGGCTCCTCACCCCAGCACACACAGGCAATTACTAAATTATCACCTATGAACTCACCCTTTTATTGAGCTATAATTTAATGTAGGTATGAATTTAGAGAAATTAAAGTCTAAAATTACATTCATGGGTTTGTGAATCTTAATGTGCAAGCAGCAAAATAGAAAGGGCTGTACAGATCAGATCAACTATGTCAGTGATGTACTTATTCCTGTCTAAAATAAGAGAGACACAACATTTGAAATAATGACTTTTTGTACATTCATGGTTCCCCGTAGTAAGTCCTACTGACTTAGGTGACTTTTCCTCTAGCACCACAAACAATTTTGTTTTTTAGTAAAATATCTCCACAAAAATTGGATGTATTACATTGAAATTTGGTAGAGATATTCATGTCCCCCCCAGGATAAATTATAATAACTTTGGTGGTCCTCTCACCTTCCATCTAATGCTATCATCATCAAGTTTGAATTTGTTTTTAAAAACACCCCATTCAACTTCATTTGTGTTTGAGACTCATTAGCAAATGTTAGCATGCTAACATGCTAAACTAAGGCAGTGAACATGGTCTTAGTTAATCACGTTAAAGCAATGTCAAAAGCATTGTCACTGCAAGCATGTTAGCATGCTGATGTTAGCACTTAGTGTTAGCTCAAAGCTATGTCCAAGCACAGCCTAACAGAACTGCTAGCGTGGCTGTAGACATTTTGGTCTTGTTGGTTTGATGGTGGTTATGTTCTTTGCACACATGTTTGAGCTGCAAGGTCTATCACAAAGTTAAACCACCCACCCATACTTCCCCAACAGGCCCCACCCCTAACACACACCTAACCCCCCTCTTTCAATACTGCACCAAAACACTCAACTCTACTTTAAATGAAATGGAACTGTCATAAGCATTTGTGAAAATGCAATGTCATTTTTCTTTTTTTTCTTGAAAAAATGCCTTTGCAGATACCTTGGTGCACTTCAATGCATCAGCTTCATGTCAAATGCCTGCCGGCCTCAGTGACTTTACAGGGCATTTAGGAAACGTTATAAATCTTTAAACACACGAGTAGAGAACATTTGACACCAAACTTCACTCCTACTAGTCTCGGTCAAGGTGAAGGAACTTCACGGCCTCAGCCATAGATATGTTTGAACACTTTCCATTCTCCTTTTCCCCCTCTTTGCACACATCTGGTGCTCAGGCAGGCAGTTGTCATGGGAATAAGCAGCTAAGCCAACAGTGTTGCATGTCACTGTGCAGGAGAAGGGCTGATCGGGGTTCAGCTGGGCATGCTGTGGGCGCAGCAACTCAGCAACCTTCCCCAACCCCCTCTCTTTGCTGTGACTGAACACAGCTGACCTCCCTTGGCAAAGACCCCCACCCAACCCCCTACCCACCTCCTCCCGCCTGCTGTGCTCTGCTCAGCCACCCTGTCACAGCTGGAGGAGAGCATGCAGATATTGATCTGTTAACACTTGGTATCTGGTAATCAGTAATCATAAACAGTCGTGGTTTCTGCTATTGCAACTAGTCCATTTTTGTTATATTTAAAACTCCCTTCTTATGCTCCCCTTCTAACTTCTCCTTTAATCTGCTGTGCTCGACCGGCTCTTTACTTTCTCTGTTAAAGGAGAGGTTGGGCAATCACTGTGAGTTCCCTTTGTTTACCAAGAGCAACCCAGCAGAGCGCAGTGCTTTGTTGAGCAGCACACACTCCCGGCGTCACAGCTGTGACACACACACACACACACACACACACACACACACACACACACACACACACACACACACACACACACGCATAGAACTGAAATCTCTGACTCACAAACACTAGCAGTATCCTGTGGTCAAGGGGAGGGATTTAAATCCTCGGAGCACAGCACATGAACCTGCTGAACTTGTCCTCTCTGTCTCCTGCTGGCTATTGTTCTCCTCTCGACATTTTCAAACTTTATCACTTTTTCAAAATCTTCATACAGTGCTTATCCACCACCACCACCACCATTTGGATCCAATTAAAAGATACACCCTGTAAGCCTGCACGCAGTGGGCAGCTGTTTCTCCACACGTGTAAAAATCCCTGCACTTGGAATGTAGCTGAGAAAGACACAAGCCTGGCCTAACTATGATGGGGAATGTCACTCAATAGACAGTACATAAACAAGCGGGGTCATTGTTGGGAACTAATTGGCAGGGAAAAGGTTCCTGTAGCTAGATAAAAATAAGCAGTCACTGTGGTTTCCTGAGGACACACGAGGAGCCCTCTGCGCTGGCACGGCCTGTGGTGTGCAGTAATGAGAGAAGAGCTCGCCTCATGCCCAGTTTCCAGATGCACTGTCTTCGCAGGCAGGCAGCACGCATAAAGGGCTGGATAAAGCCTCCAAGCTACAGAACCGGGCCAGTTCAGTGAGTGCGTTTTATTTTGTGTTTTTTTTTACTCAGCAGGTTGGCAGGGCGCCAGAGACGTCAGACAGGCAGCCCGTCTTGTTAGCACACCTCACCTTGATAACAGGAGTGTGGGGAGAGGGATGAAGCCAAGGAAGAAAAACAACTAGTGCACTAGGGGTGGGGCTCTGGGACAATTGTGTGTGTGTGTGTGTGTGTGTGTGTGTGTAGGTTTCGGTGCGTGTGTCCTCTCACGCAATGGACAAACAGTAACAACTGCAAAAACATTGGGTAGAGTGTTAAACTCAGAGCAGTTTTTCCGAGCTCATGTTTCACAACAGAGCACCAGGCACTCCCTCCCTCTCTTTCTCCTTTTCTTTCTCTCTCTGACTCCCCCCCCCCTTACCTCCCATCCCCCACTTCCCTGGCTCTCCCTCACGTCTTTTGCCTCGCTTATTGCCCGTTTTCCTGCGCTCCCTCGCTATCTGTATGTCTATCACATAAACATACACACAAAACTTCTCAACCCCTCCATCCTTACATACGTGCGCTCCTTGCCCTCCTCCCCCTCCCTCTTTTGCTGGCTTTTGTTGCTGACTGACAGTGGTGATTTACTCCAGGTTTGGCAGGCTGCCAGCTACTCTCAAACAATTGCCTGAGCTGCAGGGCCAGCTTGTGGAGCCAAGTTTGGATGGCAATAAACAAAGTTGTAGATTGGCTCCTCTCCTCTCCTCCCAGTCCAACCCAAATCTTTGTGATCACTACAAAACTTTAAGAGCATTATTCTTTAGATTTTATTGTTACCAAATGTTTTGAGTCCTTGGGAGACCCCTTACAGAGATTAAATCTAGCTGCACATTATTTATCCCAATAGCCATTAGTTGTAAGCAAAACCAAGACTTACTCCAATGTGGCTATTAAATTACTTTCTCTGTCTATTTCTATCTTTCTCTCTCTTTTTCCCTCCCTCGTTAATAGTCCCTCAGAGAGGACAGTCCAGACGTTGACCAACCAGTTCCCCTCGTCTCTTCATAGACTGCCGTCTCAGCACCGGCCACCTCCAGCCAACTGTCACTATCCCTGCACACTGATTGGCTAATGCGATTGCCCAGAGGACTGTGGGTAAACTTTTGAACCCGTACTTCTCAAAGAGGGAACCACCTGGGACTGAAGCTCAGAGAACCAAACACACTCGTTTCTGGCTGCTCATCATTAACCTGCGGTCACCTCTATCCTACCATGGGAGGACATGAAAACCCTGTTTAAGATAAACAAGACAGCAGATACATGGAATCTCGCTAATAACTTTGGGGAAATGGGACAGTGGATACTTTGTGCAGGGATTATTATAATATCTGTAATGTAGCTGTAATTATATTCCTGTTTTCAAAAACAGCTAACTTTCCGATCTGGTGTTTTGGCACAATCGCTCTTAAAAACTGGTGATTCTGACAGGCGGTCCCAGCAGTACTGCATCAGGGGAGCGCAGTAAAGCAAAAACAAGACAAGCCATTCCAATGAACAGATTTGCTCATAAATAATTCTCTTCCAAGACAGTTGAATGAATTTCAAATTCAGACAGAGATGAGGGTGGGCTGGAAAACAAAGTAATGGCATAATGTGCGGTAGTGTGCATCATTTTCAAGTCCAGCCCAACAGCTAAACTGATTGAAACTCTAGCAGTGGTGATAAAAATAGCTCACCGCTTCTATTCTAATGCTGTTTGTTGTACAGTAGTTCACCTACAAATATTATGATGGCCTCAAGGGCTGACCTTAATTCCTTGGTATTTCATTTTGTGCTCCATGTAGAGCTGTGAACCATCGCATGCTAACTATATGCGATGTGGTTGAGTTGAACATGTAACATTTATGTCTCCACCTATTACAGATACTTGTGTTTTCCAACAGTGACCTTCTTATTCAGAGAAAATAGCTTTTGTACTTGATCTACTCCCCAAACCTGACACAACACACACACCAAAACATTTCAGCAACTGCAGAATCCTCCACTGAAGATGATGTGAAACTCCTACGATGAGCATGTGAAAGTATCGCCGTGGCTTACTTTTGTGGCATGCACAGTGTGCCTCTCTGCTCGGTGGCAACAGGCAGACGGAACCAGCAGCTCTGCAGAATTGTGAGGGGTTGTGAGGGTTTTCATGTGACTGTGACTGTGGCTGTGCGCTGTGTTGTGGTGTGACGAGGTGTGGTGAGGATGGGCCCTGCCTACCGAACAGCTACGACGCCGGAGAGAGACGGTGGTGAGCCCTGTGGTTGCAGCAGACAGAGCGCAGCCGCTGAAATTCACCACGCCGGGCAAAAGCAGGCAGGGACCCTCAACTGTAGCCTGACCACTCCGAAAGCCACCAGCATACTATGTTATTACATCTTATTGAGCATTATAACATGGCTGATCATTTGGGTTTGACATGCATGGAGCTGCCAGCTTGTCACAATTGCAGTGTAGGGATGTCTGCAAACCGGGAGTCCCCTCCTATCTCACTGGATTTTATAAACCCAGGTTGTTGTGCTGATGAGAATGCCTCCTGATACTGTTTTCAAGGTTTCCTGGGGAAAACAGCCAGCAAGCGCGATCTGGCTCAAAGCAGATAACACAGATGTAAATAACTCCTCGTCTCCAGCTTCAGTGATAACAAGAGGCCTAACACCATTGTTTTGGCACACCCTGACCTATGACAGCATTTGACAAGATCACAGCCTGTCTGATAAACGCACAGAAATCAGGGAGAGTTCTCTATCATCTCTCCCCTGTTGTTATCTAATGGGTTTACACCGAAAATCAAGCAGATTAACAGCATTAGGCTTAATAAATCCAGTCATGGGTGCGATAAAGACGGGGCTGGGGAATCTAAGCCGTAGCTCGTCCCTCCCTGCTGGGCTCTAACATGGGAGCCATTCTCTACCAGCGGAGGGATTTCATGCCGGGAAAAATGACATCAGCTCCACTGGTAAAGGTGAAAAATACATGCAACAGTGGACATTGTGAGTGTTTGTGATCATGCATCAGAGAGTTTGTAATGAATGCAAAGGTGGTGCAATGGAAAAATCAAGGTCTAAGTGGAATTGGCCTGGGGAATAAAATAAGCAATGACTCAATATAACAGCATTAATCCTAAGCTCTTACTTTTAGCAAATCATTTGGTAAGTATGTAGCTACAGCAACTTTGTGTCCGACGATGACAATGTGGAGCCACAGTCGGTCTCATTTAGGCTGGTTGGCTTATTTAATACAGTGACACAGTGTCACACTGTATCATTTAGCTCGGCCGGTCTCAGGCGAGTCATTCAAACACGTTGCTCCCTCGAAAAACAGATTTCTTGTAAAGGCTGTTCCACCTCAGTAAATAGAGGGCACCCAGGGATGAATGGTGACTGCTCTCAGGGGTCCCCAGACAATACTGACTCCTACAATGCCTTTAGCTGGCACACAGATTTCAGTAATTAGGCTGTGACTGTTGCTGGCAGGGGGCCAGGGTCAGGGTAAAGGCACTATTCCATTGCACACACACACACACACACACACACACACACACACACACACGCACAATACCCAAAGCTTTCCCCTCATGCAGCCCTGCCATGTTTGCCCCTATAAGCTACTATCCTTCAACCCCCCTTCCTCTATTCTCTTGTGTCATGTTTTTATGGGTCTGAGTCAGGGTCCCGGGGTTTGTTGGGTTTCTTTTACCGCTGGGTAGTTTGGCCTTTTTAGGGGGGAGGGGTAATTACAATGGTGGGGAAAACAAACAGAGGATGGAGCAAAATGGGACTTGGCCTGTGGTCACATGGGAGCTATTTATTCATTATTGGTCCAATGGGAACTTTTGTTTTCTTTACTTTAGGATGTTTAGATGGGGAGGTGCAGACAACAAATATATTGTGGACCGGTAAATCTTCTGATTCATTAGCGGGCGATGAAAAAAGTGGAGTCTTCTCGTCTCCTGATGTAGTTAATATAAAGTACCATGTCGTTTTTGGCTTGTTATTTTAATTTCTAAAAACAGAGCTCTGTGGAGTTTGGTGCACTGCTGCTGGCTAAATTTTGCCTCATTTTTTCTCTCTCTTTTTCTCTCAGACTACCTCCATGAACTCAGGCTGAACTGCCCCATACTGCCGAGGTTTTATGATCTACGTATCATGGTCAGTCACCCCAAACCAGCACTGGTTGGCAGAGTGGCGTCGAGTGGTTAGCAACTCAAGACAAACTATCCAGATACAATCTTGAACTCTTGAACTTATCGCAAATATACAGCGAGAGAGCGGGCAATCAGTCTCACTCTGCCTCTTTAAATCTGTCTCTCTGTCTCTCTTTATCCCTATCTTTCTTTTTGTCTTTCAGGCTCATGGCAATTAAACTTGGCAGTGAATTTCCTAGTACAGCCCGAGAAAAATCTTCTAGGAACCCGTATGTCTATGTTGTTACAGTGATGTTTCGTTGCAAACAATCGCCTCTCATGATGGTTGTTTTTATGAGTTAGAGCGGGTGAGAGTCTGGACATCGTCTTACCCACTCCAGCCTAGCGTAGCTACAACATTTTCCCCAGGGGGAGTGCAGCGGGGTGGGGGAAGGGAAGTTTGCAATCCCCTGCTCTCACGCACCATCTAGACAGGAACATTAGAAATCGTAGGGAACAAGACAGAAATACCCACAGTGCCTACAGCCGCTCCTCCACCCTCTGTGACCCCGGGGTCGTCTGCTTGGTAGTGACCTCTGCAAACTCCACTCACAGGGATCAGCTTGTCGTTGGAGTTGTTCACATATGGATGAGTGCAGCTTCTGCAGAAGAACATGAGCAAGGAAAAGGCGGCTATTAATCAGAAAGGAAATTAAGTTAACAGGCAACACTGCAAGCATTGAGAAAGTTCAATTTGACGTTGAACAGTGATTCATCTTTTGATGAAAAAAATACAAACTCCTACAATAAATAGATGTGAAAGTCAGATTTTGTTAAGTTATTTTATCAGAGCTCCACATGGTGAAACATTTGAAATTCAGATTGCAGTTGATTTCGAGTAGTTTGTTTTATCATGCTCAGTCTCTGGCTTGTAAGTAGCCATGCAGTAATTGCTGATAGTGTATTTAATGTGCTTATTATCTCCTCAAATCTCTCTTCCCTATTTCCCTCACAGCAGATCATTTAACTCGCTTATTTGTGTTGGCAGCACAAGCCAAGCTGATGTTTACGGCACAGGCCCTCATGTAGCAGTGTTTACCAGTGGCTGTATTAATTCAGTGTCATTGCTGCAGCATTTGAATAATGAAAGCTACAGCAGCTGGCGTCTGAGAGCAAGAAACAAGAGACATTGTCTCCCTTTTTCTCTGACTCTCTCTTTCTCTTTTTGTCCTCCCAACAACTTCTCTCACGTGGTTCTCACACCCCGAAACCTCACGCTTTCAATCACGCCCATAAGAGTTTGAGTATGTTACAATGGCTCGCACCAATTCCCTGGAGACTACAGAGCCAAGTCATGCTCATGTTGCTGCTTGGGACAAGGAGGTTTGTGTTTGAATTAATGTGATAATCAGCAGAGAATGCACATTACCATTAATTTTATGTTGTACAGTATGAACCCTGTGACCTTTTCAATGTTTACAATCAAGGCTTCACACATATGTATATGTGGGCATTAAAATGCATCATTTACTACCTTTTAATAATAAGATGAACTTTTCATATATGGTTCAAACATCCTGATTTGTTTACATGTGACACATGGATACTGTTATCCACAGTAGTAAGATTGTTTATTGGGAGTGCATGACTGTTTGGCAAAGTATTGATGCCTTGAGGCAGAACTTCTAAGAATTATCATTAAAGGGTTAATGACTTGACCTTTGGCGACTATGTGGGTAAATCTGCTTGGAAATCCCCCTCAAAGAGTGGCACTTCATCTGCACAGCTTCGACTCGTCTCCCTTCCCTCATTAACTTTCAGTCAACCTCCAGCTAACATCCATTCGACAACCCCCGACACACACACACACACACACACACAAGCCCCTGGTCAGCCTCTTTATCAGCTGTAGTGCTACAAACACCGTTTTACTGGTTGGTCCACAAATCGACCTCAATCCCTAAATGCCTAGAGGGCTGTGAGGATGTGTCGACCAGAGTTCACTCGCATGCTTAAGCTGTGATGGTTTTCTTATCAGAGCAAGAAGCCAGCATCAGCGAGATGAAATTAACGTGAGAGGAAATTATCTCTTGTTACAAATTGCAGGTGGCATGTCGCAAATTTGGTGAAACAGGCCCAAGGACTCAAGCGAACCAAGAAAGACTTTCTGGAGCAACAGTCTGAGGTACTGAGGCTGTGATTGTACTGACGAGGAAGACAGGCAAAGAGCGTTATGATACCGTTTCTGGTTCACATAAACTTGCCCAGCTCAGCAAGCACACCCCCCCATTCATTACTGCAGCTTTGTCTGATAACATTGTAAAATATTTAGGAGAGAGTGGAACAGGCAGAATATTAATTTCAAAGTCAATTGTGATCAATGAGCAAAATAAAACTAGGAACTTTAGGGTTTGTTTTCCCTTTGAGGCAGAGGTGGATTAGTGATATACAATGTTGTTGGTTTGTTCTGAGGGCCGCTGGATCTCTGAAGCCTCCTGATTGTTTATACTGGAGCCATGCCTGTTGCTCATCTGATTGCACAAAAAAAACATTAGCACATGAGATTCACTTCTGATAACAGCCAGAAGTACTACTAGACACTAGAAGTGACAGGGTTTTCATAGCAATTTCTGCTAAACCATGTGCATTTTACCTAAAGCCTTTCCTTCATTGCCTCTAAATTTAATCAGAGCGGTAGACTTACTGTTAAACACATTAGGCCTATTTCTCCTACTTTGTGTGCCTCTCTCTATTCCTCCTTCGCTTTCTTTCTTTCATTGTTATCCTCTGGTGCGTCCGACCCTGATGTGCAGAATTAAACTAAACAAGCTGGTGTCTTCCTGGCCAGCTATTACTGCTGGAGGAAGTCAGCGGAGGCTCCGGTCTGAGGTAATCACGCCACCGGGGTAATTGCACTCTGTAAAACACTAACTGGATGTTTAAGTCCAGACCCAGAGGGAAGTCATTAATGCCATCTTAATTAAGGGTAATAAAGCTCTTTTCTGCCTTTTGGGGTGGAGCAACCTTGACTTGATCTCTGACACACTGTATGGGTCAATCAAGAAACTCTATCATTCGCCAGACATGTCTTCACAGTTACACACCGCATTAGGTTTCACCCTCACCTCTGTGTCTTGATCGTTGATATGGAGGAAATAAGATGATGGCTTTTTCTCGCTGTATGTGTGTGTGTATGTGTCTGTGTGTGTGTGTGTGTGTGTAAGCATACGTGCCTTTTCTTACATATATGATTGTGTGTGTTTTCTTATGCTGGTTAATCTTTTCTGTGCCAAGCCATAAACTACTATGACCGGCATACTCACACAGTCACGCACACACTCTTCTCTTGACATACTCGTTTCACTGTGGCAACATCTATAAACAACAAAGTGGAGAACAATGAATAATTCATTAGCAGGTCCTCAGTAACTTTTCCTTCTTCAAAGTTATATGATAAAAAAAAAATCTGGGCACCGTGATAGTGGGAAATGATTAAGCTAGAAAAGTATTTCAATTTAGTTGCTTCAACCATTGCGGCAGGAAAAACAGCCTGCCAGGGTTAGGCCAACCCAGTCATACGATGACTGTAGCTCCGGTGGCTTAGAAAGAATAACACTGGGTCAGAGAGGCAGAGAAGGAGCACACACTGATATGAGTAATGGCAAACAGCTGCTCAGGCCAGCAGCTAAAAATACACACATGTGTGTGACAGGTGTGCATGTATGTGCATGTCTCTGTTGTAAACTACAGTGTGGTGCAAGCTTAATTTCATAGATTAAAAGATAGAATACATTAAATAAATTACTAATAAAATGTACTGAGCTAGCACCACAGAGTTATTATGAAGGTTTGGGTGAAAAATTGAGATGCACTATTTTACAATGGTGGATGAAACATTCAGATCCTTTATTTAAGTAAAAGTATCAATACTTGAATTAAAAGAAAAAAACACCATGTAGTATCCTGAGCAAAATGTACCTCACAAAAGTAAAATTACTCATTATTGAGAAAAATGCATTGTTATGAATTATGTTATCTGGTGAAGGTGGGGCTAGTTTAGATGGCAGCAGTGTACAGAACAATCTCCACTCAAGGTCTCCTTACTTTCTTGTCTCTGAGCTTTTGGCCATCTCATATGGTCTTCACCAGTGGATGATAAGTTTCCTCAGTTGTCGTAGAACTGTTGATGTTTAAACTTATTAAGCACTTCTTCTCCATTTTGTCTTAAAAGCTGAGCTTGCCAGTTTATTGTTGGCCTTGGAAACAACAGTTGGCAAAACAATCTCCACTTAAGGTCAACTTACTCACTTGTTCAACAATGATGAGAAGTCTTGAAAGTGCTCAGACTAATGGAAATGTTGTACAGCTATATAGTTCCGCGACAGCTGAGAAAGCTTCATCTGTTGAGGAACGCCATATTCAAAAGCTCCAGAACCAGCAAGTAGACCTTGAGTGGAGATGGTTTGGTCCAGGGGCGTAGGTATAGACAGTGCAGCCGCACTGGGAGTGGCCCCGCCGAGTTACGTGCTGGTCTTTGTCAGTTATATGGTAAAATCTTAAGTTTCTACCTGTTTAACTGTGTGGATGTGCTTGTGGGTATTAAACTGTATGTGCACCATAGCTTGCCTGTTTTCAAGACATGGTGGTGTTATGAGTAGGCCACTTTTCTTTCTTATTCACCATAATCTCTTGCCTCTCTGTTGAAGAGGAATGTGGTTGCCGTGATTCGGGAGGTTTATGTTGATGAAATTGCCCGCAAAATACTGCATCATTTCAGTACAGTCTCCCCTGCACTGTACTGTTTGTAGTGACGTTTCAGGTTTTTGACAATGACAGCACTGGCCATTCTCCTTTTAACTTTCTCTTTGACTTGTACTGTACAAATACAAAAGTCTAGATGACAAAGTCGGACTCTAAAATCCATCACATGATGGTACTTTAGACTGCTGCGTCCAGGCGCACGCAGCACAGCTGCAGCAGCAGCAGCAGCAGCACGTGTGTGTGTTGGAGAGAGACGAACACAAAGAGAACTGTTGAATTTAATATGTTAATATGGAAAGAAATCAATTTAAGGAACTTTAAATTAGGTATTTACTGCATCTAATCTTATCAGTTGTTAAACTGTGCAAATCGAGGAAACAAGGAACATAAATTTGCCAATATAGGGTTCCCTTCTAGACAGGAATGCAGTGTGTGTGCACGTGTGCTTCATAACGGTGTAGCCCAAGGGCCCATCATAACAGCCTGCACTGGGGCCTGTTGTTACTACTTTACACCACTGGTTTGGTCAACTAGTTTATGTACTGTTAGGTAGAACATCATCAACAATATGCATGTTTTATTAACTGATTAAATGTTTTGTACATTAAAACCTAGTGTTGTGTTGTTTGTTGCCATGTATGCTCAAGTGCTCATCATCCATGTTCCTCCCTATAATTTCACACTATTCCACTGCTCTACAGGAGGTGTCAATGCACAGGAGACATGCAGCAATGTGCCACTAACAATATGTTAGACTTCTAGCCAGTGCACATGGATATAAACAATGCAGGTTTCTTTCAGAAGTTTCACGAGGAAGGAGATGCATTCAACATGGTTGTTATGCTTCGAATGCACACAGTGTATTTTGATGAGTAACGCTGAATGTAAACATAAACTATGTTTGTTTACGAGAAAACTCCACTGGGCACCTTTAATCTTCAAAATAACTATTATCTAGACCTGTCACATTAAATATAGTGAAGTAAAATACAACTTTTCCCTTTGAAATGTACTTGTGTAGAAGTACAGTACAAAGTAGCAGAAAATGGAAGTACTCAAAGCGCAAGTACCTCAAAATTGTTCTCTAGCACAGTACTTGAGTGAGATACTTTCCACTGCTTCTATTTTCATCCACACCCGTACTGCTGCAGCTGCAAGCAAATAAAAAGACAATCTATTTAAAATTATGTAAACTATTGAAATATTGGTGTTTGGGATGCAGTTTCATCTCTCTTTATGTCCAACTCTCTGCGGGAACCCCGTGGAAAGGTCCACAGTTCCAGTAACAGGATCTGGAGTGGTAGGGTCTGGACCCCAGGCAGCAAAAACAATCATCTGGCTTCTACTGGGAGTTAGGAGCAGGCCCTCCGCCAATAATAACAACTCTCTCATCAACCGAGGGAGCGAGAGCAACAGAGAGCAGCGAGGGGGCGTAAAAGTGTTTATCTCTTGTGTGTTGTGTAGGTGGCTCTGAGCGTTCTCGGTGATGTTTCACGTGTGGGATCGAACAGCGGAGGGACTCATGTGTGACCACAAAGTCAGCGTTATGACCTTTTGTTCTGTCACATGCACAAACACACACGCACACAAACTGTCAAACAGCAAAATAAGCAACAGAAGGTACCTCTCTCGGCCATGGCCACTGCCACCATCCTCCACGCACGCACAACCATATCCACATAATAACAACAGGTTTCACCAAGGACATAGCTTCTTGTCTTTGGAATGGTGAACTTCAGGTTTGCATCCTCACACACAATCACATAGCTATTATATCGTCATAAAACAAACTACGAATATGCATCTAGATTTGCTAAATGGCTGTAGCAACTGTGCATGTTTCTGGACCAAAACCTGCTTGCACTTTTGTCCTTCTCAAATCTGAAATTGTTTTGGAAATTCTAAAGTGGAAATATAAAGAAAAGATAGCAATGCACACACAGAAAAACAAACACAGATGTAAGCAAGCAAACAAATTTAGTGATATCCTGTTTTCTTTTGAATGTCTTCCCCTAAATATAGTTTTGTGTGTGTGTGTGTGTGTGTGTGTGAGCGTGTGCGTGTGCATGTGAGTGTGTGTGTTTGTGTGTGTGTGTGTTTCAGTCTAACTAAAAGGATTAGGGAGGCCTGTCTTAAATATTCTGTCTGGTTTCCCCTGAGGCCTTCTGGTGAGGACAGATCCCTGCTGGAGACTGACTCTGTCTGCATGAATCACAGCGTGGGCGTGTGTATGTGTGTGTGTGTGTGTGAGATCCTGCGTGTTTATATGTATCGGACTTTGTTTGTGTCTGCCCGTATGCTTTGCTGTCCATCTTATCCCTATTCCCCCAGATTTCTCCCACTCTCTCTTATCACTGCTTTCCGCCCGACAACCATCCTTCGTCCAAAACATCTTACATGCAATTTATGCATATTATTAAAAAAAAGGCTAGTTCTGAACTTTACTTCTGATTGCCTGAGTCACATTCAAAGCTCCTGTAAAACACCCCATTAATGCACACCTGCAACCACATAACAGCCACCCACACTGGTGCTTATGTATCATTTAGCAAACCAGTGTTCAGCTACTGTTCAAACTTGGAAGAACATTTTCAGCAGTACTAATGTCACTGGTGGCATATGGTGATTTTTTCCAAGGAGTTACCTAAAAAAGGCAGCTGTTTGGATTTTTAAAAGGACGTGATTACCCAGAAATCAGTAAAGTCAAGACTCCTTGTTCTTAAAAGCCTGTCTGTTAGCAGCTGATCTGGGTGGAAGCGGGAAAAATGGTCTTTCAGCAGCATGTTCACATCTTATTGAGACGGTATTCCCTGGGTGACTACTTGAGTCTTTTATTTTCAGGCCACTACTAATCCACTACATTTCAAAGGGAAATATTACTAGTACTAAAAGTGCTTTTTACATCACTCCATTTATTTGACAGCTTTAGTTAAAAGTTATGTTAAAATTAAGATTTCTGCATGCAAAACATATGAAGTGCTTTTGAAATGCAACATTTTGTTATAAATGTAACTACCCAACAGTGTTTATAAATAGAACATAAACAATCAAAAGAGTTGGCAACTATTTATTTTTTTCGAAAATGTCAAAAACAGTTTCCAGTCTGTTAAATGTGAGTATTTGCTGCCTTTCCTTTTGTTTGTAATTATTTATCAAACCAAACAATCTATTATTATATTATACTAGTCTATTAATTAAGAAAATAATCAGCAGATTGATCTATTATGAGAATAATCATTAGGCAGTCCCAAAAAATAGTACAAAATGAGCTCCACTTTAACCAACTGTAAGGTACCACGTAGTTTATTTATCATTATACAATTCAAGGTAGTATAAAGAAAAGAAAGTTTGAAGTCCCCTCATGCTACACACAGTACTTAACAGATAATTAAATGTGTAATATAATATGGTAACATATAAAATAATTAAAATAAAACAAATCAACAAATACAGTTATTTATATACAGACAAACACATATACACCCAGAACATTCTGCAGTGCTTTTTTTGACTTTGCGTCTGGGGTAAATGTAAACAGTAGCAACAAGAATAAATATACCATAAATTTGGTTTTCAAAGTCCACCTCCTCTCACCGGAGTCTTGCGCTGACAGCTCGGAAATCAGCCCGCCCGGCTAGTGCTTGCTGTTGCTTGGCCAACCTTAGTCCCATTTTGTCCAGGCCGAACCTTCAGGAGATTAGCCCTAAGTCTAAACTGGGCCAGCATGGCTCCTATTCCACTCCTCTGAGCAATCACTGCACCTGCTGTGGTGCCTGGTCCAGTTGATCTGGCTGGTGGATCCTTTAAGGTCCGCTGCTCTTTCAGCAGTAAAGTAGTAAAGTGTAACGAAGTTTGAAGGAGCTGCAGGCCGCTGCATCCAGTCACAGGGGACATTTTTAATGCAGGACTTTTACTTAATAATTTTAGTGATTTTGTTCATTTTTACAGTGTAAAGTTATGGTTAAAGGTATTAGTTCTTTCACTGAAGTAAAGGATCAGCATACTTCATCCACCACTGTCACTTCTTGAACACAAAGAAGACTCACCGCCATTGTGGGTTCAACGCATGCAATGTATATGCAATTAAGTCACACTTCCCCCCTTGAAGATTTACAGTAGACTGAAAAGAGGGGTGTATTTTTAAAATAAACATCTTGTGAACATTTACATTCATTGTTTTTGATAAAACATTCTCTAAGGCTGCTTTTCTGAAAGCAATAAACCTCTCTCCCTCGTGAATTACAGTCCCTTAAGAACAGCTAACTCCACTTTGTGCCACCTAATGGCTCTTAGATGCTAAGGGTGGTTGAGTAAAGAAATGCTGACACTCTTTGTGTTTAGAGAAGGGAGTATAATTCTGTCTGAGATGAGCTGTGATGTTGGCCACTTGTGTGGAAGTCAGGGTTTAAAAGTTCAACAGTCAGACAGACAGGGGTTGAACAGGGTGGTGCTGTGAAAAACCTCTGTGGTCAAGTAACCCTGTGTGTGTATGTGTGAACAAGTGTTTGTACGTGCCAACATGTGCTTGTCTTTTGCAGAAGAGAGTGCGACCCAGTTAACTTGCATCCTCTGGCAGTAGACATGAAAGATCTTATCAGCCGTATTCATCTGCAGGGTCTGTGATGAGGGGGTGAAGTCTGCGGTTCCTCCTGCGTTTCATCGCATCACAGCATTTTACAACACTGATCCGCTGACCTGAAGCTGACTTATAAGCTAAAGTCACAATGCAAAGATCACTCACTTATCGTGACACTGACTTCTTGTGAGCAGATTTACTCATGATTCAGACAGAGTCACGTGGTGTGTTTAACTTCCTAACTTTACCACAGAAACACTGTGAAGTACAATAGATTGAGACAGAAAATGAAAAATTACCCTAGTGTGAAAAGCAACCCAGGACAACTGGATTTGCAGTTACATTCAGGTAAACAGAGTGTATTCAGTGCCACCTGCTGCAGATTGGCTTGCAGTAATCAGTCAGAGCAGAGTCTAGGTTTATTGTGCAGTTGAAAAAAACAGAGGTTGTAAAGGCATTTGTGGATCTTGCTCAGATTTGGAACAATACAGGCCCTTCCTGTACAACACCTGTGGTCTGTTTCTGGTAATTTTACGAGTGTCAGGTCGCAGTGTTCCAGTCAGGTCCGTGACTGCCGGGAGGATTTGTCACCACAGCAGAGACACATCGTGCTGACTGAGGAAAAGTGTAGTAGTTTAATGTGCCTGTACCTCACAGAGGTTTAGTATAGAATAGAATTCATGTATTTTAAGCATATAAAACAGGGTTAAAAAGATGGGTTGCCCTACATTAACTTCCACAGTCCAGAAACATCACAATCGGTAGGACTGGGTCCTAGCAGGTGGCATTTATTTGGTTCAAGTGTGGGGATGAGGTGTGAAAAAAAGACAGACAAAAAGAAATGAGGCACAATTATAAACATAATTTTTACTCATGTCTTTTGGTACTTGAACCACTTCAGCACTGATGGTTGAATTAAAAAGCTAAGGGGGGAAAAGGCATGTCCGTGTATATGCTGTAAACTGAGCCAAATGTGCATCTATTGCAGGTTGCTTTCTTCGCTCATTCTCTCCTCTCTGTCTTCTTCCTCCTCCGGAGCCTGCAGGATCTGCCCAGGCTGTTTTGATTTTGCAGCGGGTGAGTGGCAGCCTCGACCCCACCTGACCCCCAACCCGGCTTCTGCTGATGTCAGCGTCTTGCTGCAGATTGGAGCGTGTAGTTTTTAAACAAAGCCCCAGTCTCGGCCCCCTGAGGGGGACTCATCCACTCCATTCCTTAAAGGGGCCGTGCAACAATTCAACTAGTGGCTGTTTTTGGCACACTTGGACTTCTGTTTTCTCACAGCACATGCCTCCTCTTTTCATTTCTATGTCACATGGCTGATCCTGTGCACCTAAAGGTTTTAACATCAGTTAGTTGCGTAGATAGTCACTACTTGTTACATTAAAGAAGAATAATCTTGAGGCAAAACAAAACAAGTGAAGCCAGTGACAGCACATGGCTGGATGCCGTGCCTGGTCAGGATATCCTGCCATGCCCTCTTCTTGTCTGAATAAGCTCTCTGTGGAGGAGGCAGACTTATGAAACCTACTCATAACTTGTCCTCTTATCATCACTGTCTTCTCTCCTATCTTAGGCACACTTACCCACACTCATCAAAGTCATCAGATTTATTGGCTATTTTTATGCCACAGAGTTCAGTAAACATTTTCTTTCCTTTTTCTTTTTCTTTCCCGTCTTGGCCACTCTGAAAAAGGAAATATTTAATGTCAGTGAGGCTTCTATGGTTAAAATATACTTTCTGTATTCAATTGCATGCTGTGAAACAGACAGCAGTCTGCACAGCAACAGGTTTATGTCGTGACTACATTGCAACAGCTTAATATGTCTCAATAGTGAATGCAATACAAATGTGCAAGTTTGTTTTTGTGGGTCTGAACATGTGTTTGCATGCATGCTGCAGTTTATGCCTGAGGTCAGCTCACAGTTGGATAACATAAAAGATCATAAGACATAAGTGCATCAGATTTTGCAATAAGCTGAAGGGGCATAGGAGACAGCACAGGAACAGAACATATTGAGTGACTGCACAAAGAGGAGATCAGCTTGGTTAGGTCAATGTAAACATCTCATACAAAACACCCTATACATTCACAAACTACACTCTCATACAGACACACACTGAAGTCATAGTGTTGGCATGTCGTCTGCACCTGACCCAACTTTATTGCCCCTGTGTGCCCTCTTTGGCTGAGTGTGTTGTATGTGTAGGTTTTGTGTGAACAGCTGGGCTGAAGACTCCAGGCTCCAGAGCCCAGTCATCTAATATCTTCTGGCTGGCCCTGAGGTCTCCAGTCTTGAGGAAATACCATCCATAAAGAACTTCTTATCTGGACGGGGCCCCTTTACATTGTGCTGTTAATAAAACACCACAGAGACTCTTTGACTGTATTCCAAATCCCAGCCACATTTTAGATAACAACTCTGGATCATAGAGGACATAGACTCTCATTCCTCCAAATGAAATTACACATGATGAATCAGTTGTTTTACAGGCAACTGTCCTTCTTGATTACCTTGGCAACAAAACATGGACTTAATTCTTTGATAGCGTCAGAGTTATTTCAGAATGCAGAATGAGGTACATCAGTCAAATTAACCTCCACTTACTTGATGTCCTTTCAAATTCAGTCTGTCACACAGGCTGATTTAAGCAGCTACCATTTAAGTGTAATGTTACTATTACACAGATCTCTGTGAATCACGTAAGAAGTCATTATCTAACACTGGCGCCACTGTCTGTGAAGCCACACAACACTGCTGACCATCTCATCATGAGATTCCCATTAGTTTTTAGAACACTCTGGCTTAGTGCTGGTGGATCATAAAGGGGAGGAGAGTAAACCAGCGTCACTGACAGAGATTCTACTTAATGTATCTCCGTGCAGTAATTTCCGCTCTACATGAGGATTCACTGAAAAAAATGCATGCACATACTGGCCTAGACCTCACATAGCTACATTGTTATTTTTATATATTTATAGTTTTTCCTCCTTAATTTAAAAAAAAGTCTGTATCTACTGTACATGAATATACAAAAACACAATTGAAGAGATGCAAAGAGCATTCCAAACCAACAGACAGCGATATAATCCCATGTTGGCCAATCAAAAGCCTGTAAAAAATGCTTCTGGTTGGCTCCCGAGGAAGGCACATCAAGGATAGGGGAATCAAATTTGTGGAGCGAAGTGGAGTTATTCCTCAATATCACACTCAAATATCAAGTTAGCAAAACAAAAACGTTACAACGAGCACTGTTGTGCCACGTCCGCCTTTGCACAAAATGTTGCACTGTGTACACAAAGAAGATGACGGCGCATCACTGATTTCACAAGCCAAAAATTCAGTTTTCCCTGTCTATACTGCAAACGGAGTTTCTGCAAATCCTCTAGGAATTTTCAAAACAGTTTGTTTTCAGTGAACTAAAAGGCCAAAACACACAGATAAAGCAATGTTTTTTTTTAAAATACCTGTGTATGTGTGGACACGGCCCAAGCTTTTTTTCTGGGTTGTGTCATGAACAGACAGACCAGTGGCTCGTCTGTTGATACAAGTGTCAATTTTAAAAGAACTTTGAGACTTGTTATTATTAAAATGCACTTGTTATTGCCACCGGTTACCATGGGGGCCCCAAGATCAACCAGAACTGAAATCATAATAGTTCAAACTTTAAAGCAACTATAATATATTTTATTCCTAACAACAATGGATCAAATGACCCACAGAAAATGCCTATCCAACTGCAGCTCCATCGTCTCTATGGAGTGTTTTAGGTTGTTTAAACAGATTTATTTTGTTTTGCTCGCATAGCAGCAGCTGTTTTTAGTAAAAAAAAATCTAAACTACCTACTACACTACCTGCCCAGCAGTAAACTGCAGACCAACACTGTTAGCAACTAGCCTGGTGAACACAGAGATGCAATTACCAACGTATTTCCCACAGTAGTTGGTGAGGACTAAAACACAGAACTAAACATATGTCAAGTAGCCAGAAACTCCAAATGAACACCAGAGTAGCTCCATATCTGCCTGATAGACAACTAGAGAACTTTTTGCTAACACGTTTCCCATTTCAACATAAAAGGTGATAATATTTCAGTGTTGTGTTTCCACCTTGTGTCCACTGCCCCCAAGAGGCCAAAACAAAAAACAAAGACAGTTACGGTGGTTTAAAGAGGGGCATATCCAGATTACAGATATCCGGGCGTCACTCAGTGCAGCCTCTGTTGTGTTGAACACTCTCCACTGGAGGGTTTGAGGAAGATGTGCCTTCCATAGAAGTAGTTATGGGGTGAGGGGATTGACACTTGACCTTGTGGTCTCAGACTTGTTTTTCTAGCCCCCAGGCCGCTGCTGCCTCATATACAATACATAACTCTTCTTCTTTCTAGTCTGCCTTTCTTCCTCCTGGCATCTCTCCAGTGCCTCAAGCCATCTGAATGGTCACCGGAGATGACTCTATCATCCAGACAAATCTCAATGGAGGCTGGCCAATAATTTTAGATCCTAATGAGCTGCTTATAAAAGCGCCACTTCCTCTATTTAATTCTCACATTTTTACAAAATCAAAATCAATTCCACCAGACAATGTCAAGGAAAGATTAAAAGATTCTTATGAAGTTAATGCCTTACTCCTGACTCGGAAAACTTTATTTTATTTTTTACTTCAGTAATGTTTTTCCTTGAACCTCTGCAGCACTACCAAAATGCTTCAGGGGAACACAGGGGTGAAGGTCAAAGGGATATTGGGGGGGAAGGGTCACTGCTCTTGGCACAAACTAGAGAAATCTGATCCAAGATTATAAACATGCCCATGTAAATAACACAGATCCATTGTGTCATTTTAGGACAAAGGGGCGTTAAGTGTCTCGGTGCACTGGAATTGCAAATGTGGACTGAGGTGCTGTTTAACCCATATCAACATTTATTAATTTAATTATTTGCAGTTTTACAGTCTTTGCATTTGGAATGAAAATGAAAAAAAGGTTTAAGTTGTATATGACTTTAGGAGACAACTTTATTGTTCTCTTTAGGTATAATGGGCTGTGAACTTTTTCTATCCTGCAGCTGTGATGTTTTATTGGCTCAACAAGCTGGTCTTAAAACTGCCTGTCACTGTCTGAGCACAATTAACATAATAAGCATCTAATATTGAGAGTCATTACAAGGGGGACTATTAAATGGTGGAGGTGGTAACCACAATGTGACTCAGCACACACAACACACACACACACACACACGCACGCACGCACACACACACACACATGCACGCACAGCAGTAATGAATTCTCCCAGCACAGTACAGTGAGCAGTCCTACTGCTAGATTCATGTCCTGACATGTACCCTGACCTCAGCAGAGAGGGAAGCAGCCTGAGGCTTGAATCCACACTTTAATAAGTAGTAACTCTGACATGCTGCATCGGCTACAATCTGCTGCTGCTCCCGGCAATTACTTGTGTGTGAATTTAGAAATATATAAAATAAAATCCTTCTTTTCAATGTTATCCACTTTTAATGAAGTTACAAACGGTCACTGCTCTTGCAGAGTGTTGTATGACTGGCATACGCTGCTTTTGAAATAAGTTTGCTTTTGGATTTGTGTTGCCCTCTCCTCCAGCTCCAGCACAATGTGCAACATAAAAGCCAGCCACTTCAGAGAGCGTGTTGAGCTTTCAACTTCAACATGCGCCTCCTGGGACCTCCACTCACTGTCAGAGCGCTCAGAACAAAGCACACCATCCACACGGCAGCCGCTGAAAACATTAAGCTGCAGTGTGTGTGTGTGTGGGTGAAAGATAGTGGGGAGGGCATACTGCGTCGATGCATGGAGATACTGTTTCATAAGGTTGCTGTTTATCCTTGTTTTGTTTCTAACTTGACTGACATTGATTTGGGTTGTGCATTAGTGCTCAAATGTCATTACACACAGTGTGTCAGTCACAGAAACTGTATCAAACCCGAGGCCTATCCATTTGGCATGGAGTGGATGCTTGTGGTATTGCAATGATGCATAATATCACAGCCTAATCAAACCTGCACAGATGCGCAACCCCCGTGTGTTGCATCCATTATTAGACTTCGACTAAACATGCCATTGCACAAAGGCTTTAGATGTGATGATCAAAAGCAAACATCATAAAAGAGTTTTCTGAGAAGAAAAGGATTTTTTTGTAAAATAATTAAAAAGTATGTAATGTGTGTAATGTGTGTAATGTGTGTAAAAATGCCCTTTTGTTTCTCTCAACGTCATGTCTGAACTAACAGTTGGATGACAAAAAGTACTAAAAGTACTAACACTTGAAATGAAAAATGCAATTCAGTCCATCCTCATTCAATCTAATTTGTCCTTGGCTTGGATGCAAACAAGTCTTCAAAGGGAGTAGTTAACCCGAGTTCTCCCTCCCGCCACCCAACACACCCACACACACACTTCGGTTTTTAAATCTCCTTGAAGATGGACACATCAAAGACATCTGTTGGCAAGAGTGACCTGGCCTGACCACTATGACTGGAACCTAGTTTCTTTAAACAAGCACAACTATGACGCCGCAGGTCACCTGTCTCACCACAGCCTGGGGGGAGAGCGGGTGAGGAGAGTGAAGGGTGGGAGGGTTTGGGTCTATTTTTTCCCTCTTCTCACACACCTGCAGTGGTGCAATTTCCTTTGCACTCCTCAAGTTCCTGTACTCCTGTCTCTTTTAGACATGTAGCTCTCTTCTCACCAGAACTCCCCACCCCCATCCTTCTCTCTTCACCTCATCTGGCCGGCATTAGCACTGGCGCTGACACGCATGGCTCTGATAGGCGAGAAGCAGTGCGGAGACGTCTTAAGTGTGCCAGTGGAAAATTCTCCCCTCAACCTAAAACAGCATGCCCCAAAGCCAGGCCACAACAATACTGCCACCTGGCTCAGCTGGGCGTTTGGACCGGTGGCTGCAGTGGAATAGCTGTCCCAGAGGGAATGATTTGGAAAGTTAAAGTGAAAGAAAAGACAACAGAGAGATACAAGACTTCCCTCAAAGACAGAGTGCAGATTGGTGGAGTGAGCTGACAAGAGGTGGGTCCTGACCTGTCACTCAGGTTGATGCATTAATCTGTTGACAAGCCCAGCTGCTCCCACAGCTCAAGGCTTCCCAAAGAGCCTCCGCTCTGAGCAAATTGGCCGTCCGCTCCAGTCAGAGCTGCCTGACTCAGATCTATGGGCTTAGCTGTTACCTGAGGCGAGTCAGGCCAAGAGGCCGCCTCCCCCCCAGAACGCTGCCCTAAATTATAGCCTTGCTTGGTTCACAGCGCCTGAGGCCATGTGTGTGTAGAAATGCAGTGGCTAACTCACTGGTTTACACATAAACACAAGTACAGGCACCAACACACACAGAAAAACATAGAAAGGGAGACAGGGGCCCTATTTCATCCACTTATCTTTGAACAGAGTGTTCCAGATCAGCAGTTTCAGTGGCCTTGGGTGTCCTCCCCTCCAGACAAAGCTGTATGCTGTAATTATCCTGTAATATGGCTGCAAGCAGTAAAGGCTCTGTGGTCAACTGTTGTATAGTCCTTGAGGAAGAAGCCTTAGGCATTCCCACAACCTGCACACTCTACTTGGACTTCAACTACAACAATGTGACAGTATGTGAGGTACAGTATAACCCATATAGTACAACTACATAGGCATTTGTCATAGTAAATTTGTGTGTACAATGTGACACAAACATATACCAGTATCAATTATACACATCGGAAGTTAAGATTGCATGTTTAAAGAAAACTCTGTGACTCTGTGTTTGTGTGTGAGGCATTGCTTCTGCTTATAGTACTGTTACTCGTCACCCAGAAGAGGTGTGCGACAGTAGTCAGCAGCTACTCACCTCAGTAATAAGTGCTGCAGATGATATAGTTGAACTAGGAGAAAAGGCCAGGCCAGACAACCACTCACCAGATTTGATGGGGGTTTGGGACACCAGACCTCTGTGATATGCCAGGTGTCTGCTCTGCTAACCAAATCTAAATGGTCATTTGGCCACCAGACTTCCAAGCATTTATCAGGAAAACTGCTGAATCCAGTAAAAGCTGGCCAAAAACATGAAATGGGCATAAGATGAGGTCATGTTTCTCTGCTTAACTGTATTGTACCTGCACTCTGATCGTCTCCAGTGAATCCTTTGGCCCACAATTGCTGTCTGTTTGTGGCAATGGTAAAAAGTGTTGAAAAACAATTTCAGAGTTTTCGTCTGGCCAGTCCTGAGCTTTTTATCTCCGTTAATTTCTTCACACATGACAACATCTGACCATCACACTTTTCTCCACATTTCAATACTTTCACTGGTCATTAAAGAGAGCACAAAAGCCAAACTTTGTGTGGTTTCACCTCTTTAATTTTTTTCGTCAATTTCACATCTGTCATAAATCCAAAATACAACTTTTACAGTAAATAAGGCTTAGTCAATAACAGGTCATAGGAATAATGATGTTCACATGAAGTTCAAATAATGATGTTCACACTGAATGTATCCCAGGAGTTTACATAAACGTCAATAATGATATTTTGTTTGTTGCCCAAAACTGTTTTTATGTGGGATTCAACTATTTTGCAACATACAAAATGTCCCCTTTAATTAATATTTGGGTGAAGTCAAGACACCATAAGATATCACTGCTTCCATCTTAAAATAGATAGATATGTGTAATTTTGTGAAAATAAATTAACTGTAGACTAGAAGATGTCCATGTAAAATTATGAATATCTAACACAGAATGGGCTGGCCATTCAACTCCTGATAGGGGACTGTTGAGGACCTTTATTCATGCAAGAGCAGTATGTCACTACCAATGAATATCAGTAACTGACTTTTCAATCTCTTAATAACCTTTGTTCTCAGACCGGTTTGTTGTTCCGTTAATTGCACATTCAGCATTTTAAAATCTCTTCAGACATTAGTTTATTTTAAATGTATTCTTCAGTTAAGGCAGTTCTTATCTGGGATGGCACTTATTGCAGGGCAGCTAAGCTTTTGACATGTTTATTTCCCGCTGGAGACCTGTCATTAGGCGGTCACACTTATCACATCCTTGCGCCAAGTCAGACAGACATGCAACTCAGAAGGGATGAAAAAGGTTACATGTCTGCGAACCAAACCCCTGTCTGGGTGGTTTGGGGGCAGGGCTGGACTGGTTATCTGGCATACCGGGCAAATGCCCGGTGGGCCGACGCACCTTTGGGGCCGGAATAACATAAATGATTTAATTATAACTGTTTTTAATAAATGGGTCCAACAATCGGCCCATAAAGCATGGACAGCGGCCCATTGGGTAATTTTCTATACTGACATTGGGCTGGCCCAATCACATCTCTTACTAGGCCCCACCACCTCTGCTCTCTGTTTCTTGCGTTACGGGACACAAAAAAAAAAAAACATTCTTCGGAGGAGGCCGCCAAATCTGTGAAAATAACCGATATGTTTGATACCGGGCCTGCAGTAGCTTTAACATCAGCTGCAGTACCCGACGTAGTGAAGGCATTTGAAGGAGTAAAAGAGCTGTGGTGGCCACTGCCAGACAGAAGAGGAGCCGTGTGAGAGCGAAACAGAGTGACAAAGTGACCGTGATGGGCCGAGTGAGAGAGAGAGCAGGAGGAGAGTTGGGGTGAAGGGGTAAACATGGAGTAGCTCAACCGGTAGGGAGGGGGCAGGGAATGAGGGTCATTTACACTGGGGATTTGTTAGGCAATAAATAATAATAAGCTACTGCATTATATTTTATTATATTTTTATATTGTGAATTGTCACCTGCCACCTGAATTTTGTGTTTCCCTTCATAAAAATGAATGCAGAAAATGTCTCCAGAATGCAGGAAATTAAGTGTTTAATGCTCAAAATCTTCTGGGGGAGGACCCCAAGACCCCCCTACTCAATATTTCAACTAAAAAGATTTTTTCTAAATAGTATGTCTATTTAAATATATTCTTGTCTTGTAGCCATGGACACCAATCTTGTGCAATGTCACATCGCCCTTAATCTGACCCCCTAAATGGAAGGATGGTGTATTGGTGAGGGGTGTCCAAGAAATTCTGGTGGGCTGTCTTGGCCAAAAATGCCAGGGCCAATTTTTTGTCCCAGTCCAGCCCTGTTTGGGGGGCATCCCTCACCAGAAGAAAATCTTTGTGATTTTCAAACGTAAACGAAGCATTCTGAAGTATGAGAAGAAAATAACAGTATTTTTGAACTGTTCCTCATTGTTATCGTGTGTGGTTTCAGCTTCGAGGACGAAATGCAATTTCACCTAATTTTGGACCATTATTATTATTATATCTGTTTACAAAAAGTTGTGAAAGCTAGAGGCGATTGTAAATAAACAACACCCAAAAAGCTAAACTTGCTAAAGAAGTATACTGGGGAGGAATTATAACCATTAAATCTGGGAAAAGTCAGTTAGTTAGTTTTGATGCTCTCCACAATGACTTTGCACAGCATCCCAGCCGTTTTGGTCCTCAACACCTAAGTCTTGTAAAAGCAGGGAAAACCCTGTTAATATGCTGGTTTATGTTACTGCTTTTCACACTTATTTGTAGAAATTAACATAAAAAACAGGCAACATGAGAACCCCCTCCCTTCTAATTCCCAAGCATTTCATTAAAATCCAAAAGAAACAGACAAACTGACTAGTTTGCATGTATGTAAGGAATCATTTTCGGTGTTTCAGTTGACATAACGGCATCATATGCACACATCCAATGTAAAAAGGAAAACCTATTCTGACTAGTGTGTTTGTTAAATGAGGTTAATTGCAATTTTTCAAAACACCAAGGTTACCAGTTTCACAAAAGTGACATTTGCAATGTTTAAACCTGCAGCAATAATGCTTTTTCTCACTCATTCTAACATTGAGTCTAATGTAGACTTTAGCAGGAACAAACAACTTTTTACAGTCAATTGGATCCATTTGAGCAGATCTGAAACTAATTTGCAGCAAAATGAAATTCAACCGTGGTTGTCATGTGAATTAAAGAAATTACAGATCACAGTACATCACACCTCAGCACATAACCTGTTATATAAATCACAATGAGCAACACTTTCCAGGATTTCTCATTTTGGACTGATCATTGGCACGTAATAAAAGCCATGATGTTGATTTAGGCACGGATACCGCTACACTGAAATGTTTCCATTGTGTAATTTCTCCCTTCTGCAACCATTTTCCTTGCTACCACCACTGTATGTGTAATTTTAATTTTTTTTTATAAGTAAGATGTTGGGTTGTGATCTTTTCTGCAGTTTGTTTTCTGATGCTCAAACTACAGTGAAAGTTGACTGTTGCATTTTTGCACGTGGATTCACAGTTTCACAAAGCTCATACCAATCCATTAAAACCAAACTGAAGGGCTTATGTCTCCGGTCAGAGATTTGCATGGAAGTTATAGGTCTTCACAGTGGTGAGAGCTGAACAAAGTTCACTACACTGTATATGTGAGCAGGAGAAAGAAGGGGGTGGGGGTAGATAAGAAAAAGAAAAAAACAGAAGAGAGAGATGTCACAGACAGAGACAGAAAGAGTGTGTCAGCGTTCTCGAGGTCTGGTGTCTTTGATGTCGGCCGAGTAGTGCCCACATGTCCAGCCCCTCTCTGCCAGGAAATTACAACTCCGTCCCCCCGGAGCCCCGGTGACTGCTGGGAGAAACACTTTCTGTTTGATGTTCTAAAGAGGGATCTCCAATGCAATTTAGCCTTTCATCTCTTCCCTTCTCTTTTGTCTGTGATTCATCCAGGCTCTGGCAAAGTTAGGGACATTTTCACAAGTCAGAAGTAATATAATACTGCTTCATAAAATAATCAGCTTGTGACACAAAGAGTGAAATACAACAATAAACCAAAGGATATGGAATATGTATAGCTTCTGTTGCTGTAATCGTCAAACGCCAATGACGGTCATTCATGCAATTCTATCCATATTTAATAAATTATGTTACTAATATTGACAAAACAATCTCATGGTCTATTTAGTAGCTGTTCTGGAGCTTTCGATCGTGTCACAATTTGTTGTGTGTGTACCTGCTATAATCAATATTTTAAAATTCAAATGACTATGTGTAAAGTGAAAGGTGTAGTGCGTAGTGATAAACCAGCATTTAATTATCACCTGGCTATGCATTTCCCCTCAGCTCTACAGAGCATGTTAGCCTCTTTCAGGTCATTGTTTTGGTTTTACTGAGAACAAAACTCAGTCACACTCAGCGTGAAAGTCACACACTGACAAGAAATAAAAATCCAAATCACTCTTGTCACAATCACAATTGTTTTCTTCTGAATGTGCCAACTTCAGTCCAGATGCACATGATAATATGGTGATTGTAGGCTAAAATGACAAGTATTTTCTCATTTCTAAATCAGATTGTGATGTATAAATTGAACCTCTGTAGGTATAAGACATGGCAAGCAGCGGCATCTGTAGTGTGATGTTGCAGCCTTGCAGAGTGTTTCTCTCGTAAATGAATTATTATAATGTCAGAGAATATTAATATTTTTTTACTTGTGCATTTGTGATATTTTTACTGTGAATTTACCACTTTTTTCAGGATTATTACCCCTCTCCCCTGCCTCTGTATTTATTTAAACCCACATTGGCCTTTACATCTCAATCATATTACAAATAAAAGAAGAGTCCATAAGACAAAATAGAGAACTACAGTGAGAACACAGTGAAGTTACTTAAGAAGTTACTCAATGCCCTGCCAACAAGCCTCTCTGGAAGAGTTTGACAACCCTGATTTCTCTTGACAACCTCAAGTTAAATCTGAGTAAATTAAACTCACTTAGTACAGGCCTCTGCTCTCATTAGCATGCTTTCCAGACAAGGCAGGCAGCCATTTTTAAGCAAAACAGCTCTGTTAAACCCAATGTACGCTACATTGGTAAGTGACTAGTTGGTGGAGCATTTAGCATTTAGCCACTAAGGAGACAGACATTCTCCTCAGGAGTTGGTTAAAGTCTGACTAGAGCAAAAAGCAGGGTGAATGTTGGACTTACATCCGTCATGTGGGAAGACACACAACTCCAAATGAATGCTAATGCTTTATTGTGTCTGCTGGGTGTGTAAATAGGCAACTATTTGATTGCATGTTTGGCATATCAAACTCAGCTCATATCAATATCAAGCTCAGAAAAAAAGAATCTACATCTACGATTCCATAACAACTGAGCAAACTCCATCGACTGATGAAGATCATGATAAGCCCCTGAAAAGTGGACACTGAGGTGAGTTTTGACAACTGCAATTTCCAAGGTTAAGAATGAACTTTGCACCTCAGCTATGTTACTATTATTTTTGAGAGGGTCACTGAAATCCATCATATACTCTTGCTTTATTGCTGGACTTAACACTGTATCTTACTGTTCTGCTTTCAACATTATTTACTGACCATGCTGACCTTGAGGTAGCCAATAAGTTCAAAATGCAACACTCCCTTCCACCCTTTTGACAAGTGCAGCTCTTTTTCCCTCAGAGCCTCTGTTTGGACCATAAATCACCAGGGCTGCCAGTGCACAAACTCAAGATCCAACATCTGTCTTCTCTCTATTGTGAAAAGAGCTTGGCACTGGTTTACTTTGGATAGGGTTCAATTTCAGATTTTATACCGTACCAAAAAAAGAAACTGGCTTCTCAGGATTCATAAGCCATTGCTGATGGGTTCATGCAGGCACAAACAGCTGTTTTGTGTTGCCCTCCATTTGCTCTGAGTTTTATTAATCAGGTCTTGGTTCATCTTGGTGATCTATGAAACAGTCTTGCATTGGACCAAACGGGGAGGGAAAACATACAGACTGCAGACCCAGCTGGGGGTGTTTGCTGAGTCGGATTAATGTTCAACAGGCTGTTATGTGGCTAAAGGAAAGGTTGCTTTTCAAATGTGGCACCACCCCACCTCCACTCCGTATCACCACATTACCCTCTGCCCGCTTCTGTGTAACTAGTTCACCTACATTCTTGAGGTAGAGTGGGAGTGCCAGGTGATAAAACAAACTTTCACTGTTTAACTTCTTTTCTGTTTTGGTTTGTATCTTCTAATGTGACTGGGTAACGTTCTTTTAACCAGAAAGGCAAAAAAATAAATAAATGTGACCACAGCGGATCATTTGATTGTTTTGGAGAAAAGGAGACCCTTCATGATATGACCACAGTGTCACCACCACTGTTGACAACGTTTTATTCTGAGGCCCAGGGTTTTTTTTACCACTGGACGTCAGCTTGGACTCCAAAGAATTAAGTGAATAACAGCCTGGCTCTGGTTGACCCTGGTCGGCCTTAGCCCCGTCCCCTCTGACTCTGGTTAAATAGCCTCTTTGTAACGCTACAACCCATAAAGCAGAATATATTAGAATAATAGCAGTGATGGAGAATTGCTTTCTCAGAGGTGAGGCAGCCGCCTTTGACTTCAAATGCACTCAAAAGTGCAAACCATGGGCATCCATGCTTGTGTGCACAGTCAAAACAAACAATGTAATTAGCAGGTCAGAGAGGGTGCCGATGAATGATGATCAGATTGACAATATTTGACAGCGTGCAGGTAAATCATCATTATCTAAGCCAAATAACCCCGGCCTATCTATAAGTGAGTTGTATTTCTCCTAATTGTATACGATTGGACTGTGCAGTCAGGGAATTTGTTTTGAGTTAGCCTCAACCTGAAACATATGCAGCACTATAATTTCTTGGCAGGCTTATGTGGCAAGTGTCTGACCTCTTCCTGTGGTTCTTTTGTTCTGAGAGGGACTGAGAGGTATCAGGGGATTGCTTATCACTCTGACACAGGATGCCAGTAGGGGTCATGGTGCAAGAGGGGAAGTGACAGTGTGGCACTTGCTTGTTTTCATAGGGAATGAGGCGATATTGTGACACACGGCTGTGCACCTCAACGAAAACAGGAACAGTTATGACGTCCCCAAAGATTGTCAACTGCAATAGGTGGTATTAATTTCTGCTGCATTTTTGTTAAACTTGGTGATAGTGTTGAGTTTGGCTGCTTTTTGTTAAATGTTGCATGCTGCATGATGTCGTTGTCTTCACCTCTGTCACTTTTCATTATATAACTTCACAAGTGCATAAGATACATCTAGAAAACTGAATAGAGCAGGAATGGGGCACATGTACTGGTTTGGGGTGTATATGCCTGGTGAGGGGATGTGGTTCTAAGGTCAGGCTTAGACGGGTGGTGGGGGGGGTGATAATCTCACTCTGTCACAGGTGCATTTCCCTTGGGGTATCTGTGGTTTTACACACGAGTCACACAGCTGTGTGTGTTTGCGTTGACTCTGAAACAAAGAGAAGACAGCTGCTGGAGTTTCAGAAAGAAGAGTACAATAATAGTGACCAAACTGATTTCTAGAATTTGAGGGGAAATGCAGGACTGACTTTTGCGCAGAGGTGTTGCGATAAACTGGTGCATGGCCTTGAGTTTCGAATGTTTTTTGATTTGTATAACCTGCCTGCATGCTGGAGTGTGATGCAACACGGACAATGCTCTTTATATTCAGCTAATGAGAAATTGCACTTGCTTGTGCACTTGTCAGTGTTTAAATAAGTTCTGTGATCCATTAGTAAAAGTATTTATACAAGAATGTGAAAACACTCAATTTCAAGAGAAAGTCCTACTTAAGTAAGTACAGAAGTATTACCAGCTAAATGTACTTAATGTTTCAAATTTAAAAGTGCTGGTTCTGCAGAAACTTCCTCTCCTGTGACTGATATTACTATATATAACATTATTAGATTCTTAATACTGATGCATCAATGTGCATGAAGCATTTTACTATTGTAGCTGGTTGAAGTGGATTTAGTTTTAACTATTTTACACAGTTCAGTAGCTGAGTCCAGACTCAAAGGGTCACAAGATAAATCTGAGGGGTTGTGAGATGATTAATGGGGCAGGAAATAATATAAAACAAAGTTTACTACACAAATTTGTATTTTTTTTTTACTCATCTCTATTGTTTGCTTTTTAATAAAATATTGGATAATTTTACCTTTTAAATGAAACAATCTGAGAAAATTAGAAGGCAAATGTGCAGTATGTGTAGTAGAGTAGAAGTATAAAGTGGTAGAAATTAGAAAATAAGTTGTACTTGAGTAAATGTACTCGGTGACTGTTCCAATTCCGACTTTAATATTTCAGTAAATAATGTACTGATGTTCACACTATGTGGTAAGTCAGTGGCATATTTAGCGCATGCAAGCAGAGACCAGATGAAATATCGGCATAAACATGATACTAAAAGTTTTGTTATCCTTGCTGCAGGTTGGCGCAGTTACAGATTTTAATTTAAATGCAGTAAGTGAAAAAGGTTAAAGTCATAAATGTTTCAAGTCAGATAATAAGTGGTCCAAGAACAAAAGTCACGTGTAAAAAAGAAAAAAGAAAAGAAAAAATTGTCAAAAGTCCATTAGCTCATAAATCATAGTTGAACATGTTTGTCTTGTGTCTGGTCTCCACAGAAAGGAGAACATAGGTTAGAGCTGGTCAAACGTCTCCGCCCCCTGTGATCTCTTGACCCCTGATCTGCAGGTCCGCTTCAGACCTTTGGAGGTCAGGGGTTTGACCTCACCCGGTTTAGCTCAGCGGGCTAATGGCCTGCCACTGTCACTGCCTGCCACAGTTTGACAGCTCTATGAGTCCTCATGATCACACTGGGCAAACTTGAGAGCTGGGCCAAGGGGCAGTCAAAGGGGTTAGTCTGTGTGCTTCAGATCTTTATATGCATTAGTGTGACACAACACTGATTTCTGTTATGCTAAAAACACACATGAACACAGACGCTATAGTTATAGGCATGAACACAGAGAAATTGTGTGTTTATTGTCAGTGGAAGCATGTGGAAGCATGTAAGCCACAGAATATTAAAACAAGGGCAACTCTGGTGGTCACACGAATGGCAATGCAGAAGGAGAATTGTGTGTCTCTGTGTTAAGAGGTCCTGTGATGCCGAACAATGGTTCCTCTTCATCTGGTCATGTGGTGTGTGTGTGTGTGTGTGTGCACGTGTGATTTTGTATGCAACTGTTTGAAAGTGTGTGTGTGTGTCCCTTGCAGTGCAGCTTGGTCACATGAAAATAGTGCTAATGAGGGACTACTGTTCACAGCTGGCACCAGTGGTCAGACCTCTGCTGCACACACATATACACACACACACACAGTCCCAGAGATTAGAAAGTCTGGCAGGGAATAATAACAACAGGCAAGGTTTTTACCACATGGAGAAGGTTCATCCTGTCATCGTGTGACAGAGAGGTCACACGTTTTGTGAGGTTTGGCGCTTCAACACATAGCAATGGATTAGTTGATTTAAAGTTGTAAGTCATTTTTTCCTGCTCATACTACTATCTACAAGTATTATCTATAAGTGTGAAGTCCTTCATGAACTCTATGGGTAGGATTTTCCAAGTAGTGGTCTTGAATGTTACAATGTGTAAGAATTTAAACTCTCCATCTGTCAAATTCATACTCCAACCTAACCCATTATTTCCAGTGGCTTGCACTGTGCCACGAAGCCGCACACCACGGTGCATTGAAGGCATGGCGGGTTCAGGTGGGGATAACAGAGGCATCAAATGGGAGAGAAGCAAGATGGAGGCGAACTCGCTGCTTGCTGAAACTACTGAAACTACAGGGGGAAGGCCTGGGCTAACGAACCGGGGCTAGCTGGTTAGCATGCTAAGTTCATTAGATATTTGCAGTTTCTTTATGCTGACATTACATGCCCAGCATCAATTAACAAAGTTAGCAACTAGCTTGTGGAGTAAGTCAAACTTAGCAAGTTAAAGTTTCTGATTCATTTCTTAGAAGTTGGTGGAGACCAAACAAGAGGTAAAAGAAGTGTGCAGGATTACTAGCTAGATGCTAAATGCTAGAATTATAGAATAATAGTCATCATCATCATAATAGCATGGTAGTATATTTTCATCCAAATATTGTTAATAATAAGAGTTTCCAAAAATGTTATGAAGAGGGTGCAGCAAGATGACATAATCAAAAGGGTTCCTGTCACAGTAATTTCCCAATGACATTAATAAAGCTTTTTATCCATTTCTGAAGATAAATCATTGGCGACTTGTCCAGGGTGTACCCCAGGATTGGCTCCAGCTCCAGCCCCCCCTCCCCCAACCCTGTACACAAGATAAGCGGTTGACGATAAACTGATGGATGGATGGTTAAAAATAAATCTCTATTTTCTTCTATCCCACTGGTTTGTGTACCTGGTACAGCGCGGTATTTCATCAATATTTCCTACCAAATATGGTATTTTGTTAATTTTACGAGATATATTTTTCTTCTGTTCACACATACATCATTTCATTTTGTCTGGTGCCATTTTAATTCTTTGACAGTTCTGGTGAATTCTGCAGAAGCCTGGAATAGGGAATACAGGAAAAGTCAAAAAAGGACTTAAGTTGTGGGTTAGTTCACAATGGGTGCACACAAAAATTCACTCATATTCACATGTGCACACCAGCATACATGCAGACAGTTGAGGGCCTATTGTACCAGTCAGTAATCATTGTCCCATTAGGAGGCTTTTGGCCTTAGGGGGTGTTTTAAAAACCTTAATCCGTTGTCCCAGCTGGGGGCTTTTGCTGGCCACTGCCCAGCGTCCAGGTGATACATTATAGGAGGGCAGCGGATGCTATTTGCTATGTTTGTGTGTGTGTCTGGCTCACACAGTTTTTCACTGGAAACTAGCCAGCTGACAGCATTTGGCAGCGCCTGTTGAGTCTTTGTGTGAAAACTTTCGTCAGCCAAAGAACCAAACACCCTGTGTAATTGTTGTTCGTGTCAGACACAATCTACTACAATGTGCACTTATTGTAGCCAGATGAAGATGGATCTCCATGTTTGAGTAATTTTGGAAAACAAAGCATTATTTTTTTTTTTCTTCTTCGTTTGCTCTTTGGTGCCTAATTAGAGAGTTAGATTAAAGCACCCAGTATGACTCAAGAGCAGCCATCTCATCCCGGCTCCTTTTGATGGAGGAGAGCCGCTGCTTTAATTACTGGTCTTCATTCATTCATGTTTCACTCAAATTGCTCCATGGTCACATGATGGAGATTATCCGCTACTCGTGGTCATGGTTGGTTGCTTGAAGATCACGCAGCTTCTGAAACACTGATCACACAAACACACCAACTAACAAAACACTTTCCCATCTCATCCCAATGTGTCTCATCACCACATTTTACTGCCTGATGCAACACAAAATGTTTTTTAAAAATTGAGGCTATCAAAGATCTGAATTTTTTGTCTTATCTTTGTGCCATTTAGTGCATATTCATGAATTCCAGGCTTGTGAATAAGTGTAGAGAGAAAGAGAATAGAAATAAATGACAAATATTCAACACAGCTGAAACAGATGCAGTTAGTCCATACAGTCCACTGGTCAATACAGAGGAAACTTAAGAGAATGATTGCTCCTTGGCAGTATTTCTGCTAATGAAAACCATACACAATTCCTCTGGCCAGGGGGAAGATGTTCAGTGGAAACAGTAAATGAGCCTGAGGCAAAGAGTGATACATTACTGCCTAACCTTGAGGGACTGCTTGGCTGACAGTGGGATCAGAATAGTGCAATCAATGCCACATGCTGCAAGGAGCGAATGCATGCAGAGTGGGAATCCATCACATCTCCGTGACAAGACACTCTTAAAGTTATGTTTCTGTTAAGAAATGTCTTGATATGAGGTTACTGCATATGAATGTACACATGTGCGCTGCAACAGAAATACAAAACAAGTGAATCAAAAAAAGAGTGAGCGAGGAAGGGCTATTAAAACCATGTGTTTGGGGCAGTGCCATGCAGCCGCGGGTGCCAGGAAGGAGAGATGGCAGGGTGATTTTGCAAGCCTGCACGTTGGCTCAGGGTTTCAATCAGGGAGAGAAGTGACAAAGAATTAAGAGAGACGCATGGGGGGAGGACGGCCTGGCAGGCTTTGGTCATGGGGATGTGGAAATAAAGTTTTACATCCCCAGCTGTTTTATAGTGCCATTTATGAGAGAGCAGGTGCAAGGCTATTCAAATCTCCCTTTACTAGTAAAATCACATCAAAATGAATTGCACAGCCAGCCTGTGTAATGACAAATAAGGACTTGCAGCAGGGCAGTAGCAAGTGATGAGAAGCAGGGAGAAGCATGGAGGAGTGGAGGAGTAATAGCTGAGGGTTAGGGGTTAGCGCTGCAAGAGTTGAATCACCCCAAGTTCAAAAAACTTATCTGTTGTTCAGCTAAAAGTTTGACTCTTTGTCTGAGTTCTTAGCTGCACGGCGATGTGTGTAATTATATGTGTTCCCTAACTGTCATACACAAATGCATGTGTATCACAAATCAGCGAGGCACGGAGAGAAAGGCACTCCCTCTCACGCAAAGAGCCATGATTGTGTCTGTGTATCGGGCGTCCTGCCAAAGTGAGGGGGAGTGAAAAAGTTTAGGTGGGGGAGGGGCCCACAGGTGCCGAGCCTTAAGCCTGGGGGAGGAGTGGAAGGAAGAAAAAATCAGGGAGAGGCAAGTGGATGTAGGAAAGAGGAGAGGAGAGGGAGGGAGGGAGCCCGGGGCTCCCCCTCCAAACCTTTTCCCCTGGTCTGTTATTCTCCTGTGAGGATGGGCAAATGAGGTTCCAGCACATGTTTTTATGACTCCATAACAGCAAATGGCCTAAGACAGGACAAGGAGGCCAACAGCACGCCAAGGCCTCTGACAGAAAAGGCTATAAGAGAATAGCGTGACATCCGAATGTGTCAACAAAAGGAACTGAAACGTTTTCTAAAGATCTCCGAGCCGTGACATATTTGCCCACTGCATGATAAATGCTTTCCGTGAGCCTTTCCAAAATGTGTGTGAGGGAAGCAGGAGTAACTCTCAACATGAGTGTTATAAAATACGATGTGTGAAGAATCTTTTTTTTTTTCAACTACTGACTACTTTTTTTCTCACTTCTCTGTCCTCCACTTAAATACACACATACACACACACACTCACACACACACACACACACACACACACACACACACACACTCACACGCACACACAAAGAGGCACATTCAATTAGCTCCTTTCAAAAAGAGAAAGAGAGGAGAGAGGGGGAAAAAACATGCTGGTAGATTGTATTTGCTCAGCAGAATTTAATATGAGCGAGCTGGAGGTGCTTTTCTTCTTAGGCCAATTCCCTGGAGACACATCCATCTCTGGGAGATGGTTGGGAGGACAAAGGGAGACTGCCCCCAAGGCTCAGCCCTGGCGTGCTTAAACACACACACATACACATACACACAGGCACAGAGCATGATCACGCACGCAGATATCAACAGTTGCAAGCACACACATGGACGTGCACACAGAAACGTAGTGCTCAGACAGAGACCGCCTTGTCTGACAACAGCTACAGACTTGGTCAAACAGAGTAAGGAGGAGGGAATAGGGTAGAAAAAGAGTTGAAAGGGACACTGAGAAGTAGAGACATATACTTTAAAGTAAATGTATGGACTAAAGGAGAAGGCATTTAATAGGAATTGACATGCTGGACGGAGGGACTTAAAAAAGCCAGGGGAGGTTACTTTGATGCTGGTGAGAGAAAACAGAATAGAAGAAAAAGAGAAAAAGAAAAATGAGGTGAGGTTGTAGTAAGCAGTAATGCCGTATGACATCCCCGTCAGACTGAGGAAACAGCATGCGGACATGTTTAGTTATGGCAGGTTTGCCATGCAGCTTGTGCTGCATTTTTGACCCAGCACTTCACCCACTTATTGTCAGTGGCTGTCAATCATCCCAGGCATCTGTCTGACAGCTGACAGCCCAGGTAGCAACAGTTCATATTCTTGGAAATATAAAGGAACTGATCTACTTTGTCAAACAAAACTTTAGACTCGAGCTAGTAAGTAAACTAAAAGATCTCCAAATGGACACTGCTTCAGCTGTACCCCACAAACTTACCTCAGCAGATTAAAACCAACTGCAACCTATTATACAAATGTGATATGTAGTTTAGGGGAATTGGGTAATTGTGTTTTGGTTAGTTGGTATATAATGTCGTGTAATCACTCTAGTGCGAAACCCTTGGAGAATTCATGCCCTGGAACAGCCCCTAGCCTTGCTTAGTTCATTTCCTGTTCCTGGCGGAGGCAATGAGGGATAATAAGCTCTATGCTATGCTTAGTGCTCTTGATGATGTGGTCGCACAGCCTCTCTAATACGGCAATCAGAGGCGAGTTAGGGAGAAAGGGCAAGACAGAGAGCTGTCTCACTAAATCCCCCTCTCTTGTATGATGGATGTGACGGCTACAAAGTGTTTCCCGGGAGAAAACTAGGAAGACTGTGTTGAAAACATGTCATCAAGACCGCAAAATGCAATGCAACCAAAGGGAGATCGCTCATCTTCTTGTCTGAAGTGAAGGCAAGAGCGAACCACTCTTCTAGTGTGGTGTAGTGTGGCACAGACAGCCAGTCAGATATAAAAGCGGCAGTCCCCTGAGGAATATTGGCAAGATGGGCTGTTCTCGACAGAAACCTGAAAAGATCATATTTCTGGTAGAGGGGGTTCTAGATGGATGCCTCTGCTGCAACTCTAATATACCTACACACTGTTAGTGACCGAAGGTTGTGTCCCAACAAGTCACACTCTCTCAGTTTTAGCTGTTTAAAACAATTACAACTAGCTATAACACATATATAAATCTGCTGAGGCTGCTGAATAAAACATACTCCAACAAAGCGTGATTACACGGAAACCAATAAAATGGGGGATGTGAGTGATTCATATTAAAAACCTACAGCTCAAACCAAACTTAAATGTGACTGCTACCGCAGCTCCACTCAAGTCCTCCCTCCCCCACAGCACTCCCCAAATCATAAACAGATCCTCAGTTATTCCAGAAACGTTAGCGTTGCCTGGGTCACATTTACCCCAGCCTGGTCGCAGATACCCATGACCAACCTTATTACACACTTACCCAATTACCTAGAGAGACTGGGCAGGTGGGGGGGAAAGGGGCACACACACCACGCAGACACACATACGTGCACACAGGATTAGCAGGAGGCTACAGGGGTCATCAAGTGCGAAGAAAGTGTGAGTTGATATTGACAAAGTTCATTGGGTTGTGTCCAGGCCAGGCTTCTTACTAGCTGGCTGGGGGCCAGAATACAGGTGCCACCCTAGATCGCCACCCAGACCCCCCCCCCCCCACATATCGCTCTCCAGCTAGGTTGAGCCTCCACAACAGGTGCAGTAGGTTAGGCTGCAGGCCCCAACATGCAAGGAAACAGACTGTTATTGTGGGCCTTCCTTCTATCATCTCCGTTTTTCTTTTTTTTTTTCTTTTTTCTCCACGTCTTCTCTTCCCAACAGCCCTGGGGAGCAATCGAGAGGTCCAACCTGAACGTGTAACCTGAGTGCAACACTTCTGTATTGTGCAAGGCTGTTTGAAAAAAGGAGGGGAAAAGTGGAGGATATGTTGCACATGTAGAGGATTGGACGGCTTGGCAGTGAGTTTCTGTGTGGATGTGTGTGCTGGTGTGTATCTGGTGTGTTTTGGAAGCAGTAAATACGTAATAAGACCGTGAAATGATAGATTTCTTACCCTGTGGCTGGCAATGGCGCAGCCATTCGCAGGATTAGACACACTGCTTTCACTTGCTGACAGCTGGATCTGTCAGTGTCTACTAATAGTCGCAATATAAAAAAAATTCAAACAAGTGAATGAATGCTCATTGAATTGTGCATAACATGTGCATGAAGTTAAAGCTCTTGTGCAAAGTTTTTAAAAAACAAACCTAACAACGGACACTCACAGTGACTGCTCTCTCTACTGTATATTTGCACAGGAAAACTTTGCAGCCTTCTGCATTTCATTATGAGGAATCCAGATGTGCTTCTTGGCTGCCCGTGAATGTCTTCAGCTGTGTATGACACTGTTGTTGTCTCTGCATCAAGCGCAGACAGAGAAATGATGCCTCAGGGCAAGACTTTCTGCTCTCTCTCTTCCTTTCTCTCCCTCTGTCTCTCTCTCTCTTTCTCATTCCCTTTTGCTGATCTGCCTCTCCTTTGTCTCTTTCTTTCACCCTCCTCCACTTACTCACACTTTTGCACCCTCTTGCCTGTCACACCTCTCATCTTTTTTGCTCCCGTCGCTCTGTACTGTCCAGTCTTACTTTTTTTTTTACTCGTCTCCCTCTCTTTTGCTTTTATCTATATTGTTCTCCCCGCCACTCTTATCACATCATCTGCTCAGAGAGACAAGGTTGGTCTGACCAGTGACAGGTAGTCCAAGGGCATGTGGGAGTCGGCTCCAGAACGTCTGCCCCTATACCTGCTTTGACACTGAAACTCCCCCTTTTTCTTTTTTCTACACACACACACACACACACACACACACACACACACACACACACACACACACACGCACGCACGCAGCCAGCCTGATGGGTCTTGTTAAATGTCAACAAAAAAATTAGTCACTGGAGTCTTGAAGGCTCAAAAAGTGTAGCCTAAGTTGTTGCTGATATCTGTCAAGTCACGCACTATATGAAGTTATTCATTGTTTTGCAAATGAACACACCTCAAAGCTTCAGCATTGACATTTACAGTTTCATGGTAGGCAGATTCCAGATCAGTGCTTTTTTTCTGTTCTGAGGCTACAGAGGATACACTAATGAAGGACGCAGTTGATTGATGATAATTACAAGGAAAGTTTGTGGTGTGATCTGAGTGTGAATCTTTTTTACATTGACTTTCTAAATAATGAGGCACACCACAGTTGATTTTTTGCACACCTCTGAGCCTTCACAACAGTAGAAAACCATTTCTCTGTTTCCCTGTGAGATTACAGCAGGACAGTGATGAAAGTTATGACACTTTCTCTGTCAAATGATTCTGTATTCTTTCTTGACCTATCTGATCAATAATCATCTCACATGTGCCATGAAATTAAATTCTTTCTTACTTCTTGCAGTAGACAGTGGCCTTAAAGAAACCCTGAATATTAGATAGTTGTATCATTCTGCCCTCTATTGATAAAACTGTGCAATTGCTAGACAGATTTAGTCTAAAATAATTTTCTTCACATTTGACCATTTCACTGCCATATATGTACGACTTTTGCCACTTTATAATTTTTGCCTCTGACCTAAAGTAATACAGTGGTCGCTTGTCACATAAAGTAAGCACACAGATCCACATGGTCCTCTCAACAGGTTGGACAACGTTAATTTAAATGTAGTTCACAAAGAGCAGGATGCATCAGAAGTCTTCAGTAGTCTCGTAAACCTCAGCCAGACAGGTCAGTTGCCATAGCTGTTGTTGAGCTGCACACTGTTCATCAGACGCAGCTAACAGACTGCCGTCTAGACAAAGAGCAGGCCCCTTCCTAGAATTGTTTGTTGGTGGTTAGTGGTGGGAGAAAAACAGGAAGAGTGTGTGACTGAGCCGGTAAAAACCTGGGCCCAGAAGGAATAAAGGCTTCCTGCCTTTAGATATTTCTTCTCATACAAGAGTTGACTGGCAGGCAGGCAGAATTATCATCAAGTTGATGTTTTGTCTAACTAACACTAGGATGAGGTGCAGCTCCAGTTAAGCTGCACATCCTGCATTACACCACCCAGTGGCAGCACTGTATAAAGAAAAAAACTAGTTTCAGCAACAGCTTTGTCTTTCTCTTGAGAGAGGCCCAAGCTCACACCTCTCTCACCTCCCTTCTCTATCAAAATACAATTAGCTTTATAGGTTTGCTATAGGTGTACAAGGCTTACAATAATAATTGTAAATGTTTTAAAAAATGTTTGGGATGCATTTTTCAGAGAGACAAGAGTAAGATGAGAAGATTGATACCAGTTGTTAAGGCTAGGTAACCTGGCTCTGTCCAAAGGACATTTTTTGTACAGACTTAACAACTGAGATATAACATGCTAATTAGTGAGCTTATTATGCCAACAAGATGGCATGAACATTGCTATAATAAAACCATACAAATCATCCTTCTGCTCTCACTCTAGCCAGGAAGTGACACTGCATCACTGACGTGTTTTTTTACATTTATGGAGTCACAGAAGTATTTATACAGCACATAACTTACACTCTCCCCCTCATTTGACCTGTATCTACTTTCTTTTGGCCCATGTGACTTCAAGTAAGCACATGTTGGCCATGGTAATGATGTCAACTTGTTGTTTCACCTTCATAAAGGTCAAAGAACTCACACATTTCTCACATTCTTGGTCCTGCCGCCTGTCCTTCCCCCTACAAAGACAGGAGTAAATCTGTGTCCCAGACATAACATTAAGCGGTGATCATTTTCCTCTTGCAAGGTGGTTGTTTCACCTCAATGTTTGAGTTCGAGGCACTGTAATTATGTCAGAATTTACAGCTGAAACACCGGTTGTGACATTCCTCTGCCAGCTGGAGGTCTGCCTATAAATCTGGCACCTTTAACTGAGGATCCTCCCCTCAAAGCCCACAGAAACCTCTAGAACCACCTATGTAAAATCACATGTGTATATGTGCAGAGAGAGAGAGCAGGATTTGACATGATTTAATCAAGAGGACGGACTGCAGGAGATAGTTAATTACATTTACTTCATTTATAGGAAGCAATGAACACTGCAGATTATTTTAGACAAAGTCTAATGCAGTGAATTTGACATCTCACTAGGTAAAATAAGGTGTAAGGTTTAAGGTCTTAGGCATATAAAACATTTGATAGCAGATAGCATGTTAATAAAAATGAATTGCTCAGGGTAAAACGTGTTTCGTCAGAGACTGAATCCTTTTTGTTTTTAAATTTTTTTAATAAATGGTGTTATTTCCGAGACTGATCTAAAATATATATGAGACATGAAATAGTATCACAAAATAAAGAAGTCACAGTTCTTTCAACCTGTTCCGCTCTTACTCCTTCTAATTGCTTTAAACCCTTAGTAAATCTGTATGAGGACCAGGGATGAAGAGAGCAGCTCTGTGTAGAAAGTGACACATGATGACACAAGTGGACCTACTCATAGGTCAAAGTTATGCTACCAACTGACTAATTTGATATACAGCATATAGAACATAGAAATTATTAGATTCTTATCAGAGTAGAAATAAAAGAATGTCCTAACTATAATGTATTTTAAAGCTGCACTAATCAATATATTACATGAAAAATTTGTTAAATGTGAAATGAGTCACTTGTGGTGGAGACCAGCCTTATCTTTGTGGCCAGAAAGACAAATCCAAATGAATGCTAATGCTTCATGTCTACTGGATGTGTGAAAAAGCGAACATATTTGCCAACAACAACAACTTTATAATGTGATAGATAATATGTCAGTGTTGGGTGTACAGTTTTTTACGCTGCCATGAATTTGACTGCAAATCAAATAATGATGGTTTATAAAAAATTCTGGACCTAAACACAATTGGCTTCGTTTACTCTAGAAATAATTTAAATTGTGTTACAAAGATATCATAAAATATAATACCATACAATCCTCTAGAAATACAAAATATGCATACAAGATTGGGATCTTGTGGTATCAGCATGGTAACATAACAAGCTATTGTAGTTCAATGTAGATTATGTCTGACATCATGATGAAGTACTCTGCCTGTAAATGTGAACACTGCATTTCAGGCCCATTGGATCTTTATGAGTACACTCACACATAAGCACAAGACAGTTCCAGTTCATCTACATGACAAATATCTCAATCTACACCCACTCAGTTTATGACCAGGTAGAAAATCTGGGTTACAGCCTTGCCCTCAACTCATTTACTGTAACCGTAGACCTTCCGAGGCTCACTTGTTCAATAGTCTCAATGATCCCCTGTGTGAAAGGGAAGATTACTCCAGGCAGGTGTTGTGGGAATGGGACACAAGGGTTCTTGTAAGTTCCAATTCACTCAGGAATTCCCCATCATCACAAAGATTTGCAGATTAAAACTTCTGAGAGATCCACTTAATGTTCCGCTGGAGTGCGACGGGGTGAGAAAGTATGCCACTTATAATTGTCAAACAAGCTGGTGGCCGTTCGCTCTGCAAGGTCACAGGATCTCACAGTAGAAAGGGATGGAGGGAGAGGGAGAGGCCCAGTGCTGGGCATAATCTGCAGCCAAAGGAGTTGAGCCATGACTGTAGGAAGGGTCTGGGGCTGAGTCATAATGTCTGTTGATGCCAATCGAACCCAGAAACCTCATGTGTCATTACAGCACTTTTAGAAAGTGTTGATGTAGTAGTTGGTAACAGAACATGTTGTAAGTTGACACTGTGTGTGGTGTAGAGTTTAGCGTTATATTATCAGTGCTAAAGGAAAAGTGAGGGGATCACTAAAGTCATAAAGTTACATCATCTCATCAAAGATACATCTATACAAAACTGTGTGTCACTCCATCTAGACACATGATAACACAAACCTTTGACCTGCCGGTAGAGAAAAGGTCAGAAGGATTCATCCTTTGGGCACCGCAGTTGTCTGTAGAGAATTCCATGGCAATCCATCAAATATTTGTTGAGATATTTCAGTCTGAACCAAAGTGGACGACCAAATAAACCAATAGACTGACATCTCCATCCCTAGAGCAACGCTGCTAGCGTGGCTAAAAAACAGATGATCAAACCCACAAAGTATTCGGGACAGGTAAAGGGCTCATCCTCCAACACTTGACCAATCTAATCTCTTCTGCCTTACCCTCCTTCATGAAACAAAGTTCATGTCGCCTCAAACAGCAGTGATTTACATGTCAATATTTAGGATGCACCACTCACTAGGTGGTTGTTAGATTTACAAACTCTCCCCATTACTTCACAGAAAACAGCCAAGTCACAGACTACATAGCCAAAGTGGTGTACCTAACCCTCGAAGCTGGTTGAACCCACTGAACCCTAAAACATTCAAGCAGAACTGCTTAGGGCCAGAACAACAAGGGTTTGGGGGAGGGGGGTTGTTGGTACTCTGCTGCTATGATGACTCTGGGGGCTCTGCGAGACAGAGAGAAGAAGACTGCAGGAGACCTCACGGTGTCAAAACACATCATTACAGTCCTCGCCTGGAAAACAGCAAATGGACCAGACCTCACAGAGAGAAAGAAAAAACACAGACTGGGTGAGCAGAGAGGCAAAAGAATAAAAATCAAGGACAAAGGAAAAGAGAGATCATAGAAAGAGAGGAGGACAGCATGGAGATAGAAATGATGTTAAGTGTTATTGTAAACTAGACCTGGGAATCAGCTCTCATCTCCTCCAAAATGAGTTACTCTTTTTGTTGGACTCCTCTGACTGTTTCCGAACTCTTTCTGCAGAGGTCCAAACAAATGAAGAGTTCAAAGTGAGAAACAAATGCACGTGTGAGTCCCTCTGGATGGAAGTAATGGAAAAGAGAAATAATAATTTCTGTCGATTATTACCTCAATATGCTCTACAGCTGTCTGTTTCAAAGGAAAATCATTGTGTCAAGTTTGGCTTATTTTCTGAAACATTTTATTGTTCACACCTCTTTGTCTTGTATGTCTGTATAAAAAACAAATGATTCAGTCTATTCTGAGTTTGAAACAGGCCATTCATTAGTCTATGTGTTGTTTAGCCGCCACGCAAAATGCTCCATATTTCTGAATGGATTTAATACTCTTTCAACTAGCAGTATGCATTGCCATTATACCCCCTCACCCGCCACTCCTCACCACCACCACCAACCCTTGGCCTGGATCTGCTCAAGTGTGGCTCAGTCCAGCACCATGAGCCCACAGATAAGCTAAGCAAGGGTGATAACCAGCACTGTACACTGGTGAAAAGTCCTGGAGCACATCCTGGGGATTTGTAATCAGGTGTGCCGCACGGTGTCTACTCGACATGCACTCAACACTCCATATCACACTCCACATTGGGCCCTGTGTCACCCTCAGCCTTGTGTTGCTGCTGCCAGTTAGTTTACTTCTAAACCATCATTCACACCCGTCTACATCCCAGAAACACCTCATCACCACCAGCCTGACGCCTCCACAGCATTCGGTGTAAATCAGCTGTCTGTGTAAGGGATAGATGAGAAGCAAGATTGGTGGATGACACAGAGAGGTCATCCAATCTCTGGAACAGATCCCACACCATGACCCCTCCATCTTATTGGGCCAGGGATGATTAGGCCCACCTGAAGCTGGTTCTATAAGCCTGGCTCACAATAATCACACAAGGGACTTTAGTCTAGGAGACAGGCCGATATTGCTGTATTTTCCCAGAGGTCTGTGACTCAGAACATCATTAACGCACACACTACTATTCACTGGCCCACCTTTTGTTTGCTCCATTCAGAGACTCACAGGCAAAGTTACCAACACCCAGACATATGGCCTGGCAGACTGTGCACTGGTTTTAATGAACATGGCAGGCCCTCAACAAATCTAATTAGTGTTGTTTGGGCGTAATTTGGCACTTGTTTGAAATTGAAAACAATGATGGATAGTGTCACTGTGGTGTTTGACGTCAGACTTAACAATAGGGAAGTTGCCAAATTCATGCAACATTTGACACAGGGCATATGCTCAGAGTGAGTCTAATGAGGGTGTATTCTTATTTGGGCTCAGCCATTGTATTGTTGATTGCTGCTTCCCCTCTGAGAGAAAAATGCCCCCATTATGATCCCCTGGAGAATTTATACATCTAGTTACTAATATACATAGACAGAAAGAGAACCAGAAGGTGCTGTGGTGACCTTTCGATTGGCAAATGATGAGGGACCTCTGAGAGTAGCTAGCTGGCTCTGTTTGCAAGCCAATTGCCAAGGCAAATAGGTCAGTGCCACAATCTCAGCAAGTGAAAGGAAACCAAGCCTCCCCTAGGTCCTGGTCTGATCTGTTGTCAACCAGCAGTGGGTGTCCGGCCAGCGGTCAGTGGATCGGCCCATTTGACAAGAGCTTTAAGGAGAGGATGGAGCGAGGGAGGGTGGAGGGAGAGCTAGAGGACAAGAGCCGAGTTGTGTTGCAAGGGCTGATTATGCGTGCTGCGGGGCTGGTTTCCTGGATGTTGTGTTTGTGTTGGAGCGGGTGGCTCCAGGCAGATGTTGCAAATGAAGGAGGTGCTGTTGTGTGTTGACACTATGGGGGAAATCATCCCGGGTGACATTTGATTGGTGTTTGAAAAAGGAAATGTTTCCAATGACAGTGGGGGGAAAAAATCCCCAATAATGGACCATCCTCACACTTGATATGTGATCATTTTTATTGTATCAATTACTTTCCAGTAGTTTTCATTTGCTCAGAGCTGGCAGGCAGCTTCATGTAAAGCAAACTTAAGTGTTACCATCACTGGTTCTGAAGACTAAATGATCCATCACCGTGGGGGGAAATTTTTTTGTCTGCTTTCCTGTTGCTCCCATGTGAGCAGAAAAGGGGCACAAACAGTGGTTTGGTTTTCTATGTAATTTCTTGTAATCAGTATTGTTTTCTCCAGGTCCTCTGTGTCTGTGGCACTGACACAGTCAGCCTCCAGCTATGCCTACTGCCCACACACATGCACACACCATCCATCTGCCAATGTAAGCACACAAACCCCGCTTCAACAAACCCCATATGACCTTTTACATTTCCAAAGCCACCTGCATACACAATGGGACACCTACAAACACAAGTAGGCACGCACTCATCCGCGCACAAAAGGTGAAGCTGTGGAATGATATATGGCCTTGATAATGCCTGATATGTTTGGTTACAGGAGCTTTGACAGACTTTATGGCTGTACTGTTGAAAAGAGATAGAGAAAGATTGGGTGGCTGGTGAAAGAAGCCCTACTGTAAATGTACTCTGACTGTGACATAAAAGATGATCTTAATGAGGGAGGGAGTGTATGTCATGTAGTGTTTTCTAGGCCTGATTTTATTGCCATGTTGTCATAAACTTTGATTAGGTAAATTACTGTCTGACCACCTAGATTGATGTGTATAAATGTTTTATATTCATAATGTATAATAGTAGCCTATAACCTGAGTAATTTATGCTTTTTACAATAAAATAGCCTAGAGCTGATTATTTTTTCACATTTTAAGTATTTAAACTACTGTATCTGTTTCAAAGTGACAAATAGCTGTTAAAGACACACAACTGCAGCGATTTACAGCAAAAGAAAAAACTTGCACTCAAGGCACTCAAAGTTGCATCATTGCGCAACACAGCGTCGAGCGGGGATAAATCAGTTCAAATCCTCCCTCCTTTCGCTCCCTGTGACTGGTCGGAGCCTGTGTCAGTCAGGGGGAGGGGTGCACCGCTAATTTCTATATCCCCGAATGTCAATTTAAGAGTCAGATAGCGTTCTCGTGCGTGGCTGTCAGCAGCGGCAGTCCTCAGCCTCGGTGTGGGATTTCTGCATGAACGGATGAGACGCTCGAGACGTGCGTCTACCTCCTTACGTTGAAACCTTTTTTTTGCCTTTGGATATTGCTGCCACTTGCAACGCATCCGCACACTTCAGTCTCGTGGTATTGCCGTTGAAGCGAGCTGCTGTGTAATAAAGAGAGCACGCCTGAGGGAAGACTCATCACAAAACTTCCAATTAGACTTTGCAACTTTGGAGTCTAGTAGTAGGCCATAGCATCGCGGTGAGTTCATGTGGTTTATCATCTGACAGAAGCGGGCCATTTCTCTGGGAAACTTACAGACGGTTTTTGAAACATGTTCAGCAAGTGCTCCCTTGTGTTATTGAATGTCCTTTTTCTGGTGCGGACGCTCTCGGCTCATGAGTGCACGCCGTGTAATCTCCGGACTTGTCCCGTCAAAGCCCCGCACGGCTGCGAGGGTGGCCGGACCTTGGCCAGAGATCCGTGCGGATGCTGTGACCAGTGTACTCGGCTGGAGTGGGAGCCCTGCGGCGGACAGGACTGGGCGCACGGCTACTGCGCCCTGGGGCTGACCTGCGCCTCTTTCAATACAACAGGCGCTGCCACAGTCCCTGAAATCGGAGTATGTAAAGGTGGGTAGCAGTCTGTCATGTCATTTAAAAGAAAATCATAGAACTTGTGGCAGTAGTGAGACATTAAATGTGCTGTTGTTGAGTTCTTTAAAAGTGCAAAGGAACTGTAGGTGTATTTTAGTAGTTCCCCTTCCTTGGAGTGGCTTGAGAGCATCACTTTTCAAATGTCAGTAAAGTCCTGACTGCAGTGTCAGTGTTTACCTTGTCTCTGGCTGGCTGGAGCAGCTCCCTAGGTCTGAGGGGCTCTTGACTGCCAGGAGAGGAATCATGTTCCGCTGCTCTTTCTTCTCCTCAAAGCTTCACTCACTCAGCTCAAAAGCATGACAATAGGTTTGGCAGCAGTGATTTGGCACACATTACCCTTCAGCTTCAGCAGGTTCTGTTCCCTTTGCCTTAAAACTCAAAGGGACATTTATAAAATAGCAGTGAATTGAGATAATACAAAAATGACTGTTTGAATCTCTGTGAGAGCAAAATTGTGGCTTGCCCATGGGGTGACCAACAATGATGATTGCGTTTTTAAACTTGTAATACACTGTCATTTAGTAAAAAATGTACTTCTTGTCTGTATTTTTTACCCCATGGGCTTCAGTGTGTGCCTCAGAGATCTAGTGGTTTGACAGCACGATTGGAAAAAGTCCCCAGCAGATTTGCAATCTTCTAAATCCACAGTGCTATGCTGTTCTGTTCCTGCCAAGCAGAGCTGGCCTGTTAGGCTGTGGATGTGCCCATTTTATGCCCAATTTGAGCAACTTTCTAAACTTCAAAGAAATGCATAGGGTGTCAGGTTCCTCACAGTGAATAAAGTAAGTAGCAAGGGCCTTCCCCTGAGGAACAAATAACCGCTGGGAGGTCCCCCCAGCCCCTTCACCTGCATTGTGTCCAGCCTGTTTCCGGATGATTGAAAGGGACTGACAGGACTACAGATGAGAGTAAGCAGCTCTCAGTGGGTGTCTCGATCCCCTGACCCTGCCTTCCCATCATCCATCTGTGGGGTGGTCCAAGTCATGGCTCCACCAGGGTTTTCCAGGGGTCTCAAGCCCCAGGCCATCCCAGGAGACGCTGCTGCTGATTGTGCCTTACATACAGGTTAGGCTGGTGTCTGAAGGACATCTCCTCTGCAAATGAAAAGCTTTGAATCAAGTGGGAGACCTAATGGCTCCTCTGATTCTGTGGCTCCAGGGGCCCTGGAGCACGTTGCTGACCCCTAAAATCAGACACTTGTATGCACACAGTCTCAATATCCCAGAGGGTCTTGGTGGGGGTAAATCAACACCTCCCAGTGTGTTTTCAGGGGCCACGGTAGGAAGGCTGCTGCAGGCTGATCCCAGATTTCCCTCCTCAAGCTGCAAGGGTCTTAAAGTGATTAGACTCGCAATCAGGAGTAGGGGGTAAAAGTTTCCGCTTTCTGATCCCCTGCTTTTCTGCTCACAGTTTTGATTTTCTGGGTGGTCAAAATCTGTTGGTGTGGAGGCGACGACAACTTAAAACGCAGGTGACATGTTGCATAAGCTATTACATGAGAGGTATACCTAATCACTCACTTTTTAATCTGTTATTGTTGATAGGATTGGAAAACGTGTTAGAATACCTATTAATTCTAACAGTTTTAGGTCTCCTGCTTTGGCAGTAGTGATTGAACTTGTGATTTCCACACCTGGAATTGTTATGTAAGGTACTAGTGTCTGAAAATAATTGGAAATGTGGTGGAAATTAACAGTTTTTGGGGAAGTATTTAGTCCAGCCTTTGTTGCCATTAGATCTCACAAAAGTATAATAACTTAAAATTTAAAATAATTGCACGAACCCCAAGAAACGGTTGTAGCTTTTCAAAAACAATACCTGGGATAGTAACATCAGTTATTCTCATGAAGGGATTTGACATTTAAATACTGAAGCTGACAGAAATATCAGCTCCAGGTGCCAGGTTGAGTCTGTCAGGCGTCTTGTGAGTACACAGGCACCTGCTCTTGGGAAAAGTCATCTGGCACCTTATCATATTTGCTCCAGTAAGTCAGGTAAATCATTAAGTCTTTCCAGCTAAATGATTTGTTTTGATGTTCTCATTGTATTCTTGTGTCTGTCCTCCCACGCCAAGTTCCACAAAGCTCCAGAGGCACTTAACATGTAACAGAATGTCTGTCTTACAGGGACGCAATGTCCACCGCACTCCTTTGCATGCCTTCTACTTCTCCCTCCTTCCTCTGGTATTATCTAATGTTTCAAAGACTTCCTTTTTAGCTCGCTATCAGCCAGAGTGCCTCTAGAGGTCAGCTTTCCCATCCTTGCCCTGAATGCCAAGACAAGCAGTCTCAGTGGCTGAGAGAGAAATCCCCCTGGGATGTAGCCATAGACCTTGGCTAGAGTTGTGCCAGGCCAGATAATAAATAGGATAGCAAGCCCAGACCAGGCCAGCGTTGGGCTAAAGGGGCCTAACCTGAGGTAGACCAGCTTAGAACAAGCTGGGCTGACTGGGGTCAGGCAAAAAATCAGTTAATGAGACAACGTCTTTAGTGTCTAGCCTTTCATTGATTGTTTTGACTTCTACATGCCAGATTTAGCACTCCACACAGACAGGCACCCCTGCCACCATCACCTCAAATTAAAATACCCTCCCAGGCACAGGAAAGCCTCGGGATGGAAAAAATGTGGAGTTGAGGATCATTTTAAGGTGAAAGGAAATCACAAGGAAAGTTTTTGGTGCGGCTTATTGAAAAGGCTGCTTGTGCTTTGCCAGTCTCACTGGCCATCTGGGAGAGCCATTAACAGCACAGGCTGGCTCAGGCTACAGGTAGTATTACCTTCACCTCTTCCATTGGCCGGTGTTTACTGTAGTGCTTGTGAGCATCATCCATCACCAATGAGTCATCCACATCCACACAACCAGCCTTAACTTTGGGGAGAGGGTTTGCAAAGATGCTTTCTTCTGATGTCACATTGATTCACTTCAACAGTAAAAAAGTATTACAGTAAGAGCTTTTTGATCACTATTGTATGTGTTTTATTATGATTTACAGCATTTAAAAGCAAAGTCATGGAATTTCATTTCTTTCCACCTACTCTGAGTGATCCCATTGTTGTTTCCCTGACCCCTAACTGAGAATGAAAATTATTTTTCATTTTAAGGGCCTTTCAGGTAGGATTGCTACAGTAGTCAGGTTAATAGGCTATACTATGAAGCGCTTGTGTTTATATTGGATAGTTAAACCTTTTCACCTTTTCCTCTGGTGCATTGTTCTGGTGTGTAGCTGTTTGGAGAAGAAAGCCAGAGTGTTATGATAAGCTCCAATCACGCTTACACACTGTTGGTTGAGGCCTGGGAGCTAAATGCTTGGGAAGGGGGAACTCAGTGTTACAGTTTGTCTCATCCTGTTTACTCTGCTGCCACATTTGTGCACTTGGACAACTGTGAAGGATGATAATTTGGGGATATATATATATATATATGTGTGTGTGTGTGTGTGTGTGTGTGTGTATTCATACATGCATGTGAAAGGAACTCTATGGGTGTATGTTGGGGCCCTTTTAATCCCAGGGTTTTGGTGACTGTTCAGCTGACATGGCACCAACAGGACACATCGCTCCGTCGTACATTCCTTCCTTCCTATCATAAAGTTTTGTCCAAGTTGGGCTAAGCCTCAAGGTGCCATCTCAGGGGGTGAAACTCACTAGGCAAAGTAACAAAATTTGGGTATGGTGTAAGTGGCCTTGGTACAGAGGGAGCAGCAGCCAGCAGAGATGGAAACCCTGGGAGGGCCCCATGCTGTGGAACAAAAGCAAACAAATAGGCTGAATGGCTGAAGTAGCGTGGCACGACCAGGAGGGAGGAGGGATGGCAGCCCAGAGAATACACTGGTCACTTCAGTAATGGCGGTGCCAGGGCAATGTGTTGCAACAGAGGCTGCAAGCTGGCTAACCCTTCAGCACTTTTTGGAAACAAATCTTGGTTTCTGGTACATTTTGCCTTGTGATTACACATTATCTGTAACTCTGCCCAATGTCTGTTTATTCCCAGTTAAAATGGACAAACTAGTCCAAGCAAGAAATTCATGTTAGTACCCTATCCTAAATGTCCTCTGTTCTCCCCACTGTTGTACGTAGTGCTCCCTGACCATGCCGAGGCAGGCCTGGAGGACGAGCGCTGTCCCCTGATGACAGGCTGCGAAAGAGCTGGAGGTCAGTGTGTGTGTGATGCCCGTCACTCCTGCTTGGGCTCTTTCACCTACCCAGACCAAGAAACCTGCATGAAGGCCAGCAAGTCAGGTGAGCCCTCTCCTTCCATCACACACGTATGTTGAAACACAGACACGCACGCACGCACGCGCACGCACACACACACACACACACACACACAGAATCCGAGTCAGAGAGAATAATGCTGCCCATTGAGAGGAGCTAATCCATAACAGATGTGGCTCTGAGGTGACTAATGCTACTTGCATATCATAGGGATGACACACATGGTAAGGCTTTGTCTAGTGGTTCCCCCCTCACCCTTGAGTGGTGCCATTGTCTGTGAATCTTTGATGACTGTGGTTTTTGTGTATGTGTGTCCATTGCTTGATTTCAGAGGGTCGTAGGCACGAGCACCGGGAAAGACACAGAGAGAAGTATGTGGGACCATCAAACCCGGCCTGCATGTTCTCTGGCTGTAACCTGACCGCTGAGGGATGTGTGTGCGAGTCTCAGAGCTGCCACCACCACTTTGCCTACATCAACCGCAGCCAGTGCCAGGAAGCCGCAGGTAACCTTCAGATGACCTGCAACTAGATCTGACAGCCACACAGCAGCCGACCAGTAGCTAGTACTAGTAGTACCAAAGTTTTTGCCCTTCTCTTGTAGAAGAACAAGAAGGAAAGATGCTGAGAGTGACTAAAGTGTGTGAATCTGAGCAAAAACAGGAAAAAAGTGTCCATTATAAGAGAAAGAGTTGCCGAGAGGGATGATGGAAAGTGACATTCCTTAAGGTTTAAATGTATGTATGTAGAGTGTAAGATGAATGCTTGTCCTGCATGGGGAGTAAAAAAAGAACATCTCTGCAATGATATAAGAGAATACAAGAATGTATGTTTCCCTCCACTCTTAGCAGTCTCTGACTGACACTTCTAAGTGAAAAATGTCATTGCCACAGAGTTTAGTTTCCTCATTTGGATTGCGAGGTGTAGATAGACAGGCGCAAAGTGGCGGCTGCCTCCTGAGTAACATTTGCAAAATAGGACAGGAGTGAACTCACTGAACTGCGGCGTATGCTGGGTAAACCTCATCTTTCTGAACAAGCTTGTGAAAGCCAGAAAACTGGAAGGAAAAACGGTCGAAAGTCCAAAACATGTGACTGTGACTGCTTGTGTTTTTATTCACATGTCGCTGTCCTTTCATACTCAAGGTTTTCCGTCTCTTCCCTCTCTCAGTTTGCTGACATTTCAGATGAAGATATCCATCACTGTGGCTGGCACCGTGCCATGGAAGCATATTTGAGATTATTTAGTCTGCAAATAACACAGGTTATTACAGAACATTTACAGTACAGTGGATGTTTGTCTTGAGCCATTTACTCAGTAAATCCCAACGGAAGTGTGTTCATCAAACATTATATTGTTTAGACGTATTATCATTGCAGTCTGGTGTTACAGTGAAAGATGTACTGTTAGTCTTCTGTGTTTTGAAACTCCCTCATCTCAAAGCCTGAGCCCAACGGATGACAGTTTAAACTCACGCCAGTGAAAACTGTAAACAACATTTTTCAGCAGCTTATGAGTTCTTACTGTAACACACACCCACCCTTCTGATGGCCCCTAATTAAGTAAGAAACAAGGGTGTGTGTGTGTGTTTTGTATGTAAATATGCATGTGGTAATATGCACACATGCATGTGGAAATATGCCATTACGTGTGTGTGTGATGTGCCTATAAATGTGTGCGAGCATGCGTGTTTGCATCTGTGTGTGTGCATGTGTCTGCGTGTGATAATTATCTTGCTTGTGTAGATGTCTCGGCAGAGATTTTCCTTTGTCTGTCATCAGCAAGCGCTTCCTCTGCAACCAGAACAGGGCTCTGTGGTTAGGATCTTATTTGCTCAGTCCTGTTGGACTCCATCGTGACTGCCGTCTATCAACCCCTCCTAGTCCATAGACACAAGCAGTTTATTAAGTGTGTTAACATGCCCTGTTAGCGGGTGACAGCAAATATATCCTGTAAACCAGACAGTCCGAACATAGATTCTTTGTAGGCTCACACATGGTAATGGTTTGGCCTCACTTTCTGCTTGGCTCTCTTTGGCCTCTCACTTTCTGCTTGACTCACTCAGTGGTCTTGTCTAGTGGTGGTCTAGTTCCTCCCTCCGCTGTGGCTAACTGTGATCTGTTAAAACTCAAAATATTTTCTGCCTCACCACTGTTGGTGTTCAATCACCTAAGGTTGCCTCTTGTAGTTTCAGGGGGATCCTGCTCTCTGCTGGTATACAAGACGCTGACGTAATTTGGCTACAAACGTTCAATCAGATGCAACATGGCATGTCAGACGTATTACCTACATGTCAGGGAAAGAGGATGTGATAAGTGTAGCAGAGTGATGGGGGGAGGCAGACGCACGAAGATAGGAAATCACAACTGAGGCCAACCGTTTTGTTGAGGTATTTGTGTCAAGTAGAGCCCCCAGGGTCTTTGTAGGGTGGTGTTTGGAAATTTTACACTCTAGGATGGTTTACATATTTCATTCATGATAAGGCTTCTAACTGCTATTTTAGAGGAATTCCCTTGATGCTGCTCACTGACAGGAACAAGCAACAGCAGCCTGTTTAACTGGCATCACTTAATACTAACATCTACTCAGAAATAGTGGTAGCTGAAAGCCCAGTGCTGAAGAAGTCAGGTTGTTTACTTACTTGCTCTTGTGAACTGATAATGGGGATAAAATAGAATGGAATTTGTCCACCAGTGGCATGTGAAAGTTCATGGGCTTCATCAGATGGGGAGGCAGTGCCCACTATTATGCAATGGCACAAACTGACCTTGCTCCCACAAATCTTTTTGCCCACCTATGCCACGTCCATCCTGCCTCGCTCTGCTCTTTTAAAAAAGCTGTTAGTTCTGCTTGGCTGCAGCCTCTTTGTGGCAGGGCTATTATTGGCCGTGCCAGACGTCTCAACGCTGTGTGTTTGTGTGTCGTCTGCGGAAGCTATGGCCCCTGTTGTACCCTGCAAGCAGCTCGTTTCCCAGTGTGTGCATATTTTCTATGTGTGGGGTAGTGATTTCAAGGAGGAAACAAAACTCCTTGTGTGGCGATTGAGACAAAGAACTTCCCTTAAAGGCATGTTGGGATTGCTGTCAACCCACTCACTACTCATGGTCAGCCGCTAACCAAACCAGCCAGAATTAGGCCTGCAGGAAAAGCCAAGACACACACTCATAAAGTAGTAGACCATTCATGCATGTCCGGCTCTAACCCTCAATTCATTCACTGAATTTAGACCTAAAACCTCAGCTCATTGATCCAACCATAACCATTAACAAATCAAAGACACCCCGACTGCAGAACTAAGCCAATTCCTGTTGTTCCCAGGCGCATTTCTCCCATCATCAGCCATTCTTTTGCTTTTTTCCCTGAAAGAGCCAAAATCCATACATAACTCAAATATCTCAATGTATTCTACAGCTGTCTACACCCCAGGTCCCCCATAGACATGTTTTCTAAATTTGCTACATATGATGGCCATTATTTCTTTAGCTATATTGTCTGGGTGGTACCGTGGTGGTACGCTTGACAACTGTTCAGTTATGTTTTCCAGTGACCTGGAAGAGAATATGTTCACCCTTTTTCTTATGCATTTTGTGCCAGATATAACGGTAGACGACGATGCAAGGTGCTGATCTCCATCTAAGGGACAGGCCCTTTAGCCAGATAGTCCTTCACACTCTTTGTCATTGGCCTTATCTTATTGGCCATCTGGCAGTAAGGAAAGGGTGTGTTTCAATGGAATGCACACATGCTATGTACATTTGCAGTGCACACAAACAAACATGAAAAATCTATGTGCAAATGCGCACCTACATGCTCACCCAAACATGCTCATTCCCAGCTGCAGTGGTGTTACTTCGGACACTGGGATCACGTTTTTCATCTGCAAATATTTAGCCGAAGAGAGTAAGATGTGCAGGCAGCAGATGCAGGCCTGCTGGCTGCTGCATGCCTACACCCGGCTACCTCGAGCTTCTGACCATGGTGTGAAATTCCCACCAAGTGTTTCTTCCTGGTGACCTGGTCTGTGCCTTTTGGTCCAGACCCCCTCCCAGACTTGCTCCGTGGTCCTCACACATATACTCACGCTGACACACACACTGAACAATGCTGACTTTCTCAGCTGTAGCTGCTGGTGGGCACTGGGCCAGGGCCCCACAGCTTTACGTGAGAGACGGCCCTGATGTGTCCCTTTGCGGAGCAACTTTATAAAACCTGAGGACAGACCAGAAACCCACGGAGGGCAGCTGGACTGAGACAGCTTTGTTCTCCCCTGACTTGCTTCCAAAGTCAGTCGGTGAACAGAACTCACATTGTGCGCTTTTTCCATGAGTAAACTCAGGCTGTCAACACAGCCTCCTCTGCCTGGTCGAGCCGCTCTGGTTCGGGGAAATACTGCGCTCCTTGTACTCGGGCTTGAAGAGAAGAAAAAACCCATTTAGATAGGAGGTGTTTTTCTTTCTTCAATGAGCTGCTGAGATGCCAGAAATGTGCATTGTTAACAAAAGAGACCATTCTGTGGTAATGAAGCAATTTCCGGATCCCACCTCTTCCAGACCAGCATCAGGTGTGTGTGTCTGTGTATGACTCTGTTGTTGCAGGCTGTGCATGGAGGTCAAAGGTTTTCTAATGTTTTGCTATCTTACAGAGCACATGTAGCCTAATCTGCTGAGAATTTATCAAGCATACCAAATCAGGCTTTTTGTGTTGTGTGCAAACTGGAGTATGGCCACCATTGTGATGCAAAGATTGGTTCAGTGGTTGCTGACTCACTAATTACAGCCATTTATGCTCAGAGATAGAACACAAACAGTACAGGATAAAATCCATTTGCTGCTGACTTTTTCCATCCTCTCTGTCTGCCTATTGTGCTTACAAATGTGCCAGCTAGAAAATTATATTAATTGGACCTGCAGGGGTTGGACAATTTCCACGGATGGCTACAATTCTATTCATTTGAATGACAATGGTATGTCTGCCAGCTGCTTTTCTCAGCGCACTCTAACCCCAGCCATTATCACAACTGAAGAAGTAATCAGCCTTCTCTGGGATCGTCCCAGGGTATTTTCTATGGCTTTAAACAGTGGGAGGTTTTCATATGCAAAACCAGTCTTCAGCTGAGCAGCAGCAGTCTGCGTTAGACTTTATTGAAAGTAAAATGTTCACCTATCAGAGCTTCCAAGTAAAGTTTATTTAACTCCAGCATAGGAATTGGGCCAAAAACCGTTAAAAGGGTTGTAGCCTCCCTTAATTTGGGGGTTTTCCCCTCATTTTCTATGACACTATTCAGCTAAGAAGTTTATCAATGAGAGCTTTGTGGCAGTCCTCACTGTTCCTAGGTTGCCTGAGTAAACAGTACAGTACAGATACCTCACACTCCTGCTCTATTTATCTGCAGCCAGAAAAATTCAATGTTTCCCTTATTCTCAATTTCATCTGTCAGAAATGTTACCCCCACCCGCCAAAATACAGCAGTCACAGTCTTTCCGCCCCTCTCCAGCATGTTTATTCTATGTCAGGTAGACATCAAACGGTTTCTTAACCCCAATGCCAGCAATGCATCAGGTCAGACCAAAGAGTTCTTCAAGAGCGGGAAAGGTGGAGAATATACAGTATGATTCACTGGTCCGAGCAGAGCAGAACTATTATCAGGGGGTCTGAAGCCTGAACCCCCCCACTGGTTTAGTTTCCCCATGTTGTTGCAAAAGCCCAAAGGGATCCACTTACAGGTCTTCAAATGTCAGGGATGAGGCACATCCTCTGAGAGACTCATGTTGCACCGTTGAGCCAGCACCACTCTGGGAAGACCATCAACAAAACTCAGCTTCTGGAAACACTAAGAAAACCCTAAGCGCTGTTACGCAACCTTCGCCTTTATCATCCCTTCTCCTCACAAACCATGCGAATGCAAAGATTGCCAAGTATTCATAACATCTAAATCATAATCCGCTTAATGTTACTTTCTTATGAGGCAGTTGTTTGTTGACACATTTTCTTCTTTTTAAATGTCAGGGATGATTTTAACTAGATGTACAATTACCAGATTTTCCTCATTCTCATCCCTAATCTCATCCCTAATGCTGCCTTTTCACTCTTCCTCTCAGCTGTCAAAGTGTGTATTTACTGTGCTTTCTGCAGGGGATCTGGGAAATTACTTAGCAATTGACAATCATAGGACAGGACCTGAGTCTGCTCTTCTCAGTCTCTTCTGCATGCAATGTATACATTACAGTGACACTGAGAACCAAAATAAACACGTCCCTATGGTTTGAGTAATCCAATCTTTGTAAGGTAGCTACTGTTCTCACACAATGTCTGTACAGAGGGGCGCTCCACTTTTCTTTTCCTGAACAGGCTCCAAAATACACCCCTGAGCCCTTTGCCCAGATTTTTAGTACCCCTGCACGTCTCTCCCCCCTAACAAGGGGTATCAGAGCTATTATGCTGGCTTTAGCAAATGAATAGACAAACACATCGTGGTATGCTAAGTGAAGGGGAGATTCTAAACTGGCAAGAAGAAAAGCTCTGTTGAGGTTGGCTGTTATTAATGACTGGTTTTAGAGTGTGAGAGGCTGTTTGGATTGTGAGCCAGTTGAGCCAGGCTGGGTGGGATCAGAGGCCCGTAGTCAGGACATGCAGAGAGCCTTGTCGTGTCTAGAGTGCCGCTCTCACTTCTCTGACAGGATGCTGTGAAGCTGTCACGGACTGAAGTGGGGATCTGATGACTGTGCGCGGAGTTTGTGTTGGGTGACTGTGTGAATTCAGCTTTTAGACCTTAACACGAGTAGCGCTGTCCTAATGTGGCTTAACTGACACTACAAGGAGGCACATCAGCACACAGAGAAGAGCCCCTCCTTCCTCTAGGAGAACAGTGTGGGCTCTGTTAGAGCCAAGAGCAGCTGAAAGTGGTGTTACAGAATGTCTTAAAATGAAAAAGATGCCAAAGATAGTGTCTGTCCCATTCATTGTTTTTATTTGCATATACTGTATCATAACATGAATGTGCATCCGTGTCTGTGTTTCAGAGGAGCTGAGGTGTGCCGGGGTGACGTGTCCCGCTCTACAGGTGCCCTCCTGCCCCAAGGGTTCAGTCCTGACCAAGAGTTACACGCCCCCTGCTGGTTGCTGTCCCTCCATACCGCCTCAGTGCACTTGCGACCTCCGTGCATGCCACAAACCCCAGTGCCCGAATGGACAGCGTGCCGTGCCACTTAGCCAGGCCAGCGGTCATCCAGGAGACTGCTGTGATGTCTTTGAATGCCAAAAAGGTGAGTGCACTGAACTGCACACTAAACGATCTCTTTCGATTGGTCTCCCACTGGGGGTAGCAATTGCACAGTTGGTGTGAGATTCATCGCCTTTTGAGGGAGCAATTATTTTTCTCAGAGTAAGGCTTTCCTCCCTGCTGACTACATGTCCACAGTTGCTGATTGGAGAATTGCTGTTGGACAGCTGTTTATCAGGCTGGGCCGATGCCTTCCAGGGTTAAGGCCATCATTCAAAGACATTTTTTCAGAGGTGTATCCACAGATATTTCTATTGCATGAAGGGATATTAAATATAATGGATTATGTAAACCAGATTTCTAGTCTAAAGCACGCTCATGCGCCATTTTCTCACCTGGTGAGAAAGAGACAGAGGAAATGCAGGGAAAGCAAAGCAAAAGAGAAAGCAGATGTTGATCACACAGTCTCTCTGACGTGGCCCAGAGGCAGCCAGGAGAGTCAGGAAGGCAGGGAGGGGACCTGTGGTATTGGTCTGTTTACTCTGCGCTCCCAACAAATATTCGCTGTTTTACCAACAGAACAAATTCCCATTCTGGCCCCTCCACATGCATAAATGAGTGCCGTGTCCTGGAATTAATGGACTTAACAAGCCCAGTGACCAGAAAAGTGCTTAGGCTACCAATTTGCTCAACAGAAGTGCAGTGTCAAAGGGTTCCTGTCTGGTCACACGTCCAAAGGGAAAAGGTTCAACAGTTCATTGATGGGAATGCTTTTTATGTGCTCCAGTCTGCCAGCGGGGAGGGTAATCGAGTCCGGCAGGCCGGCGGGGGCTGAATGGCAGTCGTGGGGGCCATGGGATCAGTGTTTTGATAACAAGTGTCTGCTGCTCTTTGGGCCTGGGGCTTGATGCCTTTTGTGCTGCCCCTACCGTCCGTTAGGCCTGCATGACTGCGCGCCGTTTTAGAAAGCTCCACAGACAGGGACATGGACAAGGACACACACTGGGCCCCCTAGTGACCTCCTCAGTCCAGGAGAGGCCCCCAAGCACTGGCTACATGTGTCGTATACAAGTTGCTTTCAAATACCATACCTATTCTCTAATGGAACACACTTTAGCACAGCCCCCATTGTCTCTATGTGTCAGGCTTGGACTGATTAACTTGTTTCCATTGCCCACTTGGCTGAGGGCTCATATTTAGTCAGGGTCAGTGTGTGCGGTGACAATAAATCCCACCTGTGTGTTTTGGCCTCTGCCGACAATAGACTCTTTCCACTGTTGGCTGGAGAATGTCTGTAACTGGGTGGCAGAGCAAACCTGGCAGCACTGTCCTGACCTGATGTCATCTGATGTTACAGATGATCCTGTTTGATCCTGTTTAGCTGTGGTCTGCTGTTTATCAACACTTTAGCTGGCACACATTGTGCATTTGTCACCTTCAGTCAGTCCCGAATGCAGAGTAGGTTCAGGACTGTGCATGTTCTTTTGAGATTTACACCAGTGTTAAGTAATAAGGCTGAGATCACCACACTAATGGTTCTCAGGGAGCGCAGCTTGAGTTTGTTATAAACATGCAACAGCCATGTCTTCAGAAGTTGATGAGTGGTTGTGTTAATGACATGAGTCATTGTCATTCGATATTCTGAGCTGATCAAATGTATCACTGTAATGTTGAAATCCCATCATTATTCTTCTCTAGGAAAAGTCATATTTCTCTCTGTGGTGTTGCTTTATTCGCCTGTAAACCACAAGAAACTCCAGTATGACAGTCCATTATTAATGATTTAGACAGGCTTAGGGTCAAATATTTTATGGCCCATACAATCCTCACCTCAATTTAGAGAAGACTAAGTCAGAAGCATGACTGGAATTTAGACTCTGTGCCGCAAGTTGTTTTAGGGATTACCATTAACAAACACTGCGGAAATCACATGTGAGTATCCTCTCATGTGACTTCCTATTGCTTCTGTGAGCGTTAAAGAACGTTGCTGTGCCTTTTGATTTCGGCCAGCTAAAGTACTTATTGCATTTCTCTGCTTGGTTTTGCTGCACGCAAAGCAGGCTGGCAGGAATACTGAGAGAGAGAAAGGCAAAGAGAACGGAACAGGAAGGTGGCAAGGAAGAGACTAAAAAATCAACAAATCCCCACTCTACTTTCAACCCAGTTGGCCCACCTGCTTTGTGTTAGAGTTCAGTGCTGGTTGTCGGGAGGCATGGGGTCACTGGCGCAGACACTTTGAGTCTGCACTCAAAGGCATGGCATACAGATACTGCGGTAACCTCTGTTCTCATTTATGGAATCCCATGGCCCCACATCTGCCTGCATCTGTGTAATACATTTACTTGCCTAACTAGTGTCTAACTAGTGTCTAGAGTCTTTCTTACATAACCACATGGCCTCACTTCCCTCATGTAGTGTGTTTGATGAAAAGTTACTGTGTGGTTAGATAAGATCATAGATTGATGAGTCACCCAACATTACATTTGAATGTTTAATCTCGTATTACCATTGAGATGCCACTCTGTAATCTTCCTGTTCCTTTGGCTACAAAACTACTATTTGTGTCATTCTGTGGAACTACTGAGGATGTTAATGTTATTTTTCAGCTAGTCTTTGTTTTTGTTTTTCTCTTGTATACACATGTCCATGCATGGATGCAGACACTTGAAGTGCCAAGTGTGCAATGAGCAGCTCAAGGTTTTCCAATACAAATTCTAGCTTTACTGGGCCTGTTCACAAAAGACCAGACCTGGGTTTTCCAACAGTGCTGTAACCAAGCTTGTTTTATTTCATAATGGAGGGAACACCACTAAAAGAGGTTTTAAGTGCTTGGATGCTTTTGGGGAAGGCAGGCCAGAGCATTGATTCACTCCACCTGCCACCAGCACACTCAGCCCAGATTCTGCCAAAAGCCTCAGACCCACTACTGTTTTCTTTTACTCTGCAGTGCAAGGGTCCAAAGCCTTTTCAAGACTTGATAGATCCCTGTGAAATTCCTCCTCATGGACTTGGTTTCATTGTCTGATAAATGCCATTCCACCCCACAGGCTTAACCTCAGCCATCAGTGTCTACCTCAGCGCCATTTGGTTCAGATAAACATTTCCATCGATAGCAGAAAATAAATGGATGTTTATGAATTTGTAATTGATTGCATACATTTGCGATGGTCTCTCACTGATCAAGCTTGACATTTGTGATAAAACCCAATTTCTTTCTGTCACATAGTCACAGGGAGAAAATTCTTGTGTTAATCTCTGCCAAATGTGGTGGACACCTGACAGACCACAGTGCTCTATTCATCGACCCCAGTGTGTTAAGCATCATCATCCCCACATAGTGTTCAGTTTAAGGTTGACAGCATCTATCTGATTATTCTTTTTCATATTTTTTTTCTTAGTCTCTCCCAAGTGTGTCCACAATGGGAAGGAGTTTTCCGAAGGAGAGGTGTACCGCATGGACCCCTGCTGGCTGTGTCAGTGCCGGGGAGGAATCTCCTTCTGTTCCAAGGCAGAGTGCGCCGAGCTGGACTGTGAAAACTTCTACATTCCTGAGGGAGAGTGTTGCCCTGTCTGTATAGGTACATGAGTTTACCTTGTTATTTGGATTTACACTTGTGTGTTTGAGGTTTAACCCACTGGTGATGTAGCATAGATGAGAAGGCCTGTGTGGCCAGCTGGAAAAGTGGAAAGTTGATGCAGGTGAGGTAGAGATGATATCAAAATCCACCTTGCCCGACAGTTACCTCCAGTGACCCTACCTAATGGCTTCCTCATATAACCGGCTTCCACAGTTGTTAACATACCTGGCATACAAGAGGTGCACTACAGAGCCAGCAAGGGATTCATTTCACTGGGGAGACTTGAGAACATAAAAACTTTTTTTCAGTAGGTACGACTTGGCTTTGTAATATCTGGCTCTGGCTTAATGGTGGGGCCCTACTCACGAAAACACATGCTCAATGCCAGGTAGGGAGCTCTGATATGTGCACTTGGGATTTCTAAAAAAAATGGGATTGCAGCGCATATGGCATGGTATACAGTTTTGGCCTCTGTCTGCTTGGCTACAGTTGATCCGGTGCATGAGAGAGAGTGAAGAACACACAGAGTAAGACAAAGAGGAGATCATGTTAAGTCCGTGTTGGAAGTACACCTGGAATATGCAGGCATTTAGATGGTATGGGATGCTTTCATCTTTTCTTATGGGAAACTGCTCTTACTTACTAGAAGACTCACTGCACAGAACACTGACTTTAATGCTCTTAATCTGGATTAGGAGATGTATTTAAGGTTTGCTGGTTGTGATTGTACTTAAATATGTACTAATCAATATTTCTGTATTAAAGGACACCTATTAAACTGCTTTTCCAGTCCTATATTGTAGTTCTGTGACTCCTGTATGGCCGTTATGCATGATTCAAAGTTAAAAAAAATATATATTTTTTTTTATACTGATTCTTCATGTAGGCCTTCATTTCAGCCTCTGTCTGAAGCTGTAGATGCTCCTGTCTCTTTAAGGCCCCCCCTCTCAAAGCCCACTGTCTTCTGATTGGCCAAGACCTGAAGCATGTTACCAGGCTGTTGTTGGATGGAACATGCAGACTGAGTGTTGCCATGCAGTTAGTGTGGGAGTACATGACCATATATGGAACACAGGCTCCGTCTGGCTCAGTATTACGTAGAACGGATTTCTTATAAATACTTTAACCTCATTTTTTGAAACTTTGGCCATGTTTAAGTTCCAAAATTTTAGATAAGTCATAAAATGTGGAAAAGCATAATAGGTCTCCTTTAACATTAGACCAAATGTCTGTCTGTGTAATGTGAAGGGGTTGCTTGTAATGATAAATCCACAGAGAATTATCACCAGTCTCTACAATTTCCCTCAGTTCTACAGAACACTTTAGCGTCTTTCAGCTAATTCTTTTGGTCAGAACTGAAGAAACGTGTTCAAGCATCCTCTATCAAGTCCAGTTGCCCTTGATTTTAACCTTCCTTGGAAAGCAGACAAAGTTAGCGACTAGCTGGTGAACATAGTACCGTATTTAGCAGCTAAAGAGGCAGATATTTTTGTTATGATTGGTGGAGACCAAAAAAAGAGCTAAAAGGAAAGTGAATAATGGATTTGTTGGGTGGGCAGAAACACAACTCTAAATACATGTTTTTTTTTGCCTTCTGGATGTCTTCTGGATAAAATGTGTTATGGTAATAGTAGGTCAGTTCTGTCTTTTCAGATTATCTTAAGTAACCAAAAAATCAATGAATACAGGTTCAATTAAGAAGTACCATACCATGCCCATATGTACCTTTTTTTACACTGAAAACTCTAGCATCACACAAGATTGTACCACTTAGCCTGTAAAAACAGTTTTGTGAAGTGTGTGAAAATGACAAGTGTCATCTCGGCTTGGACTGAAGGTCAGAATGCAAACCGAAAGATGCTACCACATTGCATTATGGGAAGTGTTGGCTTCCAGGTTTTTGGAGCTTGGAGGCAGAAAATGTGCTGTATTACTTTCACTCACTAGTCCAACAGGTTAATGGAAGTGAAATGCTAAAATCCCGGAGGGACCCTTTAAAGTTTCATTAAAAGGGTCATGAAACAGCATACGTGAGGTGTACACAGCGAGAGAGAAAGAGAATAGGGGAGAGAAAAATACATCCTGTTCAGGTTAATTGCTGCCAGATGGACGGAACCTTAGCAGCGCTATCGTGAGCTCTCTTCTGCATCACATGCATGCTAATTGTCTGGGTGGAAACAGTAGAGAGAGAGTTGGAGGGCTTATACACGCTGTACAATGCCAGAAACAGTAATGAAGGCAATGAAAAGGACACAATGTTGCAAACATTTGTCATACATTAGGAAAATTACGGGAAATCTGGAGAATTGTGACCCATGGAGGAAATGGGAAGAGGGCGATGAAAAACAGGAGCCTCCGCTGAAAATCGAAGTGTCAGTGAACCGAACCAAACGCGTAAATGAACACACCTTTGTTTCGAGAAAATGCGAAGACCACTTTTTAACCTGCCACTGTTACCAATAAATAGTGTAACAAAAACGATTAAAACTATTTATAGTAGATGGGGAAAAAAGCTCCTGGTTCCCATAGCTGGGCTCAGGCATCACCTCAAGCTGAGCAGATTGGCTTTACAGATTGGCTGTTAAACTCCCCCAAACTTAATGATTCCTACTTGAAACTAATGGCTACAGATCAGAATTTCTTTAAAATCTTTTTTTGCTTTGGAGTACAATTTATGGTATCAAATGGTGAGCTAGCCTTCGACCTTAGGGGTCACAGCTGAAACTCTGATGAATGGACCTATGGACGTGCTGAAACTTTCTGCCAGAAGATGAGACACTGTGGGGACCAGCAGTTATGCATGTCATCACCCTTACTGTGTTTCCAGTAACCAAATCTTTCTCATGACGACACAGCAATACCCTAAAACTTGTCGGTCTCATTTCATCTTAAATCCCTATATATGCTGTCGAAAAGCCGGGGGCCTCTTCCCACTTATAAATGTAGTTAAGTCATCTAAATTGAACAGTGTGCTCTCCATTGTTCTTGGTGATAAGCCATTTTCCATATCTTTTTAGCTCCCTCATGGAGTATCCTGCTCCAGTTACTTCAATTACAGTAGAGGGTGTAGAACAAGATGGATTGGACTGGAGATTTTGGTTCATATTCCATTCATGGTAGCCTTTAACTTTACATGGGATTTATTAAGACTCACTTTGTTTCTTAACCCACAATGTGTATCACTCTTTCATACCTCACAGATGTGGAGTTACTGTCAATGGACAGCACAAAGGCCAGTTGCTGGGTGAATAATAAGCTGCGAGCCCATGAGGAGCAGTGGAAAGAAGACGACTGCACCTTCTGCCAGTGTGTGGATGGAGAACCACACTGCACGGCCATGGCCTGCAAACAGAGCTGCCAAAACCCTGTCAAGATCCCCGGAGAGTGCTGTCCCTTCTGTGAAGGTATAGTGAGTTGTGTTGGTCTTCAAACCAAACAGCATTTGTGTTTTATATTATTCACATCTAATATATAGTTCATATCTATATGTGGTACACATTGGCCCATATACCACATGTGGCTCCTGTGCCCCCACAGCTTTGCTACAGAGGCCACATCGGCATGGGCTCATTAAAGGGGAGGCCACGGAGCATTCTTCAAGCTGCGGGGTTCTTTGTGTTCCTTTATTACCGGTGTCCGCCAAAATGAGACCCACCTGTGTGTGCGAGGCTGGGCCGTGCTTTTAACACAGGAGACTGCATAATTGAAGCGGATTCTTTTTTTTTTTTGTGAGCGTAATTAGTTACAGCTCGTTGGGCGGCTCCTCCCACTGAACGTGGCAAGAGACGTTTGACGGGAATAGCTATGATGCATGTATGCGGGGTTTATCCTCATTCATTGTGGCTTCACAATAAAGCTGGCCCCGATTCAAGAGGGTCTGGGTAGTGCTAGAGTCTGGCTTTAGTCCAGAGGACACCCTATTATCTTCACTGGTATTCCTGGATCTAAAACATGCTCTTTATACACATTCGACTTATTCTACTTAAGTGAGACAGTTTCACACTATAAGACAGAGGGGTATAATGCCCCTTGCAGTGCGACCCACCCTGGTGTAATTGCTCTACATTTATCTGTAATTACTGTTTACTTCAAAATAAGAACAGTGTAAATAGGTACCTATTACAGTTGGCACAAAAAGCGGAGATGAGGTATTACACCTGAGGGTATCCTAGCACACATATAAGAAACAGAAAGAAATTCATAAAAGAAATCACTGTTTGTTGTTGTGCACTTTGAAAACTGTTGGTTTCATGCAAATTTCTTATCTTCCACCTTCTCTTTTGTTCTCTAGAACCATCTTATGAAACAGTTAGCCCCATGCTATGTCCTCCCCTGGACAACTGTTCCCTGTCAGGGAATGACTGCCTCTATGGCTTCCAGCAAGGCCCAAATGGTTGTCTGCTCTGCCAGTGTCTCAATAGTAAGTTCACTTCCCTCACTTTGTGTTGAACCTAAAGGGTTAAAGTTCCAGGGACTGCATTTGCACATGCATGTCAAACAAATTTGGCAACCACTTGGTTTTGACAGCCACACCGACATGTTCATAATCATCACAGCTTATTCGCATCCATGAAGTCTTTGCAAGGCACCAGAAGATCACCAGAATGACCCTGTGAGCAGCCCCATAGCAACTCATGCCTCTGCTTTTGAATGATTGTTGTGCCCATGATCAGATGACCTCTCCCTCAACTCTTTCAGATGACTCCTGTCCTGACTTGGGAAAATACTGCTCCCTGCAATGCCCGATGGGATACGAGAGGGATGATTTTGGCTGTGAAGTGTGTGAGTGCAGCATCCCCATGACCAAGTGCCGACCTTTAACCTGCACTAAGACCTGCCCCTATGGATATGTGTAAGTACACCCAGTGACCTCATGGGCCCAGCCACACTCATTTGTCATCTGTGTTTTCAGCCTTTTTAACAAGAATCTATGGCTGTCAGTGATGTGACATGCACATATATGAGGAAACTAGACACGTTGCTCTTACATATTCATAAAACAGAAAACAAAAAAGTTGATAGTTATCTTTAGGAATTTGGTTATGCGAGTGAGAGGTAATCGGTTTCATAATTGACAATGTGTGTTAAAGTAATTTCCCCCCAGTCATCTCCTGTATTTGAATTGGTTTGGTTGAATTAGAAGCAAATTACTTCTATTATATTGTACTTATATTACTAAGTGATGCCCAGAGCCATTGCCTGTTTGTTCTTGGTCAAAAGGAAGTAGTACAGGCTGTGACAGTAGTTTGGCATCCAAGATCAAAGGGCCTAACTTGGTGGCCAATTCCAGGTCTCTAAATCTGTGTGTGAGAGTGTGTGTGCATGTTTGTGTGAGTAATCCACTGTGAGGTCCTTGCTACCCTCTCAGCCCCCTGCAACTCTTTTCCCCAAAATCCCATTTAACCTAATCAAACATCTGGAAGTGCTCTCTACCAGGACGCTTGGTCCCCAGGCACCACTCTCATTTCATAAATCATCGTTCTGTCTCAAAATAACGATCAAAAACACATCAGGACAAAAGCGGCCTTTATGAAATGTATACAGTTGGGATTCTTCTGGTATCTCAACCATGCTGTGTGGAGCCACAGCTCAAGATGGGCCCGATATGTCTGTGCAGGATACTAGAGGAGAGGGGATGAGGGGGACCCTGTGGGGAAAAGAAAAGCAGGAAGTCCTGGCTTTATCCTTCATAAGCAGCTGTTTAGGTCTATCCTCAGAAGTTAGAAAATCCTCTGAGAGCTTGCCAGCCTTACAATGTAGATCTGTCTTCTCACACAGGACCCCTGCATGCAGCCACCACACAAGAAACAAAAGACACAAAGGATCTCTGTGTTTCTACTAGTTGTATTGATGACATCCTGTATTATAATCTACATATCCAAAACTGAAGGCACAGGCCTCCACAGCAGGATGAATGTAAACCTTGTAAACTATGTGTAACCATGTATTGAACATTCTGCTCTTGTGTTAATAGTCTGGATGAAGGACATTTTCAGGGCAGTTCTTAAGACTAAAGTTGTGTTTTCCATCCTTCATAGCTCAAAATCATCACTGTGAACTCTCAGGTCATGAATGGCATTCTTCTGGCCATCACGGTTGCGGCACACTGGAAATTGTGCGACCCAGCAGTCCCAGGGCTAGGGCCCCCAGGGCCTCCCCAAGCCCCTCTATCCCCCTGGAGCCCAAAGTGCTGCTTGGCATTCCACACACCATCTTTAAACAAAGCCTTGCTCTAAGGTCGCAGCACTCTCTGTCTCTGTATTTGTACAGTGAGGCACTGGCCAAACCCTCACAATGTTGTTTCAATAGCTGTTATTGCTGTTTCAGCATAGATAGGGCCCTCTGTTTGCTGAGCCGGGCATGCTCTGTCCTCTTTATGGGACATGGCACCCATCCATGGGTTTGAGGGCTTCTTTTATTTATGATGCCCTGGCAGATAAAGATTAATAGAGTAATTACCCAGGCCTAATGAGGCTCCTGCTTCATAAAATGAGTTTCATCACTTACCTTGAGGGAGAGATGGGGAAGGAGGTTAGCTGGTTGAGAGAAGATGAATGCAGACTGGGTGTGATAAAAATGGGAGTCAAGAACGAGAGAAGTGTAGGCACAGGTCATTCTTTTATCTGGGTTTTGACAATTTCTCAACCTGCAGCTCATCCATGTTTTATTAGGCAGATAATTGGATCCAACTGGCCTATATCCAGCCTCTGCAGCATCTGCACTTCATACTGCTCATCTCTCTTTGTTTTTGTGAGGACGTGAGTTTAATGTTGCTTTGTTCTTACAACTGGACTTGAGTTTCGTTTCTCAATTGTCACTTCATTTTCAAATCAGCAAAAAGCTTATACCAGACCATCAGAAGGCCATCTCTTTTTCTGTACTCCCCAATCAACATTCCTTTGTGAACTCTTGTCTGGCCGCTGCTCTTTGGTGCTCTATAGGTCCGCCAAAGGCTTTTGGGGCAATAAGGATGGCAACAGGGTGAATTGAAAGCATCTGAAATGGCTTTAGATTGCTCCTTCCAGAGTCTTTGGTTTGGTATGATGTGCAAACCACAGGCATCTCACATGTTGGCCTTTTATTTGGCAGCTAAGATAGAGAGGGGAAAGCAGGTCCAGATGTTGATTATACCAGACTTGAGCATCTGGGTTTCACTCAATCACAACACCATGTTGCTCCATCGGCCTTTGTTTATCTCCGAGATATTCTCAATGTGAAGAAATTCTTCAAGGAATTGAGTTTTTCATGTGTGTGTGTTCTTCAACATGCGTGTGTTTGTCACCCTGCAGGAGGAATAAGCATGGCTGCGAGATGTGTCGCTGTGTCAAGTGTCCTCCCTTCACCTGTGACAAGCACTGCAGTGACGGCTATCGACAGAACAGGAAGGGCTGCTCCATCTGCATGTGTAAAGGTAACTGAGCTGGGGAATAGATATCACGTGCTGCAAAATGCTGTGCAATGTTGCAATATTTCTGAATGAGTAATGTCTCCATAGCAATAATGTGACAATAGTTTGGGGCCAATTGCTGGTGATTTTGCCAATATTGTGATTGCCACATAAGGAGTAAAATGAACAATAAATGAAAACAATTCATTGTTCCTTTTACTCAGCTGGAAGAATCATGGCTTGTTTTTGCAAGATTCAAGAGCTCCTGGCCATGAAATATAGTATTATTACATGCATGGTTCACAAGAAGATGATTCCTTACATCTTTGATGACCCCTTGACCTTATAAGGGAATATTCATGTTCCCCAGAGGATGAACCGTGCAACATCGTGACCTTCCCTCTGCTACCAGTATGTATTAAATAGGGAAACTATCTTGAAATGCACTTTTAATATACAAGATGATATGTTGACAAATTACCCATACTTTAAATTTATCAGTTACCTCTTATTTACATAACCACAGTTCCACCACATGTTCTTAACTGTAAGCAGTATAAAGGGTAGAAGATTTGATGGAGATAGGAGAGCTCTGTTAGCAGAGTTTTTGCCACTAAGCTGCAGCTTTGATTTCCTGTGACCTTCTGCTGCTCTACTGTGGGTACTTTTATATTTGCTTGTTTTGGTTCTTGTTGATGTTTGGCTTTATCCAGGGCCTGTGTGTGCAACTCTAACTAGATTCCCTTAATCGCCAAAGTTGAAAGCAAGTATGCAGATGCCATATTTGTGCTCTGCCACATTTTTATGTGGTGTGTTTATTTAGCCAATTTAGCTGTATTATAAATATTTTAGCCTCAAATATACTTATGGTATTCCTGTATGATGAGGTGATCGGTGCAGCTGGCTTCTGATCTCCACAAACAGAGGGACAAGCACAGACCAGTACCTACTGCAAATAAACTGCTGTTTACCTGATTTTGAAACTTGTGTGTCAGTCTCTCAGTGGGCTGTTAAAATATTTAGGGATAGGAAAGGTTTTTTGGAAGAAGATTTAAATAAAAGAGACATCTGCCTGAACTCAACACAACTTTGTACGTTTCACTGTGTTCGGCTTTATTCCAGATCCCAGTAGTTCCCTTCAAGCTTTAAGAGCCATGCTGTGTTTAAAAACTAACTAACTAATAACGATAAATCGGTCTATGTGTCCCCTAGCTATGTGTTGGAAGTTTTTTGTCAGTTGAAAAAAATTGTGGGAAATTCATTAGAATTTTTTTTGTGACTGGATTATCAATTCATAATTGGGACCTAAATATGCAATAAAGGAAGATCAAATATTCCTGACCGATGAATGATTCAGTATATAGCACCATAGCCACTTAGCTCTCACTTTAGCCTCTAATGAAATTGGACCTAAGACAATAATACTGGGCCTTTTTACGGTAAATCATGAATGTACTAAATTAAATTTCCAGAGTGAATTTACAAGGTTCCTTGCCGGAGCAGGCTATGTTGCTATGTGCCATTTTTTGCACAGCTATTCCACAAGTCCTTAGCCACCCCTTTGATGTCTGTGCCTTTCATGTTTGTGTCTGTAGAAAGTGGCCATGTCCCAAGCACCACTGCCCCGGCCCCGATGCCCAGCTACTGCCTCACCTCCAACGGGCGCCAATACGAGGAAGGTGACGGCTGGCACGACGGCTGTCGTGACTGCTACTGCCACTCGGGACGGGAGATGTGTGTGCTCATATCTTGCCCCGTGCCCAGCTGTTCTCATCCAGTTGTGAGGCCTGACCACTGTTGCCCTACGTGTGAAGGTATATCTCTGCAATTTTATATCCAGCTTTAATGGATAATACCAGGTTTAAGTTGTGTAGTTTTAAAGGATAATTCCTGGTCATTATAACTTGGGTGTTATTGAAGTTTTGGTTGGTTTTGTATTGGTAAAAATGATATTGTATAAGTTAATTGCTGAGATCTGTGAATGTGATGACATGATATGTGAACCGCTGGCGTAAGATCAATTTGAATGCTTCTTGTGCTGTTTTACGTCTTGAAAATTCTCATGAAGCAACTGACAAAACACTGACTCAAGGTCGCCGCTCCACATGTATCAATATACAATATGTCACCTTTTTGTCAAAATTTAAATACCATTTTAGGACTCACTTAGACTCTTAATTGCTTGTTAAAAATTTGTTGCATTTAATAAAAATGCTTGCATGTGCGCACAAACGCACACACACACACACATATGGCAACACACAGAATAAAGCCCCCTAACAGCTCATTCAACCGAGAGTCATTTGGATCATTAGCTTTTAGGCCTTAGACTTGCTGCCCACTTAAACTCTCAAACACACTGTCTGTCTGTTTCCCTAAAAATGGAAGGCACACTGATCTGCACCCACACTTTTTTTATCCACGACTCATGCGGGATATTTATGGAGGAGTGACTCAGTTGACTGTTCAAATATTTAGGAGTGAAAGAATGTCTACAACTATCAGAAGCTACACACACTTTGCAGTGAGGGAACAACACACTAACTCTTTGCAGATGTCTACTTCTCTGCTGTACAGAAGGATGTTTTCAACTAAACTAGTGTCAAAACACAACTTGGACACCACCCTAAATTGCCTTAGGCTGTCTTTTCATTGGATAGTGGTTTCCCATGCATCCTTATTATAGAAACCTTTGACTCCGTTTACTCTCTCAAGGATCCACTTACTCGTGTAGCAGTTATTGTTATGGGCTGAATGAATGTCTGTTTGGCACTGACCAGAATGTGAATATGGTAGCAGAACACACACACAACTGTTTCCTTTCTTTTCTTCACTCTCCCTTTACTGTAGATGAGTCTGGCAGCGGTCAGCTAGAGGGGATGGACATGGTGGTGTGCAGAGCACCCGGGGGGGAATTTTACGTGGAGGGGGAGACCTGGAACTTGGACGAGTGCACACGCTGCACCTGCAGGAAGGGACGTGTCCTGTGCGACACAGAAGTGTGTCCCCCAGCACTCTGCCAGGCACCAATCAGGAATAAGGACACCTGTTGCCACGTATGCACAGGTAAAAAAGGCCAGGATACAGGAAAGCAGGGGTAATTTTAGACAAAAAAAAAAAATCTCGGGGGGCCAAGAGAAGTATAAGGCTGTTTTGAATGTGCTATCAGCATGTGGTTTTAAGGTCTTGCATGTTGCACTCTGTTGGGCAGTTTTATGTCAGGCACACAGACTCATAAAGAAACCAGCCAAGACCGGCTGGGTTTATATAGTGATCCTCCAGACAGGCAGTACCACATGTGGATTTCCTTCACCCAGCGGCCCACACTGTAGGTTCATCTAACTCTCTTATAGCTGGAGGGCCAATAATGTAACTAATTAAAATTAATTTGTGCTGTATCTCTGGTTATGGGAATAAGCTTTGACACAAATCTCTAGGCAAACGCAAAACCACACACAAATTTTATTTACAACTGTGCCCAAACAGTCAAGCGTCTCTCATACACAGCATCAACATATCCCAAGTATTCCCAAGCAGGAGGCCCACAAATCAGCAATGCATGACTGCGCCTGAGAGCTGCTCCTTGAGAATGCGGGTCCACCTTATCGCTGCATCTCCCTTCACAAAAGCAGATTGTCAGAGGCCAGCCTTTGATATATGTATGGGCCTGGTCACCAGGAATGTGGGAATAATACACATCTCACTGACAGGCCATGTGATGAATGTGTAGGGTAGTTCAGTGTATAGATGCTAACCGAGTCTTTGGTCATGAGAAGGCCGTCGACCTCATGCCTGCGGGGTCTGATAAGACAAAGAGATAAGGCCTTAGAACTGACATCTGCCATATGGAGTCACTTGTGTTTGTGTTTAACACACAGCAAAGCATCTTATCTTGAACGGAACCCTAAAGGCCCCATAACGTTTGTGGACTAATATGTCACATGGCAGGGATTAATGCAGGAGTCATGTAGAAGTAGGCCTCTCCGTGTAGTTATACTGTACGCAAAAATGGCAATTGTCTTCAAGCTTAACTTAGGCTCTAACCTTACGGTGCCAAGTCATGTTAAGTGAGGAAAGAGGCTGGAACATGACCCAGCACACAGCCACATGTCTTACCTTAACCTTTGGGTATTTTCATTATTAACGCTATTTATACCTGTGTGCAACCACAGATGAGCCGCTGAGCTCCTTGCTGCCAGTGAATAGCAGCCAGCAGGAGTACTGCATAACCAGGGTTGGAGACGTGCTGCTGGCTGGAGACTCTTGGAAGGCCAACGCCTGCACCAGCTGCACCTGCAACAACGGCACCATTCAGTGTTTCTCTCAGCGCTGTCCGGCTGCCAACTGCAGGGTGCCCGTCTTACGCAAGGGCCAGTGCTGCCCACACTGTCTCGGTGAGTATGTAGATGCATCTCAATAAAGAGAAAGCTGCCTTTTTATAAGACTTTGTGCCAAAGATGCTTTAAGACTGCGAGTATTGTCTTTTGCACACTCAGTTTATACATTCAAAATGTGGTTTATATTGAACACTAAAATGTAGTTTATGTAACACTTCTACAAACTCGGAACAAGAGTTGTGCAAAACTACCATCCTTTTTATTTAAAGTGGTACCACTGGAACAAGGCACAGCCTGTTGTGGGGAAAGTTATAATTCATAATGCTACATGTCAAAAAGAGGGCGTAACGGAGGGAATGCCGGTTTCCAGACTGAATGTGTGCGTATGTGTTCGTTCATTAGACAGAGCCACTCTGGCGCTGGCAAACACAATCATTCGCAACAACATTCCATGTGACATACACACAGTCCACTCAGAGCAAAAACATTCCTCGAGCATCCGCACATTCACACGTGTTTCCTGTCCCCAGTTGAATCGGCCTGCAACACACTCTCTGTGGCGGCACAGGAAAGCAAAGCTCCATGTCAGCTTTTCCTATAGAGGAAAACCTCCACATAGGCTCCCATTGTTCACCCTGACATGTAGCCGTTTCACCAGGCCTTTGTTTTTGTTATTTGCCCGGTGGAAAACAGAGCTTTTTACGTAATGTCTTTATAAAGCGGCACGGTGGAAGTTAAGAGGACAGTTCCTATAAACACAGCTTATCAACTGAGACACCAGGGATTTCATACACTAACTCAGAGTTAGACATGTTTATGCCTGGGATGTTTCGCATTACACCAGTGATATAGGTAATGGATTTTATTCTTGTCTGAACAGAGATTACAACGTCAGTGCCGGTGATGGTGTCTACCAACGCCCCCAAGACAACAGGCACTATTACAGTGAAGAGTGCAGTATGGATCACCACTGTCACTGTACCACCAATCATTGCTGATACAGGTACCTGCTCATTAAATCCCCACATACTCAGCCGTCCCTCCACAATCACTCAATCACTCCCCTCGCTATTCCTTTTAATAAACTATGTAGTAGTATCCCATTTATTGGCATGAATGTATGCACTCTCCCTGCGAATCTCTGCAAATGTTTATACTTATGATAAATGAGTAACTCATGCTGAACAAAAACAGAGTGTGGACACTGACTAATGATGATCTCTCTTGAGACGCCCAGAAATGTTCAGTGTTAAGTACTGAGCCAGGAAAAACGGAAGAAATAAGCTGTTTTTAATTTTGATTTTAATAAATAGGGTATGCACAGTAATAAAAAAAGCTTACTGTGGGACGGATTTCCGATATCGATGTTGTTGGTGTCCCACAGATGAGCCAGGTTTGAGCGAGAATTACCCTAGCCAAACAGAGATGGCCCTCATCTACCAATCGGCAGCCTGGATCCTGGCAGGTCTCCTCCTGGCCATCATCATCTTCCTCATTGTGGCGTTACTCATCAACAAGAAAAAGAAGTGGGTGCAGATGTCCTGCTACAGCGCACCAAAGAAGGTGAGACGTTTTTCTGTAAATCACTTAAATCAGGTGATAATTTTGAAGCACTTTCAGCTTCTGCTACAACCAGTGCTAAAGCTGTCCTGCTCTTTCAGCTGGAAAAAGGTCACATCCATTATAAAATCTATAGCTTTACCATGAAATAAGATTGTACAGTCAGAGAATGCAAATTCATCAGAGGGTATTATCAGATGCAATCATTTTGAACAAAGAAGTGCAAGCTGACATAAATGAGTACGCTTTCATCACCTATGTCTAGCTGTCAGGACCTGAATTATGGCTTCAATCTAACAACAAGGAATTCTGTTCTTCCTTCTCCTGCTTAGACGGTGATCCTAAAGAAGCATGTAAACAAGAACTCCGTGGTCTACATGGAGCCCTCCAAGGAGAACAAATTTCAGAACGTGAAGAATGATTGCGGCATCATCAATTTCTCTCCAGAAATGAGCTCCCCCTGTGTGGAAAAGATGACCATCCCCAGGGCCAAGCTGAGCATGGGCAACGACTGGACGCCGCGCTAAAACACCCGCTACAAAACCCTGCAGATCAGAGCTGTCCGGCACCTCCCATTCTTTCTTACTGCTGTATCCAAGGTGATAAGTGCAACAGTGTGCACACACACCCTGGGCGCTGCCTTGCTCCAACAAATCTCTCTGTGTAACCACAAAACTGAGGATGGTCTACAAGAGACAATGCAAGCGACCTCTTGTTTCTTTTATTATGTGTCCATATTCTTCTGTGTTTGGATTTTTGGGTGGAGTGAGACGCTGGGAGGTGGATGGACTGGGTGGATATATAAAGGACATAGCCATTCTGGGCTCTGCTTTAAAACGGAGAAGGAGGCAGCCAGAGAGGCTCCTCTGTCAGAATCAGACTTTGACTGTGAACAATGTAATATTATTGCTTATTATTGCCTCTTTTTGAAACTGGAACTTTGCGGCAATAAGAGGAGCATAAAAAGCTTTAGGACAGGGGTTTGGGCTGTAGTTTAAAGGGTTCAGCAGTGCTTCATGGATGTAATCATTTTCATCAGCAGTGAGGCTAAAGGAACTGATAATCCAGTTGGATCAAATTGGGTTCAGCAGCCAAATCATAACAAGTCAACAGGCTTTATACAGACCCCCAGATCCTAACCCTGCTTTAGAATGTGTGGTTTCCATCTTAGTTTTTGTATATTTCTACAGTATTTGTACATGTTGTAGTGTTGTTCTTGGCCACCTCTCGTTTTTATTATGGGTGTCTCCGTGGGGCCAGATTGAAAACATTTTGAAAATGCCAGTTTAAACATTCCCCCGATCAAGTTGAGGAAGGACACGCTTCCCAAATAATAGCCTTGTTTTTACCTTCAAATGACCCGAGCCATTCCATTCAGAAAACTCCAACAGCAAACCACCAATTGAAATATGTGAACCCCCCCTCCCCTGGAACTTGTCCACAATACAGTAGCCAATAGTTTTCTTCTTTCTACTCAGCCTCGTCCGACCTCGGCTCTTCCAGAAGGATTCGGCCAATCAGTCGTACTTCATCATCTCAAAAAACGCAGATTTGAAGGGGAGTGATGTTAATCCAGGAAAATTGTCATTTTACTGACTGCAGAGGAGACAAAATGGTGCCAGACGCTTCATCTAGACTTATGAGGAATGTCTTTGATACCATGCCTCACTTCATAACCTCATTCACAGCTCTGTGTGTGTGTGTGTGTGTGTGTGTGTGTAGCTACTGTTCACACTGAGTGTTAGCAATAGTTAGAAATGGTTTATTTTAAAGCCATAATTCTATAGCCTTAATGCATTTTCTTTGTCGTTACCTTGTTTTCATTTAATAACTGTTAGCCCATATCAAGGAATATAAAAACGGCGATATATTCACCCAATGTTAAGATGAACAGACTGTGTTGTACAGCGTCACTTATGGTTCTCATCAACTCTTCATATACAAGTGAATTATGTGATGTGGAGACGTTAAGAGTGTAAGGGAGCTTGAGTAAGTAACTGTGCATAGTGGCACACACCTCAACATCAGAGCATGCTGAAGAGACTTTGCACTTTTCTTTGGAGCCAGTGTTTTTTCAAAAGCTCACTGCAGGATTCTTGGAGGGATAAAGGCCCTAATCAGGAATTTGATAGGCATATTAAGCACACAAGAGATGTTAAATCACTCAAGTGAACATGCTGTTGCAGCTAGAGGCTTCATACCCGTCTGATCGGCACTGAGAAGGACAGAATCTGAGAAGCATTATGAAACAAACCAGGATTTCATAGTAAAATGGTTTTGGATCGTAGATCTCAACCCATTGCCAATTTCTCAATACAAAGACCATTCTGATGCCAAAACTTGTTGGAGACCAATTTATATTGAAGTGTTTTAGTAACTCAGTAGATTTGTGTCTGTTTGAATCATGACCATGTGCTTTAAAATGAAGAGGCGATTGTAAAAGCTTACGCAATTCTTTGTTCTTCTATGTGTACAAAAAAAAATAGTTTAAATTAGTAGGACAGAAGAGTACCTTATTTATTTTTTCACATAGCTTTATTTATTAATACTATAGTGAGATTTTTTTTTTTGAAAAATGAACTTTTGGTAGCCAAAGCTGCTGTACATTGTAGACTATTTACCATTTCTATCTGCTATATTCTATACAACCTTATTTATTTCACTGTTGCAAACCCTGTAAATATGTTTCCTAGATGATGAACTGTAACATTTACACTTATTTTGAAAAATAAATGTGTGAACCAAAGTAGCCTGCACTGATAATACTTCAACAGAGTTGGAGGAACAGTTCCCTAAAGTGCAGTGATGTCAACCAAGATGGTATGTGTTACTGGTTTTTACTTCACTCGCAGATTTGCAGGCTCATGCACATCTGGTCCTGGAGTTCTGCTCCAAATGGGAATTTATCTTCTCTTAGCGGCTTTAAATCTGATCGCTTTCCCTTTGCTTTCTATGGGTGTTCGCTTATCTCAGTAGCACTTCCAGATGTGTTTAGTTATTTCTGAGAGGGGTGTCTCTGAGATTTAAGTACTAGCGAAGAGCAAGTAGACCTCTCATCTATCCAGTGGGCTAGTAAAAAACTGAAACAAAAACATGTAGACCTGGAAACCTGGACAATCCTCAGTGCATACGGGGCTGTTGTTTCGACTTGTCCGTCAAAGCTTGCTCATAAACTTCAAGGTGAGGAAGCTTCTCCGGAAGGATCAATAAAGCAAACATTAGGGTCATTTTCCCAGACCTTGAATAGTCAAATACTGCAACACAAACACTTCACAAGCAGCACTATTTGACTGACATTTTTAACTACCCAAACATTCCCAACTTCTGTCTCAACTGCGCAATAACTGGATTCATAAGTATCTGTTACAACAAGGATAAGCATTAGCTAATGTGGCAATACTCAATATTCAGATTGTTAATCATCTGGATCCATGGCTGCAAATGGTGTGTTATACTCGCATATACACTTAAAACAGATGAAATCACAACTCCATGTGGGAAAAAAGTGATTTATTTCTACCACCTATCCCATTGCTGAATACAAATGTAAAATTGTTGTATTTATGACACAATAACTTCAGTAAAAAGCCCTCTTTCAATTTCTATAGTTCTATTAAGGCAATAAAGTTCAGTGAACCTATTGTCCACCTTTGTCTGAGAAAGAGAAAGATCACAAAGCACTGGAAAGTTTTGGGAAAGTTATGGATTTGCAGTCAAATAGCTGAATTACCATTTGACAGAAAAAAAAAAAAAAAAAAAATCACTTGTCCTCTAGGCCCTGGCTTTCCAAATGGAAAAGGTATGAATCTGCCAATCTTCAAGCAGATTCTTTATATCTTAGGACAGCAATAGTCTCTGGGAGTCTTCTGAGCCTCAAGCAAACTGGGATCTCTCCCAGGCCAGTACAACCCCTTGGTTTTCAGAGTAGGATCTTGTAGTAGTCGTCCTTGTAGCTGTACAAGACCACCACAGCCACCCTGCAAGAGGACAACATCTGTCAGTTATTTAGATTTAAGATTCAAAAGAATATTCAAAACATTATGGGCAACTTCCAAATGGGACATCTCAAAATCAGGACAATGAAATTCAGCAAGGAGGCTTTCCAAGAGCTTATATTTCAATAGCTTGTCCTGTTGAAATAACACAGGATTCAACTAAACCAAGTGTCCATGTCCAGCTTAAGAAAGTCCCATAACTCACTTTTTTATTTAGCGAATCATCAGGTCAAAATTTCAATTTGCCAATTACTTTGGTTTATGACCAAATATCAGCTAATCAAATGAGCCTCAGCTCAGATTTACTTTGTGCTAAGTGCTAACTAGTTAGTAAGCTAACAATTCCTAACATTTGCTAAGCTACCTGCTTAACGTCAACATGTTGACATGAGCATGTTAGCATGCTAATGTTAGCATGTAACTCATGCTAGCATGGCATGGCTTGCTAGAACAGCATTGGACATACAGATCTTACATACAGGTCTAGCCCACAGTAGTTTTGACTGAAAGAAAAGCTCAGTGACTACGAAGTTACATTTATGGTCTTGCTGCAGCCAGATGACTGTATGAGGCCTTTGGCCCACTCATCTGGCCTCAGTTGCCTGTGCCCCGCATTCGATGAAAACAACTAAACAAACACATAAAAACACATGCTGAACATATCCATTTGTTGCCTCTGTGATGCTCATTTATCAGCAGACCCCCCCCCCCCCATCCCACAAATGGCAAATCAGACGCACAGCAGAGACAGGAAATTAAAACCAACTGCTCTGGAGAGGCGGACGGAAACCCAGAAAGAGATGCTTTGATTTTTTCGTTACCATCTCATTCATGAAAGAGAAATCTGAATCCCTCACAGACTTGCTCTCTACGTGCATTCACAAGCACCACATCACTAGAAGCTTAAACACTGAGGAGTTAGCCTGGGCTTTGATATGTTCTGCTGGGAATCTTAGGAATATTAACAACTTCATCCACAACCACTGTAATGGATTAAGTTAACCCCCCCACCCCGTGCTGCAATCTCAGTGTCAATCAATTTGGGTGTTAAGAGGCATACATCAGAAGACCAAACAAGGCTAATCCTTCTCCAGATTTCACCTCAGGAAATGGGATCATCTGAGGATTTTATGTTCAACAAGGCAGTAGTTATCTGTCTAACAGCTCCTTTTGAAGGACTGACTGTTACTGTTACACCTGGAGTGTGTGGGCTTAATCTGAGCTTTGGAGTGGCAGCCGCCCCATAAAAGGAAGTCTGCCTTTTTTGCCCTTTTTAAGTGGTCTTTAATGTAGTCCACTGTTTGCCTCAGGTTTCATTTTAATAAAAATAACAAGTCAGTAGTGGATGGAAACATGTGAGTGCGAGGAGAGAGGCGAGGCCGTGGGGTCTCTGGTTCATCTTCCACGAGGGCTCCCGCTGAGGCAAGACGTCTACAACTGTTTGTTCGGGAAATGTCTATACAGTAACAAGTTCCTTCTGTTTCTTTACTTTTGGGGGGACAAGGCTTTGCATGTGAAAATGGAGTTTTAAAGCTAAAATATTTTGACAGTGTTTCAGAAGTGGCAAGACTTTTCACTCTCCTTTCTCTTTTTCCAATCGTTTCTGCTTTCCCAGACTTTTCCACATTCATTTAGGTATTATTTAATTATTCAAATAATTGCTTTCAATCTTTAAAATCCAGCACAGCAGAGAGGAACTTGGTGTGGTCAGAGGCTGATTCCCTGGATGTGACTGACTCTCTAATTGAGATTGCTGAAAATGCTGTGGCATCATCAATTTTAATTTGTCCAATATTCTATTTTGTGACCAAAGCAAATGTTACCATGCTAACACATCAAACTAAGAGGGTGAACTGCTAACCTTTGGCATGTTAGCGTTGTTATATTAGTATGCTAAAGTTTGCATTTAGCTAATCAGAAAATGTTAGCAGGTTAACATGCTGACATGGTAAACATATACATGCTAATGATCAAATGTTAATAATGTCTTTAAAACAAATTTAAGTAAATTTTAAGCAAAATTCATCCATTCAGTTTTAGTATAAACATATGAACATCAAAATATACTTAAAGTATCAAAATAAAATTACTCATTACACAAGCAGAATGGCTTGTCTCAGAACAATATATATTTTATTACTGGATTATATTTACTGATGCATTAATGTGTACATTGGTAAAGGTAGGGCTAATTTGAACTACTTTATATACTTAATTTGCAGGGTAGCTTGTTTTGCTTTGACTATAAAACCACAATGAACTCAACAGTGCAGGACTACACAAACGGGCAAAAGCACCCAACGCACCTTTTTGTAATTTTGAAATGGTGGATCTCATCGCAGATGGATTTTAGGTAGCGCTGCTTGGGGAGATGAGACAGCAGAGTCTTCACGCTGCTGTTGAACAGCTCTTCGCTATCAAACTGGAAAGGAAGAGAAAGTGCGGGGGTTAAAGCGACAAAAAGGGAAAGAGTGAGTGCTAGATGACAAAAGCTCACTGCCATCAAACAAAGCCTGGTACAGATTAGTTTTACTATGTCAAAACTTGTAGCGACTATCAAACATTTGTTGTTTGTTAACACACTAACAGATTTAAAAGTAGACAGCATTTTGGAGGGATCAATGGGGTGTTTCATCTGTAGCACTGGAGTATATTTTTGCATGTCAAGTATAGCGAGGTAGTGAAGGTACAAAGCTAAACTAGGTTTTTATAGATTTCCTTGGTTCCTTCTGTGACTTGGGGTAATTTGGCATATTTAAAACAGGCCTTTCCTGCATGCCTGGCTATACCCACTGCGTATTGTCACACCTTTTATATACTAAATGTGTTTTCTTTGACACATGTGCTGTGAGGGGCCGACAGTATAGGTGGGTCCATTGACTTATGGAGTAGAGGCTTTTAAGAGCATTTTTCAGCTTCCTTTATGTTTCTTAGCACAACATAATTAAAGCAGTAAAGCTGGACTTATACATATAAATGAATATCCGTTACATTCAAGCACTTGCCAAACAAGTTCACGTAATGCTGTTTAAGCCTATCACTGCCTGCTAAATCTCTCAATATTGTCAATATAACAGAGTTTTTAAATCTGGTTAATATTCTTTGGCAACATTATATTGTAAGCAGTCATGCCAATAAGCGAGTTTGGAATGTGAATATTAACACCTCTCAAGTATGCGTTTTGTTAACTGTATTATGTGTCTGTCCCATGTGTGAGCCTTGTTAAAGCAGTGCAAGTTCGACTCTTCAGACTCTCCCTCGCTGTACAAAAAGGCAGGGGTGTTCCCTCACTCCACTCCTCATCAGACAGGACTTTAAGGAAGGAGACGGGATCCCCTCTTCCTGCCTCGGATCTTGACCTCTGTTGGCAGTTCTTTCCACTTCCCCCTCCCACCCTTTTTTAGGATGTAGCCTTTTATTAACTCAGCAGCGGTCTTGATGAAGCCAGTTTGAAACCAACCTCTAGAGACAGGAAGTTGATCAGTGTTTCCTTCTGCAGGTCCACCTGTGGGACACAAAACAAGCAGGGTTACACAAAAACACAACAGAGCCTTACCTCATGTTCCACAAACGTATAGAACACCAAATATTACATGTTTTGACTGGAAGTGGCCACTTGTGCTGTCAAATACTGTATTTATAATTGAGCTAAAAATATCAACCTGTGGCCCAATAGGTTGTGTAATTATTTCAACACAAGATAATCCAGTCCAATCTACCATCAGTTAATTACTCATAATTCCACTTTCACAATTCTCTTGCCAGGCCTGAAAGAATGCCATGTCCCTTTTACAGGAAGGGGCTAATTGCCTCCTGGATTTACCATTGGAAAAATGAGTACTGTTGTGTTCCAGTCTGACAGACAAGCAAGCTGCTGACATGCAACAACAAAGACTTACAGGCCTGTGCAACCGGAATCACTGTTATTATGCCTGCTATGTTTCAATAATTTGTATTCGCTGTTGCGTTGTCGATGGAATCCAGACCCCAACAGGGGTGACAAATGTATTTGGAATATGCGGCAACATGGGAAACAAGACAAGGAGGGCTGATTTACTTTGAGAATATCTGGCCATAAATCTACAACGCAACCACAAATAAACTCAGTATGGCAGCCATTTACATCCCCCAAAATGACACTCTCGCTGCCTTCTGTTTAGTGTCCATTGTTCTGTTGCGACTGGAATGGATTCACAGCCATCTTACCTCCAGCAGGGGATTTTAACGCATGGCAAATCATTATAAAAGTGCTGCTGCCAGTTGTGTTGGCTGTTTCAGCTATCAAAAGCACATTCCTCGCTCTGTGATTTCACACATGAATTCAAGAGATAAAGTTAGTGAGCAGAGTTGGGGTGCTGGGATTGGGAGGGATAAACAATCCAATTACTTACTGCCAGAACCTCAATGTCATTGCTTTTGTTCTGCAAATTGCTACCGAGATTCTGTAATCTGGTCTGGATCTGGAAGAGAGAGAAACAAATTAAGAAAGCAAGAAATGCAAAAGGGTAGAAGAAAATAACAGTTGTTCCCATGATCAAAACATAGCAGCAGGGAAAAAACAATCTGTATGTGCAATCATTTTATAAGCAAACAAGCTTGGACTACAGTTACAGGCGCCATATTCTAAATGACAAATACTTTTATAGTAATTTCACAGTAAAAACTTGGGAAAAGAAGCATGTTTTCTGTTGGTGTGGGTCAGTATGTCAGCGTAAGCTGAAACCTTGCAGCAAGAACTTGTTCCTAAACAAGGTGGTCAGTGATTCCACAAATGAAAAAAGAACAAACTGAACAGGTGGGCCTGTAGGCTCAAAAATGCTTGTGCTTAACACACCCTACAAGTAAATGTTTTAGAGAAACATTTATTTTGTTTGAAAACAATGAAGTGAATGCCAATAGGAGGTTTACACTCGACTGTGATTGAAGGCTGAAAGCTGCAGGTTGAACAAGTGCTCGTTCTCCCAGGCTGTATAAATAATCAAACAACAAACAACTAGATAATATTAGAAAATAGAAAATAGTGTGTGTGTGCGTGAGAAAGTGAAAGCCTAAATAGTTCAAATCTATTCAAATTCTCTTGTTCATGACAGAGAGTATCTGTGAGTGTCTGTGTGTGTGTGTGTGTGTGTCTGTGTGTGTGTGTGTGTATGTGTGTATGTGTGTGTGTGTGTGTGTGTGTAGGCATTACAAACCTGAGTCTCATAGCGCCGTCTGGCACTGGAGGAAACTTTTTCCGGGCTGATGACATTCACATTCATATTTATCGCGCTGCTGCTCCCATGCTGTTCTGAAGAACCTGGAGACAGAAAAAGGACCATTTCCACATTTAATCCAAGTACAAGACCTTTTACATTTATAATATCCAACAGTTAATCACATCATAATCTCACAAACACTTCTGTTTAACTCTTATTCAATTTAATCCAGACAGTTTGTTGGTGTGAAATGTAATACTTACTCTTATTCTCATATTGCAAAAATTGTCACTCTGAGTAACAAATCAGTTGCATGTCAGAAGTGAAAATGCAACACTAGGTTCAGTCAGGCTACACATTGATCACAATATTCTGTTTGAAAATTTAACTTGCAGCTTTTTGGTGGAGTCAAAGCACAACTGTCTGAAACAGAGGTTTGACTGTTTCATGCTGCAGTAAGACTTTAAGGTCATAAATATACAGTTTGAGCTGTATACAGAGGCGGACTGTAAAGAGCAGGTGGTAATCAGACTGGACTGAGCACAGTACCTGTGGTGTTGAGCAAAGATCCTTTAGGATTCTGAAGAGACATGCTTTCAGAGATTTCTCTGCAGGGGCACAAGGACAACATTATATAAGAACAACTCTCTTACAACATTCTGACATCTGAGCAGCACGGTAAACCCAAATCTCTTTACCTGAGGTTTCTTTCCTCAAAGAATTTGGTCCGACATTTCTGAATGATGTGGTCCGCCAAGTCCGACTCAGGGATCCGCTTCTCTGACTGTCTGTCCTTCTCAAAGGATTTGACCTGAAGACAGAAAATGATTTTAACATGTGCTGCTGTATACAACCTTCCCATAATTCTGTCAAAACAGTTTGGAAAGCACCACAATCTGCAATGCTACTCACAGAAAAGCTGTTTCCTTAAATAAAAATACATTGCTTTCTCAAAATGTATTGCAGTCTAGTTCGTAGTGTACACATTTTAGACTTCAGACTAGGGATGCACCAAAATGAAAATTCTTGGCCGAAGCCGAAAACGAATATAATGAAAAGGTTTGCCGAATACCGAACACAGAACAAGTACATTCACATTTTTGCCTTTTTTTTACCATTGCATATATTAAATAGTAAAAATGTGCTTTTTACTTAATTTTCCCACAGGATTTGGAGAGACTGGTGGGTCCGAGGCCCAAGAATTTACTGTCGATTTACTTTTAAAGTACACATGTAATTTGTTTTATACTTTCTGTGAATGTAATCCAATTAATCTTATTTCCATACTGTATAGTCAACTTATTTTGAAAACCGGACGTTGTCAGGTGTATCCTCGCGCTAAATTCATCAAGTCTGACCCAAGTCTGATCAAGTCCGATTTGATGGTTCTCGTGTTGCCCAATATGAAGACTTCACAGCCTCTCTTCAGGTAAGACACTCATACGGCAACACTTGTATTATTGTATTGTAAAGAAAATGACAGGATAGAGTCACTAACCTGCCTGTCAGCTCGCACTGGTGTTTCAGATACCATAAAGGCTTGAATACATGTGCACTCCAATGTAAGTGCGGCTAGCTTAATCGCCTTTTCAGAAACGAGTGATAGAAACACTCAAAGCGGGTCAGACCGTTTGTTTCCTTTTATAAGAAGTCACCACAGATGGAGTGGATGTGCTAGGTAACAATTCAGCAATACAACAGTGTCTGCAAACGGCGATTTTTGCGTCTTTCTCGGACACTTTCAAATGCTTCCACACTGCTGACATGTCAACGTAATTGTTTGGTAAAATTTAATCGGCCGTTTGACATATTAAGCCGAACACCGAAAGTTTTCAGCTGATTAATTTTGGTGGCTGAACATTCAGTGCATCCCTACTTCAGATGTCAGTGGATTTCTAGATAAGACTGGAAAATAGTGGACAATACGTTGCTGCACTATAAGGATAACGTTAGTTTACCTTCACATAGATTCCCTCCTTGTCAGAGACCAGGGCCATGCAGTTAATGCCAGCGGTCCTGCAGTGCTCCAACAACGTATCCTGAGACTAAACACACAAAGGAATGAATGAATGAATTCCTCACACACACACACACAATGTGAGTGGTGATTTAAGGTTCAAATAAACAGAACCAGCCGTTCATCTAAGAATATTAATATAATAACATATTGCACACGTGAACCATTCACTGCTAGATTTCCTGTAGCACTGGGCTTGATGATTTCCCCATGTTTCACTGTAAGGGCTTGAGGACGCTGGCCAGAGGGCCTGTGTGGGTTGAGTTTAAAGGGAGGTGTTTACTGGACCAAGCTCAGAGCTGAATTTCTGAAAACTGCAGACTCCTGAAAGAGTGTTGCCTCGCTCAATGTTTTCTTCCATTAATTACTAAAAAGAATCATGAGTGTAGTTTGACAACATTACAGGAATGTTATAATTGAAGAATCATAGCTGCCCATTCTACACTGAGGTTGATGTGGTTGCTGAAAGAGAAAGGAAAGGGCATGGCTGAGATTCTGCTCGGCTAAAGCAGTAAGGCAGGGAATACTGGGGAACACTTCTATAGTCAGTCAGTTTACGTAGAGTTTTGCTTTGAACGAGAAGAGTGTGCACTGAGCCGGGACTCACAACCAAACCGACGTGTATTCAGGTAAACGTTTGTGTCAACCCAATTTATTCTCCAGCCAAAGAGTTTCATCTGGCTGCTCTGCCAGACAAGCTAAGGGTGGTGCAGAACAAACCCTTCTGTGTGTGTACGTGTCATTTCACCTCGTCATCATGTAAGTACTAAAACTTCCTGTTCTTGCAACTTTCTCATTGACAGAACAAATTAAGTCAAAGGTAAGCCATTCATCTGGAGGCTGGTGGGCAGCTCTGTGCCATATGCCTAAGCTGACCACATGTGGAAGGGCCATATTTGTTTGCCATATTTGGCCAATAAAAGCTAAAAGAGAGGAACTGTCTCCCAAGGATGAATTAAAGCTGCAAATTTGGGCCTGTTAAGAGACCAGCATGTGAAAGGTGTTAACAAAAGCCTAGCGAGGGGGAGTGATGGGTGAGGAGGTCCAAACAAGGTGTTCTCACCATCTCGCCACTGGTCATGGCACTGACTGCATACATAATCAACAAATCCATGCACACAAACACTGTTGACAATTTGGACATAGTCCCATTTGTTTTCAGCCAAACCCAACCTTTCCTAATTGCTTCTAAGGATCCAGGGGAACTGAAGGTGGCCAATCACTTATGTCCTGCGCCAGTACAAAAGACAATGAAGACCATTAGAGCAAACACTCATACACAACTCACAATAGGTCATAAAGAGTAAATAAACAAAACAAAACAGCAATGTACCAGGGAGGGCGTTTACACCAGCCCATAAACACAAGGCTGAGATCGGTTTGTCACATAAACATGAAGAATGCGACAGAGGCAGGGCATCAGGAGCTTCGGACCAGAGGATAAATAGTTTTACTTTGAAGGGATTGATCTCAGCTTGTCTGTTCTCCAATCACAGTGCGAGTATCCCTAACGAGAGCCAGAAAACTTCATTGGAAGCTTGTCCAACAATGAATGAGTCAATGAATGCAGAATCAACGTGGTACTTTCAACTTCATTGGAAGCTCGTCCAACAATGAATGAGTCAATGAATGCAGAATCAACGTGGTACTTTCAACTTCATTGGAAGCTCGTCTAACAATTAATGAGTAAATAAATGCAGAAATGACTCTATGTCTTTCCTTTCAAACAAAACCACAAAGGCAGCACATTCTCTGGGATGTTTAGTATTTCTGATACTGTCACAATAAGTCTGCTGGTGACAGATTAGGGGTAGTAAGAAGTAAGGTGTTGCCCCCTGTAGGCAGTGATGATGTTACTACAGGACAAGAATGGCTAATGCCCATTGTTTATTCAGGGATCTCCAAACTCAAAATATGGTAGAATTTGGAACATACAACAAACATGAGGGCACAGTTACAAAGGTATTAGTGTATGAACGAAAACTCACAGAAATCCTCCTGCTTAAACTACTACATTTACACTTACTTTTATCCAAAGCAACTTACAATTGCTATATATGTCAGAGGTCACATGCCTCTGGAGCCACCCTCTGCACATGTACTACATGTACAGCGCTGCTCTACCTAAATCCTGTCTGCAGATTTCTTGCTTGTCCGGAAGCAACAGTAAGGGAGCGACTAACTGAGAAGAAGACTCTGTTTCCTTTAGCTGAGATATATTTAGGCTTGGGTGTTAATGGCTCTGGCTTGACCAAGTTTTAAGTAGTCTTTATTGCTTATATACGTATCGATTATCTGTCAAATCTTGATATTTTCAATTATTCTTTCTCCACGACAAATGAAGAACCATATTTTTGTCAATCAGAAAGCTTACATGCCTTTTTAGCATCTTTGGTTCTCATGATGAACTTCACATTATGTCATGTCATTTGTAATTGCAGGCAAAGCGCATGTTCTGAAGATATTTAGTTGAACTTAAGGTACCATGTGGAGTTTTCGACCACTGGAAGCATGCACACACACGTGTTGTTGACAGTATACACAGTTCTGCCAATGTTTTCACATTATTCCACTGATCTACAGGTGGTGTTAGCGGCATTAAATACAGCAACGCACCAGCAAAGACAGGTTCCAAAATGTTAAAAAATTGGCTCTGCAAATGCTGCATGATGAGGGAAATGCATTGAACACTTTTGCCTCAAAGACACACAATGCATTTTGGTGAATAACACAGCGTGTAAACTTTGTATACAAGCAAACTCCACAGAGCACCGGAACTGGCTTAATTTGAGTTTCCAACTTGACACGATTCAGACAATTTATGCAGGTCTGTCAGGCAGGCCGCTAACCTGTGAGACGTCATAGGCGATGTCTGCAGAGATGCCGAGGGTCCACAGCTTCTGGACAACATTGATGGCTCTGGAGAGTGAAGAATGTCCCACTGGGACCACTAGCGCATCGCAGGAGCTCACTGACGGCTGATAGAAAGAAAAAACAGAGAATGTTAAACACTGTCAAATACTGAAAGATGCAGTGAACTGTAGCAAAATAACTTGTTTGTAATAAAGGAGCCATTTCAATGCTTTTCTCTGTCTTCAGACCTACATGCAGTTTTCTGGACATTTCACATTCTGAATCTGAAATACAGAAAATGTTGCACTTCCAAAAATAATTTCACAGCGTCAAGAGCCACAGTGATCATAGTTATTAACATGTTTCTAAAAGTGGCTGTGTGGCGGCCGTCTGCTGTAAGAAGGCATCATTAAATATGTAGCTCTGTCTGCAGCTCCTTCATTACAATAATTAGGAATGTCAGATCCCAGCATGTGTGTGTGTCTGTGTGTGTGTGCATGTCTGTCTCCCTCACTGGCTCCTCCATGTTGGTTATAGCAGCACAGACTTTGTCCAGGGCAACACTTGCCCCCACTGCAGTGGGCACTGGCACTGTGGAAGCTGGCCCTCGAAACTCCTGGATCTAGCAGCACAGAGAGGACAGCACATAAAGATACCACGTAGAATGCATCACAAACTCTGCATAATATATATACATATAGAATAAATGAAAGACAGAAGAGCTATATTTGAGATGGAAAAAATATGGTTCACACAATCGCATATGTGGAATGAAAACCTTTGCGCTTTTTGCTGTTTTTATTTTTGATAGGACAGCTAAAGAGAGACAGGAAATGTGGGAGAGACGACATGAAGCAAAAGGCCACGGGCTGGGCTCAAACCCAAGGACTTCGTACACAGGTGTGTACTCTACCAAGTGAGCTAACTGGCTAACTGATGTCATGTTATTTTTGTAATAGCTGAGTCATGACAAAATAAAGTGGAATGTGGATGAACGGCAGAAAACCTACCAAGTGGTCATAGCGTCCACCAGCGGCCACTATATCTGGTACAGTTCGCTTGCGTTTCCTGATGAAAGCCACAAACTGGAAGATGACCCCAGAGTGATGTTGCACCTTGTACACTAAACCTAAGTTAACCACCACCTAGAGAGAGGATACATCTGCATTAAGAAGGGGAGAAAACATACACAGTGGCTCTTCTTTTAAACATTCATTTACCCAGAATCCAAATCACCTGCAGTTTAACTCCTAGTTTGCGCAGCAGCACTGTGAGCTCCTCCAGGTCCTTGAGGCCCTGCTTGGCCAGCTGGGTGACAGCAGTCTTCTGTTTGGTGAGTGATGTCAGCAGTGGCGCCAGGTCCAGCAGATCCCCCTTCTGCTCTATGTACTTGTACAGCGTCTGCAACTGGATGCAACAGAGGAAGGATCTCAGTGTTTCAGTGAGAACAAATTAGCTGCTGCTAGGACTGATTATTTATACAGAGGGTTTGCGCACCCGGTGGACACTTACACTGTTGGTTGACAGTGAAAAGTTGCAGAACTTTGCCTCCACCTCACGTTTGGTCAGCTTTTCGCTCTGGAGCAAACACAGAAAAAGAGGGCCATAGAAACACTTCACCATTTGGGAAGAACACTACTATATATGTTCATGGCAGCATATCAGCAACAGACACGCGATGTGGACAACATCTGTGACGCACGTGTGACCTGCACTAACCATGGCGTCACACAGTATGTTGGAGGCCTGGCTCAGTTTGTCCTCAGGGACTCCGCTGTGGAGCAGGATGGCCTTCAACAAGCTGGTGTGGTTCAGGTAAATGTTATAGTTCCTCTCCTGTGGTCACAAAACACACGTAAACACACCTTTGACCCTCTCAGCTGCAATTACAGTCAAAAGAAGGAGCTCTACTGTACAATGAGCGCCTTAGTGAATAATGACTGTTGTGTCCGGCTGCCCTCTCATTCTGTCTGACTCACATATTCTTAAAAGCTTTCACACCGAGAGCAGGGTGGGGGAAGAGGATCAGAAACAGGATCTATATGAGGGATGAACCAGAGGCCAGACCCTGGGCTGACTGGGTTTGTGAAACATGCAAAAAGATCTACGACTGTAGACTGACGCAGCACTGGGATGTGTGGACAGGAAATGGATTGTACTGGGAGGCAGGGAAGGAAGTGGAAAGAGCTGCGCATAACAGATTTATTATGTAAGTAATAAATCCAGGGTAAATCTGTCAGGCTTACACTTTGGTATGTAAGGAATGTTAGTGGGAAGTAAAAAGGGAAAAAACAACAACAGGACTAGTTGCGACGATGGCATCCGTAAGAAAAATAAAGAACAATGATGCTTCCAGAGAATAATAAACTGCCTTGTCTGAAAGTGTATCAAGACGAGGCAGTGCAGTACAAACGGTCAGCACACCGGATCATTTAAAGCACAGAGAGTTTGTGTGTATAACCTGAAGAACAGGGAATTCCTGGACTATTTCAGAGATGGTGTAAATGGTCTCGGCATCAGGGAGCAGGCTGTTAGTGACGGGTGTGATGATGTCAAAGGCACACTCCAGAAGCTCCCTTGGGTGCGCGCGATCCAGCTTCCTGGGCCGGAATACGCGTTCGATGCTATACCTTGAGAAAGACAGAGAGATACGAAGTCTCAGAATGTCAGCATCCATGGGAACTCAAAAACAGCAGGTCTACTGGTGATAAGGCAGAATGAGCAAAACTGATTCACTTAGGTATAAGATCTTATAAGTAAATGAAAACAAGAAACTTTATGCACTGCTGCAAACATAGTTTCCTAGCATGAGACAGTAGAGAGTGCGATTTATAAGTTATCAGTAATAACTTAAAGAAAAAAATTTATCTGCATCTAGTTTGTTTGCAGAGAACTTTGTAAAACCATTTTGAAATGAGATTTTAGCTAACAAATGACCATTATTACTGTTATAAGAAAGGATTACTGCCATGTAAATGTGTTAAATCATTTCACTTTACCTCTTCAGATGTGTTATATTATTGCGAGCGATGAATCTTGCAAACGCCATCTAAAGTAAACAGAGTTGAGACACTGGGTGCATTTGTATAATGACAGTGAAGTCGCTGCATACCAGGCTGTAATCAATCAAAGTGTGGAAACAACCATTTAGTCCGCAGGGTTTCCTGAGGTAGCAGGATCTTAAGGCGGCTGCTGATTGCAGCCTCACACTACGTGTGTGTGTTTGCATGTGCAGATGCAAATAGTTGTATAATTAGTGTTGGTGTGCAAGTGCCGACATGTCATGTGTGTGCATGTGTTGGGCTCACCCGAAGGTCATAGGGTAGAGTAACCAGCATTCCGCTGTGGTCCATGAAGCAGGCCAGCTCGCTGCCATCATACAACTTCCTGTTTCTGGGGAGGAGCAGCGGCGTCTGGAGACGCACCGCACCTGAAAGCAAACATCACGTATTACTGCAACATCTGCATGAGATAATATAACCCTCACACTAAAAGAGCTGATGTATGTGTGCAGATACAAACTGAGCACAAACAAATAAGAACAGCTGGACATCATCACCAGTGTGCACAAAAAAATAACACTAGCACCTGCATGGAATCTGCGCTGCCCAACAGTGCACTTATTGTTCAGCAACCACTCTCTGGAGCAGATGTTGGGGTCCCTAAAACGGGCTTACAGCGGGTCAGGAGTCCAAGTGGTTTGCAGTGGAGAGTCATCAAAGGCTCATGTTCACACGCACACCAAACAAGCGTAGTGTACTCACCATGCTTCTTGAAGATCCGGGTGATTGTTTCATGCACATACTGCTGCAATTTGGCAGCGTTGAAGCTGAAGCTGCCCTGGAGGGAGACCAAACAAACAGCCTCTGTTAGGGATCATGAAACATCGATTAAGCACTAGCAGGCCTTCTGCTGGTCGGTTATATGGACCAGTTGAGTGACGTGGCATGGAGTGGTTGCTGCCGCCATTCGTATGTCTGCAGTGACATCTTCAGGTAGAGAAGGGAGCTACTTGCAAAGTATATAAACTGCCTTTACAATGGCTTTACGCTTACATTCTCATTCATTTCATACTTTTCTCATTAGAATTAATAAACAAAATCACTCATCCTTACATCTTTAAGAACAACAGCACGTTAAATAAATTACCTAAATCTCCAAATGTCAGACACATGACCTTCCCCTCTGGTCTTGTGTAAATTATGTCTACTATTTTTCCTACAAAGAAAATATGGCTTAGTTTCAACAATCAGCAGGTAACAATTCTCAAAAATTCCATTTTTAGTACCTGATATACCAAGCATGTATTATGTAAATCAGTCCTACGTATAGTCTATCACAGAACTGGTACAAAGTAAAACAAATAACTAAACATAAACAACATAATTCAACTCAAGCAGTAGCCATACCTTGTGTAGGTCTATGTCGTATGTGTAATCCATGACCGGTGAGGTGTTCTGGGCGAATAGCTGACCCACCATGGTGCGGTAGGCCTTGCCGTTGATATTGGCCATGGTGTGCTGCAGCACCTCATGCAGCTCTGACTCCTCCATCTGTGGCGGAGGCAGCAGTTCACTCTTCAGCAGCTCCTGGGCGGTGGGGCGCAGGGCCGGGTCGTGGTTTAACAGCCACTCGATCACTTTCCTCTGGCAGACACAAAGAAGAGACACAGATTTGGCGTTTTGTTGTTAAGCTGGGACTTAAAACACAAGAGGAGAAAGTTTCATATCAAACGCTGCGCTTCAGTGTGCTCACCTGTGTTCCTTGCTCATACGCAGTGAAGTCCTCAGGGAAGATGATGGGCTCCTGCAGCGTGAAAAGAGATGAGGTAAGTAACAAGCCAGTTATAAAGCCCCACACAAGCCCAAATTACCTATACAGATTGCTCCCAGTTCTGAACATGGACGTACCACACGCAGCTGGCCCAGGACGGTGATGCGCTCGGCCCCAGTAGTCATGGGCGGTAGGACATCTCAAACAGGATGATACCCAGGCTAAACAGGTCAACTTTCTGAGGACAGAAAGAGTGGACTGACACTCAAAAACGCAGTGGCAGAACTCTTGTATAACAGGAGCACAGCAAACTCACACAAGCTTCAATAATATTTCTATTTTAATAAAAATCTGACATCTTACTTGGTTGTAGGTGGCTTTGGTGTTTCCTTGAACCTCCGGACTTACGTAGAGGGCAGTACCAACCATGCCTGTCATGTTGCCTGTATAATAGTGATGCAAAAGCAACACAAAGTGTCAGGGAAGAACATGTACATAAGACAAAGTTATGCCGTGTGAATGTTGTAAAACTCTCTTATACCTGTTGGGTCTGGTTTGGTCACCACTGCTGAGCCACTCTCCTCCACTTCATATTTACCTGCAGCCTGAAAAAGATAAACAGTGTCTCCATAAGTGCATAACAGCTTCATAATGTGAAACATGCAATGTGGTTAACTGTTAAGCTAAGCAATGAGACACAGCTACAGTTTCAATATTTCACAACATAGTCCTTCTCATTAAGTCCACAGTGCAGCCTGGTAGCAGGGTGAAGCTGTTAACTGCTTACCACATTAGCGGGATGGTCTGTAGCCAGGCCAAAGTCTCCAATCTTCACATGGTCCTGCGAGTCAAGGAAGATGTTGACAGGCTTCAAGTCCCTGTGAATCATGCCCTAAAAAGAGAGGAGGACAGATGAAGCGATCTGCTCCCTCATGGAACGGAAAACACAGCTTCCTTCTTGTCAAAAAACAATAGATACTAAAGTATGAAAAAAAATCACGGTCAGATCAGATCTCTAAGTGTGGTCTTTTACACTTCTGTGGCAAACAGGAGAATTAGCTTTAAATGGAGGGTGTGAACTCAAACACATAAACACACACAGACTAACACCTGCTGGTGGATGTAAGCAAGGCCGTCCAGTATTTCTCTGAAGAGTCTCCACAACCGATTCTGGTCCTGGTGAAGGCCTTGATCTATCGTGTCCCTTAAAGTGCTCCTTTCACAGTATTCCATCTGTCAGGAGCAGAACATGCATTAGTTGAAAGGCAGAGGCCTCTAGTGGTAAAAATGGAGCATGGAGGGGAAGCTTACTTGTATGTACAAGCGATGCGCTATAAGGAGAGGTCGGTCAGAGTCTGAGCTCTCTATTGTGTTGATCACTGGCCTTTTGCTAGGCTCAACCTGCGAGAAGAAACACCATCAGTTTGTGGCGCTGTGCTCGACACTGACACAAACAAGTCAATAAATAATGATGTGTAAATATTCAAACCACTGAGATCTCGTCTGTGCTTTCATCCCCGTTTTCAAAGATGATGTCACTCCTTGAGTCACTATCTGATGGCCTAAAAGCAAAAAAAAGAGATGGATAAAGTGTGTGCAAGAGAAAGTCTTTCTGGATTGCCACTAAAAAAAAAAAACTTACAGGAAAGAAGCGCCAAACACATCTTCTTCGTCGTCGTCGTCATCATCATCGTCCTCTTCATCACTTGACTGGTGTCTGCTACACTTGGCGCTGGAGGATCTTTCGATGGAGGTGGACCACTCCACTGAGCTCGACAGGGCCGGAGGCGGTGCGACGGCCTCCACGTCATCAGGCAGGCCCAGCTCATTGAGGTGCCGCGGAGGCTCTTTGCAGTGAGGAGGCTTGTCGGCGGAGCTCCATGGCTCAGAGCTGTCAGTGTTGCTCAGAAGCCCCGCCGAGGGCATCTCGTGCCGCTCAATCCATGCGTTGTAGTAGCGGACGATATTCTCATGGTTAAGGCGTGAGAGCAGTGTCACCTCGCCTTTTATCCGTCTGAACTGTTTGCTGGCTGGGTTGACCTGGATGCGCTTAACAGCGTAGTAGCAACCGTCTAGTTTATTCTGAACCTGGAAGTGCCAGAGAGGGAAAGTGGAAATGTGGACACAAAGAAATCACAGCCAGCTTTCTTGCCAGTGTAACATCATCTCCCTTAAAGCTAGTCTGTAAAAAAAGAAAAGAGTTTACCTTAATTACAGCACCAAAGGCTCCCTTTCCAAGAAGCTGGAGTTCCTCAAACTCATTGAAGTAGCGAGAAAACTCCCTCTGCACCCCTGTGCTGAATGGAGCATTGAGGATGTGGCTCCGTGGGATGACTGATGATGCAAAGTCCACAGCAAGATCTGAGATGACAAAAAATAAATAAATAAAAATATGTGACCAATTACTGGCTGTCTTGTCGAAGTTGAAATTTCTAATTGTTTTGTCAATTATGTGCAAAACAGCATGGCATCACTAATTTACACTATATACACTTACTGACCAGATACAATAAATATAACCCTGCAATAAATACCAGTGCTGAAAATATCTGTCAATTAAAATCGACAAAGTTAGTCTGTAACAATATTGGGACGCACAATTTTTGCACATTTTATAGACTAAAACTAAAGTCTATAAAATGTCCAAACATTAAACAATTTAGTCACTAAATTAATAATTGAAAAAACAAAACAAATAAAGAATCTACTATAATCATTAGTTGCAGCTGTAATAAATACTCTAACTTAAGACTACCATTTTTCTAGTGTTTATTGGAATATAAGTAGTTCAAGTCCAGTGAACAACCTTAAATGTTGGCAGCAAACTGCCAAAGTTAAAAACGTTTACGTCACCTAAACTGAACACTGTCAATTAACTGTTAATTAACAAATTAAATTAAGGAGAATAAAAAAAACTTTGCCATTACTTTCTTTGGTTATTCTGCAACAATAGAAGTAAATGAAGCCTTGATGCAGTTGATGCAAAAACAAATTTCTACAGGTGTCACCATTTGTAAACAAGTTGGAACAGCCTGTGTTAATACACCCTCAGAAGCTTTATTTGTACAAAATTGCAACTAAAAAGGCAGTTAATGAAGGAAGACATACCAGATAGTCATCAGCTGATCCTACAGTGAAATGATGAACACAATTCCTTTATTTAATCGTTAATTTTTATCTCTCTCTGAAAATGTCTGTTTTAGTGACATAAACATTGTTTTAAACTTTGTCAGTTTGCTGCTTATGTTTGTACCATTTAAAGTTTTTCACTGGACTTGAACTACTTATATTTCAATAAAAACTAGAAAAATGGGGGTGTTCTAAAACTTTTGACCAATAGTGTAAGTGTTTGTTTGTTGACTCAGTTTTAGGATATTTGGGTTGTACTTAATGGTTTTGTTCTTCTGAGTTTTCAAAAAGTGTTTCTAATATTTTGTCCCGTTTGACTATCACCTTCTGGGCTGGCATCCTGGTACTGCAGCAGGTTTTTAGGGGATGGTGGCTTGAGGAAGGAGTGGTCCAAAAGTTGCTGGGTTGTCCAGCGTTCAGCATCATTCAGGCACAAACACCTATGACAAAAAACACATGCATTTACATTTATTCATTTAGCTGACGCTTTTATTCAAAGCGACTTACAATTGCTATATACAGTATATCAGAGGTAGCACACCTCTGGAGCAACTAGGGGTTAAGTGTCTTGCTCAGGGACCCATTGGTGTCTCACAGTGGATTCAAACCCAGATCTCTCACACCCAAGGCATGTGTCTTATCCACTGCTCCATCACCACCCCCCACCACATGCATATAATAGATGGTTCGACAGTGCAGCAATCTCTGGCTAGAACAATCTAGTCTACTGAACTAATCCACATTGTGCTGGCAGTCTGCTGACAACACAAAGTGGACTTAAAAACAAGGAAAATGTCTGAGTAGGTTAGTTAGCTTCTATTACACTGTTATTAAACAGCTTAATCTGAAAACCATGTTTAAACAGCCAGCAAAGCAAACTGACAGATAGCCTATAAAACATAATGTTTTAGCCTATTTACAACAACTATATATCACATTACTGCCAACCATTTTCCAGGACACAATCCTCTGCAGTGTTTCAGAGGTTTGAATGTGTTTTCCTCAATTCCGCAATTATTTTAGTCAGTGAGTCATATTTTAAGCAAAAGGTTCCTGGTTCTTAAATTTGAGGATTTGCTGTTTGTCTTGGTCTTACATTGTAGCAAATTAAATGTTTTTGGGCTTGGGCTGATGGTTGGACAAGACATTTGATGACTTCACTTCAGGCTCTGGAATATTATGGACATTTTTCACTGTTTTCGGTACATTTTCTCATTTCCACATAGTGATAACAGGACTGACAACAATGAAAGCAGTAGAAATGTTGGCAGTTTGGCGAGATGAACAAAAATGGTTCCATGGCCGACAAACAGAAATCTAAAACACGGCACCAATATAAACTATGCAGCATATGATTAACAGTAAATGGGCTGAAACACTGGTATATGCAAGAAGCTGGTGAGGTATCCATCCATACATACTTGTGTAGGAAATCCTGGAACTCAGCAGGCAGGCTGGCTGGCACTGTCACTGGATACTCCTTCACCTCCTTCCCCTGACTCAGAGCCAGCAGCATCAGCCCCAGGTTCCAAATGTCCCCCTTTTTGCCCGTTTTTGTTGGCATCACTGTGTCCTCTGAGAAACGCACATGGGCTTGCTCAAAAATGTCTTCTTTGCAGATATCCGCGAACCTCTTTGATAAGCTGTAATCAGTCAATCGAATGTTGCCCTCTGAGTCCACCAGCACGCTGGAAGACCCCAGCTGCTTGTGGACCACAGAGTTGGAGTGAAGGTAGTCGAGAGCAGCCAGCAGCTGGGCCGTGTAATGGCACAGTTTATCCAGAGGGACCGGAGTGTGGGAGATTAGGCTTTGGTTCAAGCTGATGCCGGCCACATGTTCCACCAGCAGGTTAACCACAAGGCAGTCCTCCTTCTCGGTAGAGCTCAGCGCCATGTAGTGCACCATGTTTGGGTGATCCAGCCGCAGGAGGGAGTTTAACTCATTTTCTGCTCCGTGGATCTACACAGACATTCATGTTGCAAGAAGTAATTTGTTTTAAGCAAATATATAGTTATAGAGTTTAGTGTAAGTATTTTACAGATTTTCATGCTCTAAAAACAAACAACATACATTATTTAACCACTAAAGTCAAAATAGTAATAACTGCTTCCTTCTTTACTTGCCTGCTTTTTGCAGTTATCAATCTTTCCTTTCTCCTGGCTGGTGAAGAACTTGCCCATCTTCCTGTTCCAGTGCAGCGACCACTCGTAGATCACAGCAAAGTCTCCTGAGTTTGCCTCAAATCCATAATAAACGTTACGGCCGAGCCTCTCGCTCACACCTGTCAGAATCATGAACACAGACAAAAATGCACAAAACAGGTTACTAGGGCGGACTGCGCGACTTTTGCACCTGACAAGTTGCGTCGTCAGACAGCTCTCACCTAAGCTTTTCCCTCTGTGGACAACAAGTTCTCCAAAAGTGCTGCTGTTGAAGTGAAGAAGCTCCTGCGAGCGATGGTTGTCTTCATTAACCGTTTCTCGCCTGGGAAAACAAATCCAACTCTTAGCATAATGACAATACTCCTTTAATGTGAGAAGCACTGTATTTGTCAAAGTGGTCAGCTGGTTTGCTGCATACCTGTGGCGTGTATTCGAGGTAGTCCGACGTCGGTTACCGATTGCTTTCTTGGCTTCTGTCAGTTCAGAAGGAGTTCCACCTGGGCTGGGCGGGCTCTTCCCTAACAGGGAGGAGTTGGCAGGGACTGGCTGCTCCATGCTCTCAAGTCGCTCCTGAGGATAGAACGCCACACAAAAAGGTCAACAACAACACCGTTTTTGTTCCTGTGATTTTTCTGCAAGCAAAATAACATAAACTAAGCTTTTCTATGGAGATCAGTAGAACTAGTGCAGCACAGACACCTGTTTGGCTAGCTCTTTTCTTCTCCTTTCCTCTCGTTTCTCCTCTTCTCTTCTTTGAATTTCAGCCATGATCTCTTTTTCCTGCAAGAACGGAAAATCCTTCTGTCAATATCCTGTTCAACTACAGCTTCTGTCAGCTGTTGGGTCTATCATTTCCCAAACTCAGAGGTCTTTCAGCAAAAGCAATCCGGTTCAAACAGACACCGATGTTTAGTTACTCGGCACTTTGTGTATAGTTAGATCAGTTACATTCACTTATTAATTAGCTGATTCTTATTCACAGTATTAGTGCTAATGATTTACAGGAAATTACATAGAAAGATAAGCTAAATGTTATTGCTCCTACAAGAGGAAATTCAGGATTTGTGAATGGGCCGGACAATTCGCTTAGAAATACCCCAAAAACCCCAAATGACATGAATCCAGCATGAATGGCTTTTTGTCTCTCTTCCTAACCATCTCCTCCTTCTGCTTGCGCCGCTGGTCCATCCTCTGCTGCTCCTCCTGGGCTCGTTTCTCCTGCTGTCGCCGCTGGTTCTTCAGCATCTCCTCGTGGAAGGAGCGTGATGGAGGCTTGTTGTGCTCACTCAGGAAGCCCTGGATATGGTCTGCTAACTCATAAATCATCACCTAGGTGGACAAGTAGGTAGGTTAAAAGTAGTCTATGTATCTGTGTGCGTTTGTGTGTGTGTGTGTGTGTGTGTGTGTGTGTGTGTGTTTATGCATCCTCACCTCCCCACACCGTACTGCTGCCAGCTTGGTGAGTTCACTCTGAAGGTTTTGGAGGTTTTCGTTTGACAGACCTTTGGCATTCTTCAGCTCCAGCTCCGGAGGCCTGTTGGTGACCCAACACACTAGTGACCATGATCACTAAACAATGATATGACTCTTACAACAACACACTGAAACTTTGTACTGACTGTGTCTGGATCACCATCAAGCAGGTTTGCTGGTTATTACATTAGATTGGATTTATTGATTAGATAACAACTAACATAAGAGTCCTCTGAAATCTGTCACAAGACAACCCTGTTTCACATGCAAGACAAAACATTAGGCTCTTAGGCTGAGGGGTACTTTGCTTCTTGTGTTAAATCATGTGAGTGTGAAGCTATCTTTAGACTATAACTATAAAAATAAATATATTTGACAATGCTGATGCATCTGTTGTGCCATTTTACTGCTTCCAAGCTGCTGTTTTTCTCTTTGTATTATTAATATTGCGAATATGTGTACAGGACAAAGAACCTAAAAGAAAGAAATTAAACCAATTAAGAGTTGTAGAAAAGAGGTCGGCAACAAGGTTGCCAGAAGTAGTTTCTTATAACAAAATCTAACTGAAAATCCTGCAGTGTCACAAAGTTATAATCCCACATTCACATAAATATCTCTTGCTTTTTATAATCGTTTCTTTACAGAAACTGTACAGAGGTAAGATAAGTGTCCCGAGCATCTCCAGCTGACCCTAAAAAGTGACTCTATTTATAAATAGAAAACTTGCCGAGCAGGTTTTGTTCGTGGTTAACTCAAGGTTACCCTGCACGTGGGCTACACACCACATCTGTACTCAGTGTTAATGATGAAAAGTAGGATATTAATATACACCACTTCATAAAATGTGTTTAGGTTTCATCCTGTTTGTTCCACTGCAGTTGCAATGAAGTTCTGAACACAACAGCATTAGGAGCCCCGCAGCCTCTGTGAGGAATCTTAATTAATTAACGGGATAGTTTCTTAGATGTAGCCCATCTGTAGTCTATAACTGAATTCTCCTGAGTGTTTTCACATCTTTATATAGACTATTTTAAGTGTCCAAAAAATAGGGAGCCAGGGTGAGGGGTAATAACAGAGAAAAAAAAATCCAAGATGAAAGTGTGAAATTTACAAGAAGAAAAATCGGAAATTCCCTGAAATTAATGTCATAAAAAATCGAAAATCACTCTGGTGTTTTCTTCTGAATACGCCAATCCAAGGCAAAGTCTCTAAGGTGCATAATAGTGAATGTGGGCTAAACTCAGGAGTATTTCCTCACTGCTAAATCCCATTGCAAAGTTTAATATAACTTTCCAGTGCATGCACGACAGACGTGTGTGTGATGTTGCAGAGTTGCAAAGTGAAGTTTCTCTGATAAATGTGTGACTATAATATCAGAGAATATTCAAGTTTTTTACTTGTAGATTAATCTTAATAATAAAATTCTGTCTCGGATTATTACCCCTCTCTGCTGGCTCCTTTTTTTCTATTACGATGGACTTTATGTGCAGTTGTACCTTTACATCTTAATCATATTACACATAAAAGAAGAGCCCATAAAATACACAGGCTAATAGAGATTTGATCTACAATACGAACACTGTGAAGATAATTAGGCTACAAATTTACACAATGCGATGCCAAAATGCCTCGTTGGATTTGTCGTCCGCCACGATATTAGATGTAGCCGTTAACGTGTCTTTACAATCATCATTTTCTGACACCACCAACGTGCATTCCTCTGGAGAAATACGGAGCATGCGCCGTTGCGAAAAAACTCTGCCTGCACGGCCAAACACACCCCTTTCATGCGAACGCGCACCACCTCTGATTAAGTTAACACGGGGTTAACACGGACTCAACTAACCAACATCTTATCCACCTTCGTAGTACCGTTTATCTCCAGTGTAAGCGGTCAGTTTGTCAACCCTGAGTTTACCTGATAACCCCGAGTTAACTCTGAGTAGGTTGAACTCCCCTCGTGGTACAAGCCGGACATCCTCAAATTTCTTGTTTTTGTCCCCAACCCAAATCTGTTCAGTTTAACGTTACTGTAATAGAGGAGTAAAGAAACCAGAAAATGTTTACATTTAAGAAGCTGGAATCAGAAAATTTGTCTTAAAAAATGAGGCAAACCCAATATGAAAACAGTTGATAAGTAATCTCTAGTCTCAGCTCTAGTTTGAAGATGTTTTCTCAACAGTGAGTTTCTGTGAGTAGTTTTGTCAGCATGATGAGCTGAAGAATAAGTTCACTATAAACTCAGTTTCCACAATATACATAAGGACAGTATTCAGAGACAGCTTTATTACAGGGGTAATCACTATAGTCACTTTTTAGGAGCAGCTGGTAACTATGATTAGTACAGTGGCAATAATGTCCATACTGAAAACATGGCAAAGGTCAGAGGTCAGTACTCACACGTCTGGGTATGTCGGTGGGCATTTGACCTGCAAGTCCACAGTCACGTAGCATTCCTCACCAGTGGTCAGCCCGTTGGGCCGCAGGCAGAGATACACCTCTGGGGGCCTTTTAACCTGAAAATACAGTCAACGAATCTTCATTGGTGGGGATGATCTGCAGGTAATAGTAGATAGTTACGCGTCAACTTTTACCCATCATCAGCTCACTATAAAGACAACGCACTCTGCTAACATCTCTAGCTACCTTCCACGGATCCCTGTTCCGTAGATCCTGGAAATCATCTCCAAAGATTGACGCGAGAGCTTCTAGTTCATTTTCCTGCTGGTCCGTGTGGTCGTCTGTCCCGTCTGTTGGAGTGTGCTGCTGACTGCTCATTCTTCTGCCTCAGCTACATGGCAGTCCGTCCTGTCCTGTCACACTCACAGCCGTCAAACAGAAGGAGGAAGAGGGTCTGCTCCAGTCTCAGCACGTCCGCTGCCCTCACCACCACCCTCCGCTCCACCCCCGTCACTTTGTCAACTTGAATTTAGCAGAAAGTCACCTCGCTGCCATTTAACTACTCAGTAAACGTTAACTTATCACACAGCCGACCACAACAACGCTGCAAACTGGCGCATGGCTGTGGCAAGCTGCGTCGCAGGTGAAACGTCATCACGTTGCCTTCTCGAAAATGGCCTCTAGAGGGAAGTAAAGTGCCCCAATGTTTTATTTTATTTTACTTATATTGCAGATTACAACTGAGCAAATACAGTCAAGCTGAAAATTACAAGTGCAAGTACAAAAATAATAAAAGGTCAAAGAAATGTATGCATTTAAAAAATAGATTAGATTAGATTCAATACAATGCATACTGTCATTATGCACAGTATGGGTACAGAGCAATGAAATGCAGTCAGCATCTCACCAGAAGGGCAGAATTATACTGTTTCTACAGATGACTGCAGTTATGCTATATCTTATGTACAGTGCATGCACATTTATTATACAATGTAAGTGAATATGTTAAAACGTATAGAAGAGAAATGGACAGCCTTAAAGAATGGAGAGTGCAAATGTAAGGATGTATACACAGACAGAAATAAAAGGCAGATCTAATCCGTTTCAGTGAATCTAAATAAAGAACTCTTTCAAAAATTAAAAATTTTCTGTCCTTGTGGTTCGCTAGCTCTCCGTTTTGTGTGTGCTCAAAAAAAATCTGGTTTTCCTACACAGCCCTGGCTTTCCAAATGGAAAACAAAGAAAGTGGTGTGGACCTTCCATAGACTGTATGGGACCTTTCCACCAACATTGTTCCAGCCAATCAGCAACAGGTGGCATGATGAAGGGAAGGGGGCAGTGGGAGAGAGAGTTCTATACACTGGCACATTCAAACATGCTGGACTCCAGGCCCTGTGAAGGAGAGATGGCCAAGAACCAGCAAAAGAGGAAAAGGTCTAAAGAGTACAAACAGAGAAGAAAGTTATTTGACAGGGCAAGTGTGAGGGCATTTTAACCATGAAGTGGAAGTAGTGACTGTGATGCCACCTATTGGTTTGTGAACTACCATTTTAAAGTTTGCCATTTTGGTCATCGCTAGCTAGCATGTTTGCAGGGAGTAATTCACGTTAACTGTCATTTTAACCAGGATGCTCATCTAGGCTAGCCAAAACAGGCTTAAAACAAAATGTGCTTACTGGAAAAAATGAACAGCCGACTCCTAATAAGTTTTTTCAACTGCACTGGTTAAATTTACACAGTGCCGTGGATATGAGTCGCCTCTAGCCTGATTGACAGGTTGCCATGTTAGCAACTTGTCAATCGCAAGGTAGTCCCACCCTATAGCATACTCTGCTTTATTTTCTATTTTCCTCTAAATGGGACCTTAATTTACTGAATGAACATAAATTAACATAATGCTGTATTGAAGAAGATTTGAAACTAATTCAAACTAAACTCATTACGAAAGTGTTTACCGATGTAATAAATCAAGTGGGAAGGAGGCTCATTTTGTCATTATTTCTAATGGACTTCTTTTTACGACCTTAGGAGTTAGAAAGAATGCAGGTATATGGCACCTCTGCATTGGCTTCACTTTTAAGACCCAGAGGTTCCCGCTTGGTTTCAACCATAGACTGCATAAAAAAAGGTTTCAATGCTGGGGAAACTTTAGAGATTTGTAATTAAGGGGGCATGGCTTTTGAGGGAGCACTCAAGGGAGGGGAGTATTTTTAAAACCTAAATGTCAATTCAGAAAAATGTCCACTGAGTGTTATACCATAAGCCTACATAAAATATTATTAATGCATTAATGTGTGAGTGGCATTTTATTATTATAGTTGGCTGAGATCAAGCTAATTGTATTTTACATACTGCTGTCTAGTTTCATGTAAGCTCATTGTGTTTTGTAAAAAATATATATTATTTTATAAATTAACTATGGAGATAAATGTTTTAGAGTAAAATACATTATTTCCATCTGAACTGTAGTGAGTACAACTATAAAAAAGGCATCAAATCTAAATATTCAAGTAAAGCACAAATACCTCAAAATTGTGCTTCAGTACAGTATTTGAGAACAAATACTCCATGTGTCACTTGTTTCACCCTGAACATGTACTCACTTTCTAACACTGAAAACATAATTTAATGATAAGATGATCAGAAATGTAGCGGGGAGTGGGTGGGTCAGTAGTCAAAATGGATAAAGATTAGTTTTTTGATTAGACCATTAAAGATCAAAGTTTATCCCAGTGATGAGTGGTTAGCAAACCGAAGACACATTGCAATATTAAACTTCTAATACATTTCTCAATGATATAGTAGATATAAAAAAAGACGTTGTAGCAATGATGTTCCAGAAATATATTTATACCTGCGGCTGTCTCTCACTGTTGCTTGGTAGAAAAGCCTGATCATGAGTCACATCTCCTTTATTCATATATCAAAACAATATTAATCCTCTCTATGAAAGTCTTCTTTGGCAAACAAATAACTATGAGATGCTTCAGCTGCATCCAGCTCCAATCTATGGAGATAGAGACGACACAGCTATAAATAGGAGGCTCCAGGATCTGGTGGGGCAGCCTGGAGCAGAAGAATGTGCTCACATATTTCCAACTGTGAGATGAACTCATATTATATACTGCGCTTTTACATCTGAGTCATTCTTCCTCACCAAGACCATACATTTCTTTTACCATTACAGTATTCCCTGAGATCTGACCTTAAGTAATATTTCCTTTGGGAAAGATTCTGTATCAACAAATATTCTGTCAAAAGTTTGTATCATTCCTGCATAGATGAGAGTATTACCCCATAAGGTACAATGTACATGGAGGAAATATATGGGAAAGTGGGTGGTACAAATATGGAGCTCCTCTTTGCAAACTCACGGCTTGGAAACCTCAGTGGCTGCACATTAATGACTCTGCTGCTCACCATAACCCTACAAGGAGACCGATGGACCAATCAGCTCGAGCACTGACATCAGCAGGCCACTCAGACAGTCAGATGAGACACAGAGCCCGGCTGGCGTTACCATCAGCTGTTCCACTCGTTGAGAAGGCTCAGCGCACATACCAGCAGCATGGTTCACAGACGTACACAATGTTTTAATCTCCTTAACAAGACACCAGTGACGCTGGCCTGACTAGGTCATCATTGTGGGCCTTCTAGGTGTTGCAGAAAAAATCTCTTAAGAAATATGACATTCAGTGTTGCTGTCTGGTGCAGAGAGGCACATTGTGCATCAGACTAAGAGAAAATACAGAGTTTGAAATTAAAAATTCAGACTTTTGATATAAAATTTCAGGGCTATAAAGAAATTGCACTGCAACACACTTCCATATTTCATTTAAAGTTCATGAAATAAAATTTCATCTTAGAAATGCAGATTTTTCTTTATGTTCCTTTCAGAAAGAAAACTGTGTGAATTTTAATTTAATTCTCTTGAATTAAATAATACATAAACAGAATGCAGACAGATACCTGTATGATAAGATCCCTCACACTTGCCTTTTTGTTGAGACCTAACTGTCATATTCCATTAACTGTCACATTAACTTATTCTCTACCAACATTTCATTAAAACTGTGTCAGCCATGTGACTTACATCCATGTATGTAAAACACAGTTTCCTGTGCCTTGTTGATTTTTGCTGGCAGCTCTTATTTGGACTTGTGTGAACCCTCAGCCCCGCCCCTGGTCCCTGGACCTAGTCTGGGTCTTATTTAAGGGCCTCCTCTCACCCTCAGCCTTTGTCCCAGTGGAAGCATCCGCCTACCAGTGCACCTTGGTGAGTACATTTTGCAGCATGTTTCTCTGAATCACGGTGGATATCTGTGTGATTTATGTGATTGGTTTTATGAAGTTCACAAGTTGTGCTTTGAGCTGATGACATGTAAGATAGATGAATGAATGGATGATGCAACTGATGGCTTTCACAAGTTGCAATTGCTAACTTGTTGAGTACACTTAAAAATTTAGTTACTGGTTATGCTAGATTGATTGCCATGGGATGTTAGATTGACATTATTAGAAGATGTGATTTTACTGTGATAAGGGCACTCCATGGTATGGAAGGTTTCTGTGTAAATCAATAGACAAAACTATGCATACAGTAACACGTTTTATGGGAGTATTACCTGGATCAGCACTCAAAAGCTGGGCAGAAATTCAGCGATGCACTAGTGAATGAAGTTGAGAGGCAACTGGGGCGTGGAGCCATGTAGTAAAACAAAAGTGTGATGGAGTGGCGACAGATGGGTGCTGGCTTGGCAATCAGACAAGCTCTCGCAGACCTGAAATAGCGGGAGATCCATGTGTCACTTGTTTCACCCTGTTAAGCACAACGGAGGTGCTGAGCTTGAAATAGATCACAGGTCTCTCTGTTATGCCCCTTTTTGGTGTTACCTCAGCAGCTCTGAGAAGTCCCAGGAACAATCATTGTCGTGGAGATATGGTATCAGTGGTTGTACAACAAGGTTAGAACCAAAATAGCATCCAAAGACAAGTCTAATTAGCTCTCTATACATAGCAAGCATTGAGGTGGGTTGTATTAGTGTTTGAAAATGATAATACCTTTAGAGCAGTTATGAGATAGTGTTGGCACGTTTTCAAATGCTCTGGATCACAGCTAATACATATATTAATCACATGAATGATTTATTGATTATGCCAGTTCTCCAGTTATAGCAGGTCTAGTCACTCTACCACATCATCAGCCACTTCAGTGATAAAGTGTCTGTCATTGTTCATTTATAACAGGCCCTCATGGTATGCATTCTATGATGGGCTGTTTAGACAGCTGCTCCCAACACCCAGCCTGAACCTTCTCTCCTATTGTTTCTATCCACCCTTCAAATTTTAGACCACCCCAGTAAAGCCTAATCATGTGTGACGACGATGAGACTACTGCCCTTGTGTGCGACAACGGCTCTGGCTTGGTCAAGGCTGGATTTGCCGGAGATGACGCTCCCCGTGCTGTCTTCCCTTCCATTGTTGGAAGGCCCCGCCACCAGGTAGGCTTAAATCTATCCCCTTTTACTACCACCAAATCTTACCCTGTGTTATGAGTGATAAAAAGCAAGAGCAGCTTCTCCCTATGTCCTCTTTTTCTTCTTCCCTCAGGGTGTGATGGTGGGTATGGGTCAGAAGGACAGCTACGTAGGTGATGAGGCCCAGAGCAAGAGGGGTATCCTGACCCTGAAGTATCCCATCGAGCATGGCATCATCACCAACTGGGATGATATGGAGAAGGTGTGTGTTGACAGAGAGACTCATTTACAGCATTCATGACAGCTGACATTTCCGCATTCATCACAATTCACTGCATCATCGTAAAGGCTGCTTATATTTAGATTTGGCATTTTCTTTGGACGACTGGTTGTTGTTTACCAGTCAAGAGTTGTTTCAGTCTGGACATCAGCGGTTCTTTTTCCTCTGTCAGATCTGGCACCACACCTTTTACAATGAGCTGCGTGTGGCCCCTGAGGAGCACCCCACCCTGCTCACTGAAGCCCCCCTGAACCCCAAAGCCAACAGGGAGAAGATGACCCAGGTACTTTACAGTCACTGCTCTCTGCTCTGTTTGCACATATTTGTTTTTGAATTAAGACAAACCTTTCACATTGTCCTTGCTTATTCTTGCAGATCATGTTTGAGACCTTCAACGTTCCTGCTATGTACGTGGCCATCCAGGCCGTCCTGTCCCTGTACGCCTCTGGTCGTACCACCGGTCAGTTCACTGCAACTTTTTCACATGTACCCAGTTTAGCATGTGGTCAGTTATGCAATGACCTAAAATAAGAAGAAATTGTATTGCAAGGGAGAAGCTGTTGAACATTTACACTCTGAGGGTGTCTGTCATCTGGATAGATTCCTGTCTCATTGTTAAGGGGAGGTGTTAATCCCTCTCCAGCAGTGTGTGTGCCAAGTGATGTCAGCAGCATTATATAGTTATTGATGTGATACTTGAAGAGGGCAGACTTGTATTCAGCTGCCAATCCTCACATGCATAGATGTCTAACTATGGTCCTTTTCTGCTTGCTAAAGGTATCGTGCTGGACTCTGGTGATGGTGTGACCCACAACGTCCCCATCTATGAGGGTTATGCTCTGCCACACGCCATCATGCGTCTGGATTTGGCCGGCCGTGACCTGACTGACTACCTGATGAAGATCCTGACTGAGCGTGGCTATTCCTTTGTCACAACTGGTAGGTCCATGCCATCGTTATACATTAGTTCAGTGTGTTTACGAGAGGTGTGAAAGTGTTGTATCTCAATACGTGAACTTTCTGCTCCTTAGCTGAACGTGAGATTGTGCGTGACATCAAGGAGAAGCTGTGCTACGTGGCTCTTGACTTTGAGAATGAGATGGCCACCGCTGCCTCCTCTTCCTCCCTGGAAAAGAGCTATGAGCTTCCCGACGGTCAGGTCATTACCATTGGTAACGAGCGTTTCCGTTGCCCTGAGACCCTCTTCCAGCCTTCTTTCATTGGTGAGTAATTGGTTGCATTTGTTTTGTGATAGATCTAAGAAATGCAGCATTTTGTCTCAGACAAAACTCATCCTATTTGCTTGTCCTCTACCAGGCATGGAGTCTGCTGGTATCCATGAGACTGCCTACAACAGCATCATGAAATGTGACATTGACATCCGTAAGGACCTCTACGCCAACAATGTGCTGTCTGGTGGTACCACCATGTACCCTGGTATTGCTGACCGAATGCAGAAGGAGATTACAGCTCTGGCCCCAAGCACCATGAAGATTAAGGTGAGAGAACTGCAACGGTTTTAAGTCGAGTTCATCAACAAAGTCAATTAACACTTAATAAAACTAACATGGTGTTAATTTGTTGCCTAGATCATTGCTCCACCTGAGAGGAAGTACTCCGTCTGGATCGGTGGCTCAATCCTGGCTTCCCTGTCCACCTTCCAGCAGATGTGGATCAGCAAGCAAGAGTATGATGAGGCCGGCCCTTCAATTGTCCACAGGAAATGCTTCTAAACACACAACCAACCTCCTTTCATCCATGCATTCGTACGTTGTTGTCTCCTGTATATATATGTGTATGTTCTATTGTAATAAAGATAAGCCCTTGTGAGAGTATCACTTGCTGTTTTTGCGACTGACATCATAAGCAGGTGAAGGTGGTGTTTTAGAGCAAATATGCTGAACTGCTTCAAGTGCTATATTGAGAAGCAATAAGAATTGGAAAAAGAGTTTTTATGTTTGTTATTTGAGCCAAGGTGCAGTCTGAACAGATGAGTTTTCAGCTGCAGTCCTGATGTCAATGGGGAGCTCAATCCACCATTGTGGAGCCAGGACAGAGAAACATAAACATGCCGATAAACATTGACCAAGAAACTACCTCAGCATTATTACTTAATTCTAATAGAAAGCTCCTGTGCAGGGAAATAGATGTTGAGACCTAATGACACTAAATATTGCCGATTGTTAAAACATATCCTGAAAGTAAGAAGTTCATTTCCGCTGCTGAAGTTTTCTCTACCTGGATCCTTGTCCATTACAATTTGCCATGCTATGTCATGCTTACAGTAAGGCAAATACACAAATATTGAGTGACATTGCCATTGTGTATATATGCCATTGTGACATTTGTACATACACCAGAGATTCTGTGTGTCAGGTCAATCTGTCTTTGCCTCACACACCTTTAAGCTAACACCTGTATGATCAAGACTTTGCAGAAAGATGAGGGTGATGCTTCCACCTAGTGGTTGAAGTCAGAAGTGAACATTCACTTTCCCTTGAGAACCTGAAGAAACACCAACATTGTTTTACTTTCCTTCTTCTCTAGGGTTAGATTTCTTTGTTTTAAAGACAACTGTGATACAGTTATACAGATACAGATATAAAGATTACATTTATACAGGCATTAAAAATATGTAGTGATATGTAGCGATGATTTTTTATACAGTCTATGGCTTGAATCTTTCCACATCTTTACACTAAGCTTTCTTAAAGCCAGGATGGCCATCAGTCTGCTAGGGTCAACGTATTGTGCAATACACAGCCTTGTTATCATTTAGTGCTTCACAGCACTTCTGCAATCATTACATCATTTCTTGGTCTCAGCATCTATGAGGATTGGCCCTAGTCTGGTCATCTTCAACTCATTTCAACCTGGAACGTTTTGGTTTAAACACGCTGGACATTGTTTTCAAAGGCGCTATCAAATGGTGTACACACAGAGACTATACATCAAGCGCCATAAGTGCATAAAAACAGGCTGACTGGAGTTTCACCATCTAACATTTGAGAACCTAATCAAATATAGGGTTTGTGTGTTAAGATCATGGCTGAGAAGTGTAGTATGATGGCAAAACGTGCAGTCCAGTTGCTGTGCATTTCCCGTGTCAAAGGGGCGACTATTTTGATTTACAGAGTCAACCGGTTGGCAAGAAGCGTCCACTTGAATTTTCATCTGGCACGACAGAAACCGCCCCGCTCAGTGAGGCTGCCCTGAATAATAAAACACGCGCCTCAGAGAATGTTATTCGAACCGTTTCCAGCCAATCACAGCGTAGAGCGTAGGGAGCGCCGCTGTTTGAATGCTCTGCGGAAACAGACAGCCTGGCAACAGCAACCGATTTGACGAGCCAACCGTAGCTCAATGCAGTTAGCTAGCTGACGCTTAAATCTGTGTAATTCACACAGTTCACCATTTGAGAAGAGGTAAAGAGTACGTTTAAGTCGTGAGACACCGAGAAGCTATGTTGTTTGTTTGCGTAAGAAGCTTGTTAATGAGCTAATGTGGTTTGCTAACCTAGCCGAATCATGTTAGCTAGCTAACTGCATAGCAACCGGAACTGAGGCATGAAGCTAGCCATTGAATAAGCGCTCGGTACAGTAAAGTTAGTCAGGTTGTTAACATCTCCTTGGGGCTGAGCAGCTCTGTAGCTCTTGCTGTTGGCTGCTGTGGAGATCTTTGAGCAGTTCCGATTCACGTGAGGATGAGTTAACGTTAACGTTAGCTTCAGAAGGGTGGAGAAAGTTAGAAAGGCTCGGGGTCAGGACCGGACCGATACAACGAATGTCAAGTTTACTTTGGTCCTGACAAAAGAGTGAACGAATTGTTGCAAAGTGCATCTGAAGGTACAAGTTAGGGGTGTAAAATGAAAGTTATGGAGAAAAACGTGATGCGCCTTGTTGCTGTGCAACACTTGCGCTCAGCTTATGGGATAAAGACAAAGAACTGGAACAAAAGCAAAGCAGCCAGCTGTAACGTTAAGGCAACAGCCAGCGGCTCGGTAAGTTTAAAGACAACCAATTGCGAATGTAACGTTACATCAGTGCATGATTTATTTGGGTTTCATTTGCAGTGACTTGACTATCTCTAACGTTACTACGAATCAACAAGTGGCCAGTTTCAACCTTGGATATACTTTTGTTTAGGCTGTTGAATCAAATTAGCATATTAATGAAAGCATGCCCCCACTGATGAGACCCATTTGTTCACTGGCCGTTGTCACCCATGTCTGTCACTGCAGATGCTTTGTTTGGATGTTCTTGCGATTATTCACACCATAAATTTCTTCACCAGCAATAGAAAGCCAAGTCTAACAAGACACTAAACGGGCAGTGTTTTCTCATAAATGTTTATGGTTGATGGTTTTTTTTGGGGACATTTTGGCAATAGACCCTCTGTAGCAGTTAATTTCAAAACTAACCCAGAAAAACAGTTTCATCTTAATCGCTTTATGTAAGTGGCTCACAGGGAGTCACATGGTTTGTTGCGAGAGACTTTGTGACTTTTCAAATGAAAGCTGAACTTCTGCATTTGCAGGAAATGCTTTAAAATGTGGTAGGAAGAAAAATGCCACAAACCTTAGATTATGTGAAGAAGTTAAGAGCTGAAATTAAGTAATTCTTCTGTATGGAAAAACACTGGACAGATTCACACTGTTGAGGTTTAAAAAAACAACAAAGTGAGCTTTCATCTTTGATCTCTTAAACTTAGGAGTGTCTGGCAGACAGCCATCAAACTGACTGATCAAAAGTCGTACAAATGTGCGTCAGGGAAATTCCTCTGGTCATAGAAAACAAATTTTAATGGTATAAAAAAACACAATGCGTCCAAAATTTTGACATAGATCAATACATGAGGGGTCCGATGCTGATAAAGTTTGAGCTTTCCGGTTTAAAATCTAACATTGTGGAGTTGATGTCATATTTTTTTATCATTTATTCCCCAAGACAAAGGTTTTCGGGGTATCTCTGGAGAACTTACCGTACTACAATATGGAATGTGGGAGAGTGCCAAGGCAAGTGGACACGCTAATTTAATTTTGCTTGAGCGTACAGTTGGCATGTTATTTCTTGTCCCATCTTGTACTAATGACATTTCACTGCACTCTCAGCTTTCTGGTTGACGCATGTCAGAAACTCATGGCACATGTCGACACAGAGGGCCTGTTCAGAAAATCAGGCTCTGTCGTTCGCCTGAAAGCACTGCGGGTGAGTGATAGGTGAAGTTCACCTTGCCACACTTTACTGAGGGACCTTGACCCAGATAAAGGTCTTAACCAACAGGGCTGTCTCTCTTCTTTTGTTTTTTTTTTTCTCTCCACTCCTTTCTTTCCAGGCAAAATTAGATGTGGGCGAGGAGTGCCTGTTTACTGCACTTCCCTGTGATGTGGCCGGTCTGGTGAAGCAGTTCTTCAGGGAGCTGCCAGAGCCCGTGCTACCCACAGAGCTGCAGGAGGCCTTCCTCAAGGCCCAGCAGCTCCCCACCATGGAAGACAGGACCTCGGCCACCATGCTCCTGTCATGTGTACTACCTGACAGAAACCAAACTGTCCTGCGTCACTTTTTTGACTTCCTCCACAATGTGTCTAAGAGGTGCCAGAATTATATTTACTTGGATTACTTTGTTACATAAAACATAATTTTACCTTTGTCTTCATGTACATACCACTGTTGTTCTTTGCTTCGCAGGAGTGCAGAGAATAAGATGGATAGCAGTAACTTGTCTGTAATCTTGGCTCCCAATCTCCTTCACTTTGGAGACGGTACAGAGAAGATGAACGCCAACACGGAGAAACGGCTCAAGCTACAGGCAGCCATAATACACTGCTTCATAGAGAATGCCCACAACTTTGGTACGTCATGATGCAGGTCAGTTTGGGTCAGTACACACTGTAGCTTTTTAGCACTAAAAGTTTGGCCATGTCTGTGTGTTACAGGTGTGTTACCTCAGTTTCTTTTAGAGAAAGTTCCAGCCATGATTGGCTGTGAGGCGGGCGGTCTGTCGCCTTCTCACCATGAACTTGAGGAGCTGGACTCAGGGATGAAGAAGAGACACAGACGAAGCTTTGGAGGTAAGGCTATATCATCAGACATTTATTTATTTGGTCAAAGCTGCGATATGCAAAGGTTTAAATCAAATCTCGAATTAGCCAGATAAGCTCCAATCATGGTATTTTGAAGCAACTTTAATCATTAGAGATTGTTTATATGATTCGGTTTGTCTCATATTTCAGATATGGTCAATGGTGCTCTGAGTAAGATAAAAACTAATAGAACACCAACAAATGCCACCCAGTCAGACAGTCTTGGTAGGTACTATGGTCAGAATAATGCTGCCTGTCGTGTAGCATGATGATACTGTAGCAAACCATCTGCTAGGGATGCACTGAAATGAAAATACTTGACCGAAACCGATTATAATGAAAAAATTTACCGAACAAGTACATTCACATTTTTCCATTTATTTATTTTTTTAACCATTTGCATAAATTAAATAGTCAAAATGTGCTTTTTACTCAGTGTTTCCAACGGGATTTGGAGGGACTATGGTGGTTAGGTCTGAGGCCCAAGAGGGTCCGATAAAGTAAATTACATTGTCCATTTACTTTGAATGTACACATGTAATATATTTTATACTTTCTGTGAATATAATCCAATTAATCTTATTTCGATACTGTAGACACCTTATTTTGAAAACCGGACTTTGTCACATGTGTATTCTGCTAAATTCATCAAGTCCGACCCAGTTTGATAAATAATGTTGTATGTGGTTCTCCTATCGCGTAACATGAAGACTTCAAAGCCTCTCTTCAGGTAGGACTCTCATACTGCAACACTTGTCTTTGTAAAAAAAGAAAATAATAGGATAAAGACGCTAACCTGCCTGTCCGTTTCAGTGTATTTACCATAAAGGCTTGAATACATGTGCACTCCAAATTTAGGTGGCTAGCTTAATCGCCTTCTCAGAAACGAGTGACAAACACTCAAAGCGGGTCAGATTTGTGTGTTTTTGTTTTTCTTTCTTCTCCTCTCAGCCACTTTAAAATGCTTCCACACTGCCGACATGTCAACGTAATTGTTCGGTTAAACTTTTGACTTAACTTGACCGAAAGTGCTTTTATTGCTATTTTCGGCCGTTTAATTTCGGTGGCCGAACATTCAGTGCATCCCTACCATCTGCTGTGCACATGAAATGACAAGCTTTCTCTCTTCTGGTTCAAATGAATTGAATCATTTCCCTTGATAATGAATATGAAGTTATTGGAGTGATGTGAAATGATGCCTTGCTTCAAATGTCTATTGGCTTTTGTTTTCTTTGCCTCACTGCCTGTCATTTGCACGTATCATCTTCCACACATTTTATTCCTGCTAAGACCTGCTAATTCCTCTCAATGACTTGGCTCAGAATCATCTTTACAATGTTTTCAAATTTAAATCAGCAAATCCTAAATTTATTATAACATTAATTTTTCAAGTTATTAATTTTGTGATTTTTGCCAGTTTTTTCTTCTGCAACTCCTGTGATTGCAACACCATCTTCAAAGCGAAAACTTCCTTTGGAGTCTGGTCACTCCTTTGGATTCTCAAACAAAAAACGTAGATCTATCAAAAAGAACCTTGGGATAGAATTACTTCCCAGTACTCTGTTCAGCGGGACGTCCACGCCTGGATCAGGTATTGATGATTGTTTGATCAAATGGGCATCAACTATTTAACTACATCTAAAGCTTGTGGTTAAGTTTACACGCCCTCCTGCCCCCCTTTTTATTTTTTATTTATAACCCCCCCCCCCCAGCTAACAGTGCCTCTGGAGTTTTGGACTCTTCCCAAAATACCCAGTCATCAGCAGGGAGGTCTAGAAGGCACTCAACTACCTCTATGAGGAGGAAGAGCCGACGACTTAGCAACAGGCATGCTGTCAACAGGTACACACTTTCTCACTCACTGTCCTCCAGTTACCTTTCAAAATTCACAATTATGTTTTGTGTCTCATAGACAACATGATAAAAGTGTGGCCATGTACTAGGGCTGAACGATTTTGGGGGAAAAAAACACCGAATTGCAATTATTTTGACTGATATTGTGAAAAGATTTGGAAAAACTAGGGTGAATGATAATTTTCCCATCATTATTCAAATTTTTATTGAAAAAACAAATGTTTTCTTAAGTCTCTTGAATATGATGTTTAGGTGAAGACATCTCTGCAGCACAACTATATTTAATTTAAAATGTTATTTTGACACACACATCACCATTAAAAAATATTGCACCTTCTGTGATTTACAAATTATAGTAAGGTGCAGTAACAAACATTCACAACATACAGTCCCTGATTTTTAAAAGATGCCATAAAATGTATTGTGCACAACCATGTATTTTCCACAATGCTATACTACACAGAGAGATAACAGTTTGTGAAATATCAGAGTTGCATGGTATTCTAGGTTATCTTACAGTGGTAATTGTTTGAATGTATATCATTTTTTCAGAGTTGAATCTGGGAGTGCCGGCTGCTTTTCTCCTAAAGCCAGCAAGAAAGAAGCACCACACAAATATCTGCGATTGCGTTTTAGCATGGGGAAGAGCAGCAAAGATGCTGTAAGTGTGGTTGCCTGAAATAGCTCACATTCCACTCATCCGGTTCACAGATAGAGAACAGTGTGGTGTAAATCAGATGCATTCAGACATATGCTGCAGTTTGCACTGTATTAAAATCAAGTAACACATTTGCACACGGATAAATTGTTGCACAGCAGCACTTTTTTATTGTGTAATGCACACATAGTTTACTTTCAGTAACTAACATTTAAACTAATAGGTGCACAGGTTTAAAAATAATGTGTATTGTTTTTTTTCAGTAACTTTTCTACAATGTGTAATAGTAAATTGTGTTCCTACTTGTATGGTACAAAGCCACAGGATATTTCTAGTGCTCGGTTTTCAGTGATTTGCTGTGTTAAGCACTCAGGTGAATGTTGTTATATACTATATAGATATAAAATATATTGTAACCTGTTGTGGGGTAAATAAGGTGAGCTGTTAAAACTTAATAATTCTCTATAGTTATAATGTATATTCTTGACTTAATAAAAAGTTGTTGGCCAACAAATCCAGTCTTGTTTCTTCTGAGTGATTTTTGTCATCCTCTGAAGAACTAACCACAACGATCATGGAATTAACATTAATTATAGATTTTTGGTGACATCTGTGGGGGTCCCTTATTAACAACATAATCCTCCAACTTTCTTTCATTTCATTTTTCATTCCATGCTGGTGATAAAGGGGTCTGAGTCCATTGGCTGGCGACTTGCCACTCAGGAGAGCACCACCAGGTTTTGTTTTACCGAAGAGACAGAGTTCACTCCATCTGCTGTGCCTAGAAAGGCTGAATCCAAAAGTGAGTACCAAAAGAACAAATCTAATAAACTACTTCGGGATGTAGTCCTTTGAGTTGTAATGGCTACTAATATCCCACTTTGTTTTATAGGCTCCAAGTACATCAGTAAGTCTGAGGACAACTTGCTGACCCCGCAATATGACTCAAGTGTCCACCAGATCTCATGGAGCGGGGAGACTCCTGTAGGAGCCCAGGCTTTCAGCAGAGGATCTTTCACAGACACCCCCATGAACATGTGCCTAAAGACCAACTACATGTCTGAGCCAGCCATTGTCATATCAAAACCCCCAGCAGTGGCCAGCCTTCCCAAGAAGCTGTGTTGTGCTTCCAGTGCTGAGAGCCTGGAGAGTGAGTGCTCCATCCTTAAAGCCCCGAACCGAGCCGGTCCCACCCTGCTGAAAATAAAGACTGCATTCGCTGAGTCGGACAGTGACCTCCAAGCTGTCATACAGGACCCCTGCAACTCTACAGGAACATGCGCAACAAACCCGTCAGACAACATCCTAGTCCTGCCACCGCAGACTCCTACAGGCAGAGTTCTGTCTGTGGACACAGAGGCCTCCAGCTTTCCAGCTCCAGAGAGCCTTCTGGCTAATGATCACAACATTACCTTTGGCCACAGTGAAATTGACACTTTATCACCGTTGCATATTGACAGTGTAGTTTCCGAGTCTGATGTATACTGTAGTCCAGCATTAAAGGTGGACAAAGACTCCTTCTGTGATGCTCCCATCAGTAGCCACAACAGCTTCGTGGTGGTAGAGAGTGAAAGGGAGGAAGAGCAGGTGAACTGCAGCAGGCTGATCGATGCTCTGGACATCCACAGTCCGGCTCCCTTTAAACTGGGTGTCTCCCCTGGGCTGCAGTCCACTCCCTACAAGCTGGACTTTGAACTCAGAGGTGAGCTTGGTACACCTCCAGGTACTATAGTCAGTGCGGTACAGGAAAAAAACAGATGTTCCGAAGTCGAGAAACAACAACCCCTCTCGCCACGCAGTCTGGAGACTGAGAAGCGCCGGGTGGCAGACCACATTCATCACTTCAACAAGCTCACACTGCGGTCTCCCAGAGGCTCCATGGCCAAACAAACCAGATCGCCACTCAAGTTCCAGCGTACCCCTGTGCGTCAAACTATCCGCAGGATGAACACTCTGCTGGGGGAGAGCAGGAGACCCACCAGACATGCAGAACTCAGCCAGGGTGGTCCACTGGGGAAGGCCGTAAGCCTGGAGAGTGGCCTGTCCCCTCACTCACAGCTTCAGCCTTACCAGGGGGAGGCACAAATGGGACTGTCCAACAGCATTTGTCCCATAAAGAAAGCACCTCCAGTCCCGCCCAAAAGGCCAAGCACCTTGGCCCGTAAACCCAAGGCCTGTGCTCTGGACGACATGACCAACAAGGTCCAACCAAAGACAAAAGTGGACTGTTCTGTGCCTGATCCATCAGGAGCTCAGAAGCCTCTTGTGCAGCAGGTAGTAGGGAAGGACATGAACCATTACAGAGGTTCACCCAGAAACCCTCTCAACCAAGGACGACTGATGTCCGCCACCAGGCCTGTAGACTTATAGTTTGAAATCTTTTTGCCTTTTATGTTCCCTCCGTCCTATGCAGGTCTCTGTCTGGTAGGGCTATGTGACGTCAAACATACCGTCTTATGTTATGCGTATATTCAGGGGTTTTAATTTATTTTTAGCTACTGTAGGTGCTGTTTGTGTTGTGTTAGGGCCTTAATGGGAGGTGTTCATATGCTTTAAGTTTGTTTTACTCTAGTAAAACAACTTTAGAAGTATCGACACAACAGCCTACATGATCGCATGTTGCGTAGTTTTTAGACATTAGAGTGTAAACCAAATTATGTGAATTGTGATTGATGGTATGACTGGAAATGTTTAGATCAAGTCTTATGCTTTTATTTATGCATATTATATCTAATCTGTAGTTAGATGGGGTTTTTTTGTAATATAAAAAACAGTTTCAGCTGTTTCTTTATTAGAGAATATTTTCTTACTGTCTTGTCATGAACAGGAAAAAAAGAGAAAATGCACCTTTTTGTTTATCCTATGAAAGAAGAAAAAAAGCCAAGCAGTATTGATCTCTTATTTGTCTATTGCAGTCCATTCATTTCAAAACCAACAGCCAGTAAAATGCTTTGCCATGTGAACTGCTTCAGACGAATAAAATCAGCATACATCTTTCTCCTTGGTTGAATTCTTCCTCGTTTTGGATAAATAGTTAGGCATTTTGTTGGAGCCACAAGGGGGAGTCGTACAACCTCTGTGAAACATGCTCCTGGTCATGTCGTAATAGGGCTCAGGAATGTATTCTGTCAGAAACCTTGTTTCGGCTGGTCCGTTGCAACCACATTCCTGATCAAATGTTTTACTTCACTGCTTGTTTGCAGCATTTCTTTGGACAAATTTGGTTCTGTAACATTTGAAAAGATGTAATCAGCCTCTCTGGAGATTCCTTCATAAAATAAACATTTATCTGTCTGCTTGGTGCAAAATCGGGTGTCTGCACAGCAGTGGAAAATACAATTCCCAACAAGCTGAAATGGACCGGGCTCAAACCTATGCTGATATGTTTTCTTATAAAGAATGAGAAGAGGAGCCTGTGAAAAGGTGAAGGTCGAAATCATTCCCTGAGATTCATTCTCAACACATTGTGAGGCCCGCGTGCTTTTCATGTGTAGTCGGATAGATTGTCCAAAGGGTTCCGCTACTACAGCAGCTTCTTATTATCACTGTAGCTCAGTGTCTATATTGGTGTGTTATCATACATAACATGTTGCAGAGGCCATGTGTTCAGCAGATGAGTTCGCGGCTAAAGAAGACAGTGCGATGTTAGTCCACCAAATTTTCACCTTTCTGAAAGAACATGAAATCGGCTTACATGATGTAACAGACTATTCGACAATGAGTTATGGTATGTTAAAGGTACGTTGAATATTTTGCCTAAATATAACCAACAACAGTGTAGGTGCTGGAGTTTCAATTTCCAGAATATCAGGGCTGAAAAGGTGACTTTCCTCAACAAAGGTCGGTTGTCTTACTATAGGTATTTAGACACCACTTTCTTAAAAGCCACCCCTCACAGGAGATTTTAAAGGTGCAACTAAAGCCTTTTTATATAGGCTAATTAATAACTAAATTACTAATGTTTTATACGGCAGTCATAATCCATTAATTTTGTGTTTCCAGGTTGTGAAAAATCTCTTTACTTCACACTTGGTTATATTTTTTAGAAAGTAATTTAGATAATCAAGTAGACGCTCTAACAGACCATTAAAGTTTTGGAAAAACCTGAAGAGAATCTGGACCAAAATCTTTCAACTACTTATTTGCATTTATAACTTGTAGATTATTAGAAAGCTTTATTAATAGATGATCAACATCTGGATTTTAGCCAATAAACGATATGACATCAGGGATATTTCACAACCTCTAGAAAATTGCTCTTAATAATCATTAATAAAGCATTAGTAAATTATTTAATAACGAACAAAACTAGTTACATTTATAAAAGGTGCCTTATTAGAAACTAGTAACGATATTTTTCTTTAATTTATTTTACCATAGGGCGCAATAAATTACATTCGCGTTGAATTAAGGACCATGAAATTCCCGATAACTCATTTATAGTGGCCTAATTTGGGCATGCGAGTATAAACGTACACTAGGAAGACGCACAATAAATAACTACAATGATAAGACTGTCTAATGGAGCAAGGAATACTTAAGTATTTATACCATGCTGCGTTCCTGAAATTCCAAATATTCTAAGCAAATTTAGGCCATTTTTATTTTTCTGTTAACTAACTAACCTGACAGATGGCTCAGTACTGTCTCTGGTATTCAGCTGTCTATAATGAATCCACTTTAGAATGCTGTGTGTGTTGAGGACTCACAGGTGAGCTGTGATGTGGCAGTCAACTTTACTAATTAAGTTCATCATTGGAGTGTATGCCTGTTTTAGTTAGCGTGAGGACTGTGAACGCCTCCTTTCCGTTTTAAAATGTGGCTATGCTGCACAGCATTATCATCGTGCTCCTTTTGATAAAAAATAACAACTGTTTTACTTTTTCCATGTGCGCATACACTTCGGGCCTGTCCGCTCTCGGCTCGTCTCGCCTCCCCTTCCTCCTCCCCTCGCTATTCCTCGGTTGTCTGTTTTCTTGAAGTGGGTTCAGGGAAGTGTTGAGGGGGCGGATAGTTTTGATTTTCTCTACATCGTGCTTAGCCAATAATGTAGAAGGAACTGTTTTGCACATCTCAGCTGGCAGACATTTAAAAGGGAGACAGTCCGGCGCTGGAGCAATTTGTTTTAAACCCCCTGGCCCCTGTCTATGGAGCGGTTGGTCTCCCACCCATTCACAGTCCCGCCAGTGTTCAGTCGACAGCAGTAGGTGCTTATCACCTCGGACGGTGCCGTAGAGGACTGACAGGATCAGATCATCGCACTTGCAGCAGTGGAGGCTCGCACAGGTGAGTGGATTTGGATTGATCGCACCATAACGTCTACTCGCATCGTCTTCTGCCACTTACATTTGACCTTTATTTGGTGTAGGCCTATAGAAAGAAATGCATTGTTGTAATCAACTGGTTTGTATGTGTGAATATGTAGATGGTTTATTAAACATAAGAAAGTGTATATGCTTTGACTAAACCTGGTGGCATTCCTTTGCGTAAAGGATAATGGATCGCCATATATAAAGTACGGGAACATAACACACGAGGCATTCTATTTTTCCACTCAGATATTTATACTGAGGTAATTCAAAGTTATTTTGTTTTGCACTATAGTCTCGTTTTGCATGCGGTTTCAAGAAAGCGAGCTGTATCTGTGCGTTTTTACGCAGCGTAAAAGCTTTGACAGCTGTGCGTAACCCGTCCAGAATTGAAACGGTGTAGGTGATGAATTATTTTCTTCTTCTCCCCTAAGGATGGCAAACTCTACGCGTATCTTGTGCAGTATGGTTTTCATCATGGGGTTGCTATCCTCTGCCGTGGATTCCAAAAGAAACCGAGGTTCACAAGGCGCCATTCCTCATCCTGACAAAAGCAACCCAAACGAATCGGAGCAGCAACCGCAGCCTCCGCAGGCGGGCTCCGGGTCCCGGCAGAGGCAGGGCTCATCCTCACCGGCCGACGAGGTGCTGGAGTCCAGCCAGGAAGCGTTACATGTGACGGAGCGCCAGTATTTGAAACGGGACTGGTGTAAGACGCAGCCACTCAAACAGACCATCCACGAGGAGGGCTGCGTCAGCCGCACGATCATCAACCGATTTTGTTACGGACAGTGCAACTCCTTCTACATCCCCAGGCACATCCGCAGGGAGGAGGGAGCCTTCCAGTCTTGTTCGTTTTGCAAGCCGAAGCGTTTTACCACCATGACTTTTACTTTGAACTGTCCGGACCAGCAGCCACCCACCAAGAAGAAACGCATCCAGCGCGTCAAACAGTGCCGCTGTATATCCATAGACCTGGACTAAAGACGCACAGAAATGTGTTGTGTGTGTGTTTTCATATTCTTATTCTTTGCAGACAGGATTGTTGGCAGTAAAAAAAAAAAGAAAGGCTGTCACACAGCCAGGAACACGTGCCTATCTCCATCTAGGAGGAAACATCCAAGAAGGCTTCCTACGTGTAGGCTACAACGATTCTCGTCTTGCACAGCGTGTGACAACAAATATGGACATGCAATTAATAAAATGACGCTGGACTGCAAAGAACAGTTTACTCCTCACCAGTTTGCAAAATCTGACAACAAGCATCACTGCACGGGAACGCTGACTTGGAATGGGCACAATTTACGCACGGCTTCCTCCCCCCAAGAGGACTGCATAATCCCGGTTTATTTAATCAAGTCACTGTTCAAAACGCAGGAAAACATTCTTGTCCAAATTTTTGTGTTATTATATAAGTTCGTTTAACTGGCTGTTTCCACTGTGTGGAATTTAATGGATGCTGTGACGATATTTGTAAATGGAAAATGTGATTTCGATATTTCAAGAATCTTTCGAGGTTAACTGATTTCTGTGAATTTAGTATATCAGTAAAGTTTTTTTGTAAGCTGTGCCTACTCAGTTGTAGAGACAATAGGCTTCTTTGTTAGTTAAAACGGACAATGTACAGTGGGGGGTTTCTACAGTATCGAGATTTAGGCCTAATAGTTGTAAAAATGTAAAGCCATCTTTGATGTAACAGTTTTTTTTATCCCTTTGATTAAATTATCCACGAATACATAAAATAAACGGATGCTGGAATATTGTGCATGCCATCTGTTACTTTACACCGGATGAAAAGTAATACGGTGTATTAAACTGTGTTAAATTATTCCCTCATCATCTACTGCTCTCCTGCTGCATGAAGCATTGTGCAGACCTTGGATTACATTTCATCGTAAAGGTAGTCAGTTTTATGAGAAAAGATGCGGTAACTTGTTCCAATTATCCCCTGAAATGATGTCACTTAACTTCACCATGTTTTGTTACATCATGGCTGGCAAATCTATCAGAGGACTGAAAAGGTGGAATGTGGTGCAAAATGAGGGATTTTCTGCCTAAATGACACCCATCCAACTTTTACTGGAGTTTGTTCTTAATTACAAAATATATTGAATATCACCCTTATAGTAGCTGGTCATGGCGACAAACTTTAGGATTATTTTAGTGTGATGATCTGGAAATGCTACAGTCAAAAATTCTAACTTAAAAAAAACAGAACCAAATGGGGATTTTCTTGATGCAAAGGCACCATGCTATGCTATTCAGTTTTTTTTAAATGACTAAATTTGTAAACCAGGTCCTACATTTCCATTGTACGACACAGAATGACTGTTTTTTGATAGAACAAAACATGGTTAAAACACTGAAATGTGCATCTCATTAAATTTCACATTCCTAAAATCATAGTTCGCTTAAAACAAACTTCAAGTGATGTGACAAATTCCTCATGTTCACAGTGATAATCAGTTTATTTAAAGGAGTCTTCCAGGAACACGTTTTATTGTCTATAAAGGAGGCTTGATTGAATGACTTAACTCTGACTCACAGTTTATTGAACAGCATAGCTGATTTATGAAGCATCAAATCCTCTTTGATGAGTCAAGTTTCTTACATAAATATCACATTTGCTCAGTGTGCAGATGGGCTTCTAAAAGCCGGCCTAATGGAAGTGTTGACAGACGAAAACTTTGTTCGGCATCCAGTAGTTTATTCTTGAAATTTAAAACAATTCCATAAAATTACAGAGCACCTACACGAGAGCTACTGAAGGTTACAAGAACCGACATACATACAGTAGAGGCTACAGCAGTTCCTTGGTCAGTATCAGATCATTTCTTTTGTTTTTCCAAACCCTCAAAAGTACAGCAGTTTAAAATTATGAAATAACTAGATTTTTATACAAAATAAATGGCACACGTGAAAGACTGGAGGATAAAAGAGTAATTCAAGGTGCAGTTGTATGGATAGTCTGATAATGGAAGTCTATCTGAGGTATAACAACTCACATGGCTTCAGGTGATATGCTTAAATGTTCTAAATACCCAAAATAACACCCTTCATCTCTCCAGAATTGCAACAGAAAAGGTAACGGTCTTCATTCTAAGCAAATTACCCCATTTTCTGTAAATCAGTGGGCACAGCATACATGTAATATCCATGTGAAAATATATCTTTCATTTGACTGACCTATCAGGCAGCTTCTCGGTTACAACTAATAAAAATACAGCCTCAACAAGAGCAAAGCTGATGTGTTTTTTTTTTGCCATAAAATAAATCTTTCCTTACATAAATAGACTTTTCTAGAACGCTACAGGAACGTGGTCACATCTTAACATTTGCGAAAATTGAGCTTAATACACTTTCTTAAAAATAAAAAAAATCATCAAGCAATACAATTCATGAATCTTATAACATGGAAACAATACCCTTGCATAGGAAGAGAGGTACAAAAAAAGTGCCAAAAAAAAAAAAGCACGCACTTAGCATAACAGGGGGAGTGTGGCTTATAGCGAGCTACGACACATACAAGTTCTGCAAGCAGTAAAGTGCTTAAAAGTGTGCCGGGATTTACAAGTGTAACGAGTTTGCATGATTTATATTTAATATCTTGGGTGAGAGTGGGAGCATGGCCAAAACTGGTTGTGTTCTTCTGATGTTTCTAAGTACATGTTAGAGTGTGTGTGTGTGTGTGTGTGTGTGTGTGTGTGTGTGTGTGTGTGAGAGAGGGGGCTGGGGCTCATAGGCCGAGGCTCGCTGCCAGGATTCAGCTCTTCTCTGGCTGTCACCCAGGAGAGGTCAGTCTGGTGCAGTGCTACCCAATACACGTACTGATTTGTACCAGAAGGGTGCTGTACTGACACACACATTTAAACGCAACATGTCTTCATCGGACTTGAAGCCCAGCGCAGATCATTTATCGTACTCAAAGCCCCACGGCCCCAGTTTGATTCTACAACACGACATATTTACAAGACTTTTAATGAGCCATGGTGACTGAAAAGCTATTCGCTACAGAAAAGGACACTGGGAACTGCTTTTTTTAAAAAAATTTTCTGCCTCCAGAGAGAGATCTGTTTTATCAACAAGGATTTTACTTTGAGCAAAAACCTCCAGGCAGCTGCATCTGTTCATATAAAAGCAACAATGTCTCAATACAGGAGCAATATCATTCTGCTGTCTGGTGTAACATCTGCAGGTCAGAAAGAAATGGTTTCTCAGCTCTTGTAGATCCAGAAGGAACACTCGCGCAGATGTGTCAGCTGGCGCTGTTGTGAATCCCACTGACCCCTTGAGACCTTTCACAAGCTGGGCACTCAGAGGTCACGCCACGGTGGATGAATGAGATCAACCTTTAGCCTTTAAGACCCTTATCACTGCTGCCATGTCAGCCATGCATCCTCGCTGCAGGCCTAGCTTCTATCTGAACGGCGGACAGAAAAAGCTCGACGTGAGGGTGGTGGAGTGTAGGGTGGGGATGGGCAGGGAGGGGGGTGTCCAACGCTGTTAGTAGGGCAGAGATACGGCAGTGAGAGTAAGTAAGAGTCCGGCGAGGTTTTACTGAGAGTCCCTACGGGGCACAGGGGGCTGTTGTTGAGGCAGGTGGTAAACACAGGAGATATGAGGCCTGCACACTTTCTGATCTGTGATCTTCTCCAACCTTCTTACCACCACCACTCATTTCTCCTTCTGCTGTGTCATTCCACTCAGCTGGAGGACACGCCGGCTTCCTTCTGCCGCAGCCTCTCTTTCTGTTGGCGAGAACCACAAAAAGATTCAGTGCATAGACTTCGGTGCTTTCAAGGAAATCCCATCTCTATGCTGCTCGTAGATCGCAGTTCTTACCAGACTGTTGGCATTGATCTTCTTGGTTTCGACTCTCTTCTCTGCTGTGATCTTCTTGATGTTTTCTTGCGCTTCCTTCAATCTATGGAGATAAAAAAATCCACAAGTACTTAAATATCTGCAGGCCCTTTAAAAAAACAAGTACACACTGAAAGCTCTGGAAGTACTTGTGTAACTTGTGTAACTTGTGAAAACAATATAAAGTCAGAAGCCTCTCATCACTGTGACCTTGTGAATTTGTTTGTAAGAGCAAGACATTTAAGTATCTCCCTGGGGCACCCGGTGTCATGGAGCCAAGTAGGGTCTAACACACAACCCGCGCACACACACACAAACACTTATCCTCTCACAAGTTTGCGGTCAGTGAAAGCCCTATAAGTGAGAGGCAGTAGAGAATGACAGTGGGTTGATGAGATAATGAGGCAGCCTTTAAAAAACACTTGGCTTTTATGAGTGCACAAACAGTATTTAAAATAAAGTTAATTGTACATAAGCACAATCAGCTGTGAGTAATGTGAGACTCGATGACCTAGTAAACAATTAAGAGAGAGCACATCCACGGAGGGGGCTGTGACATCTCACTCCAACTCCTACATCTCACTGAGGGAGAAGGCGGCTCATTCAGGGAGCAGTGGCTTTGGGGCACTAAATGTACGCCCATATTCATGATATGTGTCAAGAGCTATGAAGGATCCACATGATATTTAAATCTACAACCTGAAATGACCACGTAGTTTGACTGGCCAGTAACGAACAGCTTCTCTCTGCGCAGTGTACCGCCCTTTGGGCTAAATGTCCAGCATCATTACAGTGTTTATCAGTTCTCCCATAACAGGCTGGCTTTAACGGCCACAGGCCCCCGCCCGCTTGCTAGTAAAGCCAGGCAGCCGCCAGTGGGGTCTGCTGTCCCTCAGTGGAATGCCCCCCCAACATGACGCCTCAGGTCAAGAGGAAACATCATAAATTCAGGCCCCCAGTCCTTCATACAGAGGGCCGAGGCCACCGCTACTCCTGTTCGCCTCCTCTTTGATGGCGCCCCCTCTGCTTTAATTCCAGCCCAGCATCCACGCATCACCCTTGTACAGTTAGTGCTAATTTGACACAATGCCTAGAGGTTGTTAAGTGCCTATCCGATGGTGATAAGCCTCAGTTTGGCAGCCAAGTTTGGGTTCTACAGAGATGTGGTACATCTACTGACAGAGAAACAAGATATTTTCAGGATGGACTTTATAGAGGAAGTCAGGTTTGCATGACCATCACTTAAAGGGGCACTCTAGAATTTAAGCATTGCTTTTTCATGTAGTTTGGGGGACTAACAAGATGCCGATTCAAAAAAGAACAGTCAAATTCTACAACTTTTAGTCCCTAGTATAGGTCAAGCTCCAAAAACACAGGATGCTATGTTTCAGACTTTAGAAAGTTCCCATCACAGTCACAGTGGACAACTGTTTCCACAGCTTGTGCAGTACTCCACCCAACAAGAAAACTAATATTCATGTGTCTTTCGAGAGAAACTAAGAAATTAAACGACCCTCACTCACCTCTCCTTTGAGATGTTCTTGCTTTGTCGTATCCAGGTGTTCTTGAAATCATTGCAAAACTCGTACCAAAGCATAAATATGTAACCCGGGGTCACGTCTTTCTCCCCGGACTTTGGCTTAACCCCAAAGTAGCTCACCATGTCCTGGAAACTGTGGGGGAAAACAGAAGTGACGTCTTAAACACTTTAATTAATAATAGTGTGTTTCAGTGAACGGCTCTATGTTTACAAGTCAAAGTTATAAACAGCAAAGTACAAGGAAAGCTAAGGTGTGCATGCCCAAGAAAAACAGACAAACAGAGAGTAAAAAACACAGACACAGTGCACAAAGAGAATGATGGATGTAGAGTCAGACAGAGAGGCGAGAAACAGAGCTGGAAGGAGAGTGTCCACCCCTCTGGGCCATGGGGGAGAGCCAGTAGCGGTGGCTCTATTATCACATTGACCTCCACAACCTGCAAGGGGAAGACTGCCAGAGGAGACGGAGACAGCCAAGAACAGGACGGGCTGCTGCTGCTCCTCCAGACGAACAACACACAGCTCCAGGAACACATTTACTGGCAATAAAAGATGACAGTGAATATGATGTGATATATACCCATGATGCAAGCCCACTCAAGACAGGTGTGCACATATAGAAAAAACTTGAGGACACATCAGATCTATGTGAATAAACACATTCTGGACTTTCAGTCCAGGCTAGCTCCTCAGCCTAATTCAACTGTAACCAAATCTGAACTCTTTGCAATTCTCTCACACACAAGGCATAAAAGCTGCCGGCTGCTTCAGATTCCCTCCCTAACCCAAACATGAAAGACATTTTCTAGCCCCGCCTGTCAAAGGGTTGATAAAACGCGGCTATGATTCAAGGGATGCTCCCTGTCCCATTGACACCCAGATAGGCTCTGACCTCCAGATGCTAGGTGGCTTTTTTGCGACGCTAATCTAAGACACGTTCATGCGGATTGAAATGGTACAATATGTTGCCCAGACGGCTAGCTGAAAGCTGAAAAAAAAAAGGGGGCATCTGCGGGAGCCTGCTTCCCATTTCCCGTGCTGCGTCATTTTGCTGGGATGCTCAAAAAAGTAGAGTGCTGTAGATCATCATGGATGCTACAAAAGAAATCACAGGCTCTGGGATGTTTAGATTGACCAAACTGACCTTCCGTACCAGGTAGCTTTGTTGCAGCTGGCCTGGTCTGGCATGATGAACAGGGTCTCTTCTCCATCAGCTCCTCTCCTGACCCTGGGTCATCATGTCAGAGCATGCACAAATCAAGCAACAGTGCTTTTCCTTTTACCCTCCTGGACATATGCAAAAAGCAGATACACAAAGCTTCACTCAAAACAGATGCAAAGACACTCACACATGTGATTATACCTATTACACATAAACAAAATCAAGCAGACCTTTGTTCATTTGCGAGAGCAGAACAATTACACTTGTACACAGACGTGCACAAACACACACTTCTGTAATCCATGCTATGATGCCATTGCCGTGAGAGGGTTTACTGCGGCACCCACAGCCGGCATTCCTCACTGACAGCTACAAAAAAAGACCTATTACAAAACCATGAGCAGCCATGAGAATCGGGAAAATATTTGGACAGGCAACTCTGCATTCCTTCGTTTCCTCAGTCAAAAGATTACAGAAGTAAACTCCATGTTGCTTCAATTCATTTTGTGCCACTGTTGTCATACAATCCCCGAGTAGAATAATATACCAACATAGCATCTATGAAACTGTAGCTGCATGGTGACTGGAGAGGAGACAGTTGAGCCAAATGAAACTGAGCATGATGTGGGAGAAGGGGATCTTAATGAGACGGAACTGAGGACAGAACCAGAAAACCTCAGTGGAACCCAAACATGAAGCGGACAAATTAGGACTGCATGCTGAGAAAAAGGCATTAGCGCTCACTATGACGAGCCCTACAGTCAGAATAACTTTGTTACTTAGAGTCACACTGGTGTTTTACAGTTGAGCTTAATTAAAATGTCACTTCACACAGGATGTCACAAAGTTAGTATGCTAACATCTGCCAAGCACAAAACCCAAAGTACAGCTGAGGCTGATGTAGATTTAGTTTTACAGGCATTTGGTGATAACCAAAGTGTTTTTTTTATTAATTAATTCACAGATTTAAATAAAAATTTTGACCTGGTGATGGAACTAAATGAAAAGTTAAGGGATCAAAGTTATTACAATTCACCCTGAGGGGAGCATGAAGATTTATCCCAAATTTCATTGAAATCACTTTGATAGTTGGGATTTTTCAGTCTGGTCAACAGATCAACCGACCTTGCTGTCCATACAACCAGAGCTGCAGCGCTAGCATGGCTAAAAATTATTAAGGCTACAGTATATTTGATACTAGTGCCAATAGGATGCATGAATTTCAGTACTAACTCTAAAACCTTACTTTTCTTTAATACCTTACTTTGAATAAAATCTAAAAATAAAGTCTTAAAAAGGTAAAAGTCCCATTTATAATCAGAAATTCTCTGATCAAATAGTAAAGTGAAGTCAAATTTGTTTATTTACTTAATTTATTACGTAGCCCAAAATCACAAATTTGAATAACTAATTGATTTGTTGATTGACAGAAAATCATCAATCAGCAACTATTTTAAATTTATTAATTTTTCTGTGAATTTAATATCTTTGGTTTTTTAAACAAACCAGCAATGTGAAGTATCTCTGGAAATTGTAACTGACATTTTTCACTATTGTTTTTTTACATTTCATAAACCAGATGATTAATCAGTAAAGAAAATAGTTAGTTGCAGCCCTATTTGACAATTTTCGATACTCTGTGCTACGGACATCGATTGGAAACGTCTGAGGCTTGTCAATATCCCGATACTGATTCATATCGCCCGGTCCTACTCACTGGTGGTTAATGTTGACTTCCCGGCATCTAAACACACTGACCATTCATGAGGCCGAGACATTGGGTCGCATTAAGGATGTGTTGTCTGTTTCCTTTATTAACACCAAGCCATAATGCTGCGGCCACTGCTGCTGTTGTGTGATTGTGTGAGGATCCCTCATCCAGCACAGATGTGAGAGCCCACCCAGGGCCCGGTGAGCCCGCTGACGCCCATATTCATCAACAGCGTGTCACTTTTATGAGGTGGCTCTGTGGGAACCTGAGAAAGAGCCCCTCCTGCTCTACCTAGTGCCGGTCAGCCAGCCAGTCCCCCTCTTTAGATGAAATTAAAAGAAAACTTCATTAAAAGGCAAAGGTGCTGTCAGCTGCGGGGCCCTTTTGATCAATATTCCCCTCCAAGTTAAGAGCCTTCATTACAGTGGTGCCACACACATGTCCAGTTTAGCAGATAGAGATATCAGTATATGGCGAGGGTGGGGGTGAGGGGCCAGGACAGAGAGCGAGAGGTGCAGTAGTTCCTCAGTGATTCACTTGGCTTAAAAACAGCAACATGAAACAGAACAGTTTGGAACCATTCACTGAGTTATAGTTTTGTCCAAAGCAATCAACTTCGTAATTGTTTATAGTTTCCATTTTCCTGCGTCCGTCGTCTTTCACTTTCTCCTTTATGTGCTTTCATGATTTATTTTGGAAGTGGGAGGGTTACGATATAAAGCAAACAAGTCTGCTCTCTATCCAAACAAGGCAAAAATAATCTATTTGCTTTGTTTGTCTGCTCCACCATCTTTTTACAATATGAAATGTTCCAGATATGATTTCGCTTGGACAGCGAGCTCAGCGGCTGCCAGTGTGTCTTACGTCCTATAAATCAGATGCCTCTCAGAAAACTCTAGGGAGTCTTCTGCGCAAAACATGGCAGATAAGAATGGTAGGAACTGCAGGGGAGGAAGCACAGGGCGTTTAGGCTTAAAATACAGTATGCAGCGCGTTATGTGTGTGTAGAATTCCACTGCTGTTTCTGGTGAGCATAGGCATCTTGTAGGTGTGTAGATACTTAAAACATTGCATATGTAAACTGGTGCTTTCTCCTGCAAAATAAATCACTTCCAAATCACATGCAACAATCCCTATCTAGTCAAAGTTGGTTTGAATTTCTTAAAAAGACAGAGAACCTGCTCCTTCATCTTACCAGAAACCTTATCAGTTGGTGCTAATAACTGTATACAACTATACAAATAGCAAGCAATAGTGTTATCAGATCCAGTTATGTTATCTATGTGAAGCATGCTACATAATTCAACGCTGCTATGTGACTTCTGCAATTCATAACACTTGGCAGAACTCCCTTGTTGAGGGATAAAATCCACAGGAAATGTAAATATTATCTATCCAAACGGGATCTTTCATTCCCGTTCATATAAATTGCATCTCGGCTTGGGGTTGTTGGTCTCCTACCTTTTCTGTGCTGCACTGAGTCGGTCCTCTTCAGCAGCATGCTCCTTTTGAGCTGTGAAAAAAAGAAAATACTGGGTTAAGATCTGGGGCAGATTATGGGGCTTTTGGTGACATAGATTACCAAATATTTCCAGTTTTCTGCAAGCCAATGAGAACTTATCCCAAGTCCAGAGGGGGGCGCAGTGTTCATTAGCCATCCTAAAGAGTTTTCAGTTGAGGAGAAAAGAAGAAGAGGGGCTCTGGGTTGAGATGTCATTGACGCAGCAAGCATGTTACCCAGTTATGCACATTGTAAAGTTTGACGTAATTCTGTGCGTTGACGCATGACAGTGTGAGCCTGTGACGCCTGGGTGTGCGTCTGTTTGCAGAGATGTGGGTGTGTGTGTCGACATACATGTGCGTGTTCTAAGAGCTGAAGCAGTGGCGCAGGGTTGAGCAGAGAAGCTTGGGAACTGGAGGCTCCTGTGGACTCCTGCCATGTAAAAGTGTCTAAATGCAAGGCAGATGTGTGCGGCGGGCCAGGCCGAGGTGCAAGAATTTATCTAGGGCCAGAGAGTGCCTGTGATCTCAGATTTATTGCATTTTTCCAGATTCATCCTTTTTACAATGATGGGGGACCTTTTTCTACTTGAAGATTTAAGAGCGGGAAGTCTCCAAAAAATTGTTCAAAGGCAGTTTTGGGGGTCTTTTGGGAGAACGTGAGCTTAAGCCGCTGATCAACCACCCCTTTTACTTTTTTACATATATGTGGGCAAGGGGGCCGAGTAAGGATAAACCTAATGAAGGGAGGTTGTAGCAATGTCTGGGATAGAAGGAGGAGGGGGGAAGAGTAGAGGGGCCGTGACCAATGGTGTTAGTCTCAGTGGGGGTCAGGCTGGCGCCTGAGGTACCCCTCTGGTGCGACTGTGCAGAGGTGGCACTGGAGCCGAGAGGCTGAGGGAGAGAGAGAGAGGGAGAGTGGCCCAGAGAGAGAGGATGTGTGAAGTTTCTCTTCCTCTGCTCCCTGTGTAAACATGAGACCAGTAGTCGCTAACTAGAAAGTTATGAGATGTGCATGCTGAGAGGGACAATAAATTAGGGCTTTAAAACTCTGACACACTTTTCCAAACCGCTGCCATACCTGGCAGCTAGATAACAAAGAGATGGAAAGCAGTGTACCAGGGATGCTTGAGGATTTCCATAAAGCATCCCTCTCTCCGGTCAAAAACAGGTTCCTGAGACATTTGTTATCTGCAAATTCTGCTTGGTCTGTGTAATTCACAGTCTTCTGAATGAGTGGAATTTTGCTTATTAGTGTCTGACTCACTGACAACAAAAGAAAGCACACGGATGTGATGATACACATGTATTTCCTAAGAGCGCCAGGGGAATAAAACTTACACAAGCTGAGATTAAAAGCAAGAGTTTGTTTTCAATTAGTCATGGCTCGTATTCAACATGAAAAATATGCCCATCAGAGTATCCCCAGAGGTTTCAAAGAGCTCCTATTAAAAAGGGAAACAAAAAGGTGGTTGATTAGATGTTGATCTGGGAGGCAGTTTTTATTAAAACTTAACTTTATAGAATAGATGATAGAGAGAGAAAGAAATTGTAGCGGAAATACAAAGCCACATTCCAGAAAATCAGTTCACAAGATCAGATTAACACTACGTACATTATGGAGTCTGTATACTGAGAGGCTCAAAACCAGAGGAACAGCCTTATAAGAGAATGGATCACTGGGTTTCGGAGATATCCCCAGTTAGATCTGGGAGAGATCACACAGGCAAGTTTAGGAGGCAAAGCGCAGGGCGTTTGGGTTCACCTGCAGGCCCCGCTGTGAGCTTCTCCACAGGCTGGGTTATGGGTCAGTGCTACTCAGAAACGCCTCTTAGTACAAAATCTTTACCTGTTGATTCACTGGTATACATTGATCCTCTCATATGAGTTACACTACACAGTTTATATTATGAGGCTTCTAAGACGCATTTCTCAATACTGTCTATTAACGGTTAATTTCAACATCTAAAATCATGTGTCAAACACGTGCATCTGCGGTCAGCCTCCTCAGCCTTTTACCTGGGTGAGAAATTCACCCATTCATAGATGAGTCAGAGCTTAAGAGCCTCAGTCGCTCTTTGAAGTGAGAGTGAGTTGATTTTTTTTGAAGACGTGGAATCATCACAAGCGATGATTACACACCGCTCCTCCTGAAGCAATGGGCAACAACTTGAGGAATTCTGTTTATAAAGGTTTACAAGTATTCATCTATAAATTTTATGTTCAAGATGTGCCTTCGCAAACCAGTGCAATTTTGTTGCCAGTGGCCGCCACAGTGGTTTTAAAAGCTTTCAAATATTCTGTGATAGTGACCAAAGCTCCAGGGAGTCAGAAGTAGTTAAAGTGGACGAGCTAACTAGAACAATGTCATGGCATATTTCCATTTCAAAAATACAGACTCAGTATGCAATTACAAAAGTGTTTTGAGTAATTGTACTTCAAATATAAATGTTTATTCTGCATTACAATCTCCCTGTGAGATACCTCAACAGACTCTTTTATGATAGAGTGAGTCTATTGTTTCTGTAAGTAATGCAGGCAATCAGTCCTTTCATGTAGCCTAGTCCTTTTGTAATAGGGACACTTTCCTGAGTCACTAAGACAAAATATTGTGACTTGAAGCTGATGAACACATGGCACACATTGCACAGAAAGGCCTTGTGTGCTTACAGCTTTGATTATTGTATTTATAAACTTCAACAGAGAGCATCCTGGTTGCCTGGTGGTTGACAGTTATCAGTCAGTTCAATTCCAGCCAGGGACCTTTGTTGCAAGTCATACCCATCTGTCTCTCCCCATGTTTCCTGCCTGCATCACCACTTTTAACTTTGTCATATAAATAAATTAATAAATGCAAATTCCAAAAAAATAACCTTTTAAAAAAGAAATTCAACATAGGTGCATTAATGGCATTCACTCTTATGCAGAGCAAGGATTGTGTATAATAAAGCTTTGGTGAAACAAGCGTAGAGCAGCTCTAATGGCCAGCATGGACAATCATTTTGATAATAAGAGAGCTATAACTCAGGGAAATGTATACACATTCACCTTCATTAATTAACCGACCAAAGTACTTGTGTTTAAATTTTTACACTCTACCGTTTTAATTTAGGTATTGAGGGATTCTGAGCACCTTTCTTTCTTTGGAGCTACTACAACTACATAAAAAGGTGGGAATGAAGGGAGCAGGAGAGCACCAGCGTCTGGGTCAGACAGGGGACAGACGGCGAAATGATCAGAGCCTGTCATGGAAGCTCTGCTCCTGTGCTGGTGGTCCACAGACGCGATCCACTGAGGCCGGCCAGTCTTTACAAGGCCGAAGCCAGAGATGTCCTGCCGGCTTTATGGCAGCCGAGAGTACATGAGAACCATGTTAGAGGCAATGCGATCCCTTCTACGGGCCAGTAGACTCCCATTTTCGTGTTGTCTTACAGTGCACCGAGACACCCTCTTCCAACAAGGACACACACACGCACACTCTGCACCACCCAGCTGACTGTCTGACATGGCAAAAAACATAATTATACCTTCCTCTTTTTAAAAGGTCCCATGCTGTGTGAAAACGGGGCTTTTCTAGCTCTGTAAGCTCGGTTTTATGACTATCTCCATGGCTGTAAATCCTCTGTCCAAATGAATGTTTCATCTTTGAAGACACTGAGAATTTTTAATTTTTTTTTTTTTACATGAGACAGGCCAGCTTATGAGCAGGACTGAGGGCAAACATATTCAACTTATGCCTCCTTTTGACTGACACAACTCTAATTATCTCAGGGGTAGACAATATTTTGGGATAACAACCAGTGAAAGAGTGCTTCAAAGATTACACATACGAGTGTGTATTGGGGCAGCATGTGGAAAAATTAGTAATTCTATACATTTTGTTAAAGCATTAATTAAGCATTTTTTTTGCTGTCTTTTGGTGCCAAACGGTCAGTGGTGATTTGTTTTTGCATTGCACTTTTCAGTTTCTAAATCCAATGTGCATGAGGGGGTTTCCCAAAAAAAATTTGTTAAATGTCAACTAGATCAACTACATATTAGCTACATAATTAAAGGATTCATTTACATACATTTGGAATTTAAAAAGTTACCACTACAAAGTAAAGAGCAAAACTGATAACTGGAACAAGGTTTCCATAATGTGTCTCCATCTTTGCCACAGATAAAATTCTTAGCTCGACTCACCAGCAGATATAAATCCTTCCATCTTCACCTTGAAGGGCTGGAGGTATTCCTCCGACGAGTTGGCGCACACCTTCTGCACGTCCTTCTCACAAGCTGAATGGAGGAAAAAGTCAGGTATATAAAATAATTACAAACTAAGAAAACTCATGAATAGCATAGCGCAGTTAAAAAAACTACAACTAGGAAATTAGATTCATCAAAATGGGCTGAGGAGAAAGACAAGATCACTCGGATCAAGCTTGGGCTGTCTTCAAGGTAAGAGATGTTCATTAAAGTGAAGAAGGCAAAAATATCTAACTTTATCTGAATCCCCCCAAAATATTATATTAAATATTTTCCATGTCTTATACATTCTATTTTGTTGTCGTTTCTGTAACTGTATTCTTTTTTCTTCTTCTAAAGTGAATTGAGACATTGTGTGATTTTATAGTCAAAATAAACATATTGACTAACTAAATATGCCACACTGGAAAGCCACGAACACACTCCCCTTGTTAAATGAATAGAAAATTACGCCAGCAGTGGGATTGAAAAGGACATTTCATTTCACTTGACTTCATCTGAAACTATAGTTTTATTTGTATTCAAGCTGTAAAAATTTTTCCCACTTGATCCACTTGTTTCAGAGGATACAACTGGGAAGAACATCCCACGGTTTACAAATCAGTATGACTTGCCTGTTGTTTCACATGTTGTTGCTATTTATGATGTCTTAATATGGTATATATTAGTGCAGCAGATGTGTTTACTGTTTGTGGATGGGGTTTTCGGTGCTGTGCCAAATGACCTAACTCACACCGAGCTCAGAGGAAAACAGCCGGGACTGAGCGTGTTCCAGCCAAACCTTCTCCATTTCCTCTCAACTGTAAGCCTGTGTTACTATACACACAGACGCCTGGTCAAAGAACTCCTCCAACCTGCAAGTCATTAATGGCCGCAATAAATACCTTCACTTGCTTATGACTTCATAGCTAAATAGTTCTGCAACACAACAAGAGCATTAACAGGTCTGGCCGCTGTCTCACTTCACTACGTCGCCGCTTTTAGATCTGACTTTAGCTCTCATATGTTCGCATGTGGAGCACTGCACCTGCAGCTCGGTAAACTCAAGTCTATTACATCTTTCATTTATTGGCTGTCTTAATAAATCAGACAGGAAACACAATGTCTGAGCATTAAAATTAAGGAGTAACTGTGCAGCCTCGCAGTCTGGATTCCAGGACACTTTTCACATTCATGGATAGTGAGAGCTGGCAGTTATCAAAATAAAAAACAGATATCAGCAACCATACAAACATGACAACCAAAATATCCTGTTTGGACAAACCACATTTCCTTACCAGAAATCCCCCAACTCAAAAGGACCCATTAAAACAGTGTTCAAAACAGCAAGTCTACAATTTAGAGGCGGCTCTCTTCCAAATGTGGTCCAGACAGCAAAGGCCACAAGGAGGAAGCCCACAAAAACACAGCAGCTGTAAAGAATAAAAACTAAAAGCTCAAGTTTGAGACATTGTCTCAGAGTAATAATACATTTTTTATAGGAGTAAAGTCGAACGGAGGATTCTCCTGCAAGTATATGACGGCCTTTGGCTGAAATATAAAAAAAATCTTTATTGGTCACAAATAAAGCCAAAATGTGTGTTGAGCAGTGAATGTTAATATGTTTATATCCCACAAACTTTGATGAGAAAAATCTGACTGAACAAAAGAGAAAGCTACGGTTCTCTTTTCAAGTATTTTAAAAAAAATTAATTTTTTTTATTTTTAAATAAAGGCTATTTTTTAAAGTATGTATTAAATGTTTGTATTCAAGTAATTTTACATAATTTCCACTTTGGTGGGCTACATAAATATGGATAAAATAAAAAGGTGAGAAACAAAAAAATGTGTCCTTTATTTATGTGGGCGTATGAGTCATTACTTTGTTTAGAATACATGTGCTATTCTTTTTTAACCAAGCATGTCATTTTGACTAAATGGAATATAATTCCTGGCAAGGGCTTAATAACGAAATAAGAAGAAGCCCATGGATCTATCTACAAAGACCCCATGACTGACTGGCTTAGGACTGTATTTTGAATATCTGAAGTGATCATTTTAATCAGCGGTAACTCCATTTTAGATACCTGAAACTACTTTCTAACTACTGAATAGAGCTGCCTTTGATATTGAAGTAAAAGTGTAATTAAATTTTCACTGTACATTGTTTCACCACTATACTGTAGTTAACTGTTTCATTATCTTGCCTATTTTGTGACCAGTGAGGAAACACAAAGCTGATTCCAACAACAACTACACTACAGTGTTGACCCTTGGCTGCTGGTAGCACAGTCCGCCCCATCAGGCTCTCTGTGCAGTCATGTAGCCACAGAGGACTAGCTTCCCACCACAGACAGACAGGATCATGATGGGAGCCACAGCAACGATCTTTAAAGCCCTTGCACTGTTACTACAAGAGGTAAACAGATGAAATTACAGCCAGTGGACTCTTTGTTTCTCGATTTGTTAGAACTGGGCTACTAATGTATTCTCCATCAAAACATTATTTGAATCACTGAAGGGAGGACTGTGAATTTTTTCACAGCTAGAAGTCATTTGTAAAACCAGCGTCCTAATGGACATGAACAGATTGATTAACAAGTGGTTTTATGGCCCGTGTTGAACCAGAAGAAATTAGAGATTATCCTGAGCCAGATTTGAGTTTCCATGTGGAAACACATCCAACCAGATACAGTATGCCACACTGCGGTAATAAATACAAAATCCTTAGGCGCACATGCAACACTTACAAACATTATATATCTCCAGAGGAATCATTGCCCAATCCACTATATCTGAATGTTAGAGAGTCAGCTAGCTATTGTGTAACATGAGGTAACATGACAATAAGCTGTGGGTAAAGGGTGGTGGAATAAACGGGAAGAAAAACAAACAAGAAAGCCAGACTTCTGCTCCAGGATTTACCCTGTGTGGTTTGCAAAATGGGTGACTTTGATGTCAATATGTACTTATGATTTTAACCACAGTAAGTAAGAGCCCCCACTGCAGCTACCAGGAAATCACATCACACCGAGACAATGCACAACTGTGTGTGCGGATTAGAGAAAAGGCTTTAACAGTGAATGGGTAGCCTGCGGAACACCACAAGATGAGGGATCTAGCTGTTTGATAAATGTTTCTGTCTCAGCAATGTGGCCATGACGCCCCGTCACCTCCTGTTTCTGTAGCTCTGGATCATTAGTAAAGTAGTGTTTACTAGTAAAGTAAACACTCAAACACAAAGAAACGCATGATAATACACAGGTGATTCTTTTTTTTTTTTTTGCACACTGTTAAAAATTGTCTGCAAGGGGAACTACAGTTCCAACTACTGCTAACTATTTTTTTCAGTTTTAAAAATACCTATATGTAGAATCAGATGATGAACTCTTTAGCCGTGCTGTTAAAACATTTTTGGAGGTACTTTGGCAAATATTTGACTTTTTTACCTTTCATCTGAGGTTAAACCAGTACAGTGCTCTGGCCCTGGTATATTCTAGTTATTTATACCTGGAAAGCGAATTCTCTTGCTGATCCCCAATTGTCTCCAATCCCAGCAGACTGTCAGACTTCCAGTTCCCCTTTCTGTGGGATGAAGCTTACTATTCCCCCCTCGGTGAGGCAAGCCAAGAGACTGCCTCAGTAGGACAAGGTAAGACACTCTCTCCTCTTCCCACTCCTCATAAATCAACCCGTATCCATTGCACTATGACCCTTCTCCTAAATTTTTGCTGGAAAATACCGTGCTGACAGGTAGAAACATCAGGCAGGACTTAGAATATGAGGTGGAGCATTAACCCTTGTTAAAATGTGCATGTGGAATGTGTGCATCAAAATCCCTCACCTCATGAGAGAATGGCTGATGCTGCGATTAGATGCTGCTAAAAATATCTATAATTTCCACACTAGCTCAATATGTGAATAGTCTTATTAGGCAAAAGGTACTCTACAGTTTATCATGTTTTCATTTTTAGAAAATATAGCACAGATTTGGACAGATTTGATTTATAATTAAGAGTTTGGACTTTTCTTGAATTGGCATTTGCAACCAGTCAATGACAAATACTCCAACACATAGCATTACTTTTGTCTTGTCTGACCAGCCAAGCGGCGACTGTACTACAGCGCGCTGAATTCACACATGCCGTTCCGAGCGGAGCCTCTGTCGTAAAACAGAGCTCAGGCTAAAGGCCCTGCCTGAACCTGACATTAAAGGCCATTTAAAATCAGGACACTGTCTGATTTGCCACGGTGATGAATGCCTAACCTGGGCCAGGCCTTCTGTGAAACACTAAACTCCCCTGAGCAGCAAATGAGCTCTGACTGTTTCTTTTTATTTGATCCTATTTCATTCAGTAGCGTCCCTGCCACTCTGTCCAGTCCAATTACGCGGAAGTTGAGGGGATCTTTATGTAGGTGCTCACTGTTCTGAAAGTGGCATCGTCCCAGTTTGATTAGCAACTCCTTGTGATAGAGCTGAAGTTGTATGGGATTTTTATAGATAAATGGTAATCTTTGGTTTGGGTGCTGGGTAACTGCACTACTATAAATTATTTGAACAGAAGAGATTTGTCTTTATGGTAGTAGAGAGTCCTACAGCAGGTTTAGGTCCTCGTGGCCTCCCACTCATCCCTCTTTGCCTGTGAGGAGCACAGAGAGAGGTCATCACCCTCTCCCCAAACAGGAAGCCCCATCAAAAGAGGATCATGTTTCTGCACAAGCCAGTGAAGGAGAGGGCAGCCAAGACGGACGGTGAGCCGCTCCTGAGCGTCACTGATGACTACACGCTGCACGCACATGAAGTAATCGTCATTACATTGATTTAAATACAATATGCTGGGCTTTTGTATCAGAGGGGTACCCATAAAGAAATTCTGTCTGAGGAGGAGGCTAAGCTACGAGAGATTTTCTGACTGCTAGCACCAAGTATCCTGACCTTTGACCCAAGCCTGGAGGGAAAGACACTGCAGTCGCCACCTCAGGATCAGGTGAGGGGCAGACAGCCGTGCTCGTCTCAGTCAAACAGAGCAAGTGAACCAAAGTGTGATTCAGTGTTAGCCTCTTGGAGTCAGACACAAATCACAATGTGGATGGAAGTGATCTGTGTTAGCTTCATAATTAAGACCACTTGCTTTCTTTAGGCTGGTTTATAATAGCCAGGCATAAATATTTATTCCCGGCGGCTGGGGAGGATAAAAATGGTGAGAGTCAGAGGTGGAGCTCGCCAAACATCCAGAATTCAACGCTCGCCCTGTGATTCTAATACCCCCGAGGACTACTGTGCCAGACTGTGCTGCAGCAGAGATCAAATACGAGGGCCCTTATGTTGCATTTATTGTCTTCAGGTCTTCCATTTTTCCTAATAAATGAGTGACAGCTTGAGGTGGGTGCTTTAGTAGACTCTTTGTATTTTTCCCCCAGGTCAGAGAGGAGAGGGCTTTAACAGCGATCTGAAAAACGTAGTGGAGAGCTGCGGAGCATATCTAATTGCTTTCATATGCCGTATTATTGGTTGATTTAAATAACCACAGACACCAGGGGCACTGTGGGGCATCGCCTTTAACCTCTGTGTGGACCTGGCCAAGACTGGATGGCTGG
>NW_024041039.1:20342730-20370230 GCF_014851395.1 Micropterus salmoides | reverse complement strand
ACCACCTCTACAAACTGACACTGGAAAAGGATTGAAGGGAAAGGGGAAAATCTAAACAAAATGGGCGTCCTGGTGTTATGTGCTGTTTGGTTTGTGTTTGAGGTGGTTTTATGTGGTAGCACAGTGTCTGCTAAGTGTAGAAGGTGGTTTTGTACATGCTTAGATCATTAGTGGGGTGTCAGTCCCATTAGGCTTGTGGAAACCGTCACTGGCTACAATAAACAGATCTGCTGGCCGCATGCTCAGACTAGCAGGCGGCAGGCTCTCTCCGCCACAGTCCCAGGACAGGACCAATTCCTGGCCCATCTACGCTGTCCCCAACATACACACACACACACACACACACACACACACACACACACACACACGCCTGCATTTTCCACAGATCAACCAAAGATTAATGAATCCATGCAGCTCTTCAAATGAAAGAGATGGGAATTTAATTTTTACCAGTGCAGGAAGGATTTTAAGCAGCCTGACAGAAAAAGTGAAAGGCTCCTTTCATCCCAGTGTAGCTGTCTCACATTTTGACAAATTGAGACATTTTCTTTCCCCCCTTGGTGACTGGAAAAATCCACTTATAAACACATATAAATCCCAAAAGTCTCTAGTTACAAATTAGTAGCTGTCAAGAGGTCAGAAATTATTCTCCGCTGCAGGGCTTGCTATCTCATCTCTTAAAATAACTTAATCTACATTTCATCAGAAGTCATCCACAATTTCTTGCAAACACGGGACTGTAAATTGATCTTATTACTGTCGAATCTAAATAAGAACCTCTTCCCTGAAAGAGATTTAAATATCTTAGTGTGCACAGGCTTCTAGACACATTGAACGGAACATATTTCTCACCTTGCTGAATGTCCTTCATCTCCAGATGCAGGCTCGATATGAGGATGCCCACTGCTTGTGAACGCTTCCCATCCAGCAGCTTGATGATCTGAAAAAACATAAACATATTGTTAATTGTTATTGCTGCAAGAGTAGTAGTGGGATTCAGTGTAAAAACCACAGCATATATTTCAGTTAATCAGGCTTAAATTGACTAACTGTCTTATGTTAAATGAATTTTATACTTATATTTTCTCATGTTAATTAAAGAATGACACAACATAATTTCTGTACATTTATCTAAAACGACTTCATACCTTTAATTCAAATTATACCCTAGACTTCTTCACACCCAAGTTTATCATCAATTCTATTATTCAAACACTGACATAAAACAAATTGAGGAACAGATGGTGAATAAAAAGTTAATTTCTGTGATGAGAGGCTGGGTAAAAATCACTCCCCCGGCTGTGGAAGCGGATGATAGATGATGAGCGAGACAGAGCTCATGAAGTCCCAGTTAGGCTAAGCAGCCTGGAAATCATTTGGATTGACCCAAACAAATACACAAATCATCACACATTGTCAGAACCCATCATCATGATGCAAACAACGGCGCGCACACACACACACACACACACAAAAGACACACACACACACACACACTTTGGGACACACTTTGTCAAGTTACATCAATGAGGGAGCAAAGTTAAACAGAAAAGCACCTCCTCCAGTTTACTGAAGAACATGTGTGAGATATAATCAAAAAATATCAAGTCGCAGTGAAAGTACAAAGGCAAAAGTGGCACCATAAAAGGACAGTCTAGAAGAGCAAGGCAAAGAAAAGCAGGGCTTTTATAACAAACTATAAATTCACAGGATTTTTATTTGTGCCTACACATGGTCACAATTACTTATGACTGAATTAGCCGTAAAGCCAGAGAGAGTTTTGGCAAGGCAAAGCCCCGCTCTAAAAGTTAATGTGTCAGGCTTCTTCATTAGGTATTATGGCGTTGTCGGCTACTGGGCTGTCCAGTAGGAGCTGGAGAGCAGAAGCCTTAGAAGTGGGTATTGCATTACAGGGCGTTAGTGGGTGCCATGCTGCTTCCAGCTCTATTACCTGGATCACTGGGGATCTCCCACTCTAAGGACTTGAGACGGCTGAGTACCAGGCTTTCCCAACACCTCTAATTAACCACTTTGGACGGGCCACACTAAAAGCAGCCCAGGAACCCTTCCCGCTCACTGTGGCTGCAGAACTCGCCAATTAGCCAAAACAGTTACGTTAATGAGAAAAGACAACCGATGCTGGATGCTTGGCTTCAGAGGCGCAAACAGCTTGGACAAGCGGAGGGAGCCGCTTGATGCTGATGCTGAGACAGGTAGACGTCAATGGCCGACGTCTCCCTCCGGTGGACAAAAAGTGAAGTCAAGGCACTCTGAAGCTTCCATGTGAAACTGCAGTGGGCACTTGAATAACGCAGACAGGTCAAAGGAAAGAGGAGAAGAAGAGGGAGAAAAAGCAAGCAGCTTAGGAAAATAAACAAAATGATGGAAGAAGACACTGGGAGTGTCAGCCATTTGAGCTGAAGCAGGTGGCTGATGTTCGGCGAGGTAGGCAGGGTGATGCAGGTTCAGAGCCAAATGGATAGTTTACATAGCCACGGCTGAGCAGCCAGCCTGCTCTGTGGTGACTGTCTGTCTGACTGACTATCTGTCTGGAATCACCCAGGCAGATGTTACAATAACAACTGGATCAAGACTTCCCATCAATAACCACCTACAATACACTCAACAACCCCAGTCTCACCCAGCGGTGTTATGTCTTACACCCACTCTCCCACGTCATAGCCAGAGCTTCAAATATGTCTTTAATAAACGCACTATGATTGCTCATAAGTTATTCCAAAGACTGGTTAAATCTGCTGTTTGTTTAAGGAGATCTGGTATGTATAAACTTGATTCATGTTTGATGTAAGTGGGTACAAGAAATTGCCGTTTGTGTTTACTGACATACAAACAGCATATATAACTTGATTGACTTCTTCACCTTCATCCATCTCTCCCCCTCCTCCTAATTCCTCAATCAAGAATGCACCGACATGCGCATCCTCTCCGCTCCCCCACGCCTATAGGTGCCCTGTCTCCATTGCCTCCTCTAGCCAGTGGAGTGGAGCCACATGCCTGCAATTATACCCCTGGTCCGGTCCGGTCCGGTCTCCTCTGGTCTGCTCGGGTGGGAGAGCTCTCTTCCATGTCATCTCCTCTGCTTTGATATGCTAATCATTGAGAGAAAGAAGGGCTCCAGAGTAAACAAAGCTTTGATTTTTCTATGGCACACATGATATAGATTAACTCACTCATGTAGGCATCGGCTGCAATCCCCCAAGTTTCAACTTTTGCCGTGTGGAGTTGTTGGAAAGCGGGGGGAAGTGGCTCATATGCATAATGTACACACACATTCCATTCCCTCCCACTCATCTCCACTCGCCGCACAGAGGCCCCCGGGGCTATGGTGTTAGCATGATCTGGCAACACTTTCTGAGCAAGTGCATAACGGCTCGCGAGGATGTGCCGTCATCACACACGTGCACTCAAGCGTTTGACGCACGCACACACAGAAACAAACATATGCCGGCGCATGCACAAACACACACAGAAACAAACAAACATGGTAATTGAAACACACTTTCCCCTTACACAGACTCACTGGCAACATTAAATGTGAGTTCTGTGCAGACTCGGAGTGTGCTGGCAGAGACAGCGAAGAGTAGGAAGAGCATTAAAGTGACCATGTGGTTAATTACATGTATGCTTAGAGAGAAGTAAGCAATCAGACAAAAGGCAAAGCCCTGTAAAATTATATATATTTTTTAAGTTCAAGTGTGTAAAATCTTCAAATCGTAATTCTTAAATTATTTCATATGAAATTCATTCTTTATTCTTGTTTTTATTAACTCTTGAAATTAATTAACAAGTAGCATCCAATGAGATAAAAAGGGATTGCAAATAAGAGAATTTGTGAATTTAAGTAAAAGTGAGAGATTTCATCTTTCAATTTAGTTTACTTTTTGCAGTTTGATAAATATGAGCTCCGTTCTCTGCTTGGTGGCTGACTTTTTGCCTACACACCCTCCCCATTTTCCCTATCCTATTTGTCTTTATCCACTTTTTTACTCCGCTCATTCAGTCCATCTTTATGATCCTTTCCTCCTTAACTCAGTAGCACCTAGTCTTCATCCCCGCTCTTATCCCTTCCTACCCACCCTTCCCCCGAAACAAAATCTGTTTCTCTTCGTGCTTTGCCCCCCTTTCTTCCTTTCCCACCCGTTAACCAGCTGAACTTCTTGGAAGCCATCATCGGCTGGTGATTCAGATGATTTCTCGCTCAAATGATTTCTCTCTCTTTAACTTAGAGTATAAACTTTCAGAGATAAAAAATGATCACGTAAACAAGTTTCTTTTATTTTGACGACCTTTCCAGTGAGCTGGACTTCTAAGCGGGCTGAAAACAACCATGCCTTCACGTATTCACTTTCCCTCTTTAATCGTAGAGTTGGACTCTGAATGCTCTTGCTGGCTCTAAACACAGACCATTATATTACATATAAGACTCCTGTATAATCAGTGCTGGGGACAAAATGTCTAAACATAGATATCAACTCCAACCATAAAGGTCCTTCTCTTAAATGCTGTAAGAAAACAAAACTAAAAAAAACAAACATGTTGGACATGGAGTTTTTTGATTGATATGAATTTGTTTCAACAGTGTTTCCATTAGTGGGGTCAAACCTCTTCAAGGCTGATGTAAGCCCAGACAGGAGACAGTTGGCAGGATTTGTGTCTGGATGTGGCTGTCTGAGTTGGATCAAATGTTGGACAGTTTGCTGCTTTAGAGTGACCAGACTGAATCAAGAGACCTAAGGATGGAGATCAGGGACAGAAGAACACACACACACACACACACACACACACACACACACACACACACAGGCCCTCTGGAGCAGAGTGGAGCCTCGACAAATTGATCAGAATAGGGGATGTGTATGGATTTAGAGGGGCCCGTCTGGGGCAGTGGCCGATTTTTAACTGCTTGGACGCCACAGCGAGGACTGCAAGGCAGCTAGGATGCTGACGCGGCACTGGCTGCAGCAGAAGTGCAGAGTTGCAGCATTTGACAAGGCCATCAACAAGTGTGTCTTTGTTGGTGGTGGTGGTGGTGTGGGGGGTAAATCAATCTGGCACAAAGCAGATGTTTTCTTATTTCTGTCAACTTGTTTCATCTTAAACTTTAACTTGACTTGCACAGATATTGCATAGTAAGCTTGGCATGTCCAGAAAAAACAAACGAGTGAACTCATAAACTGATAGCCCAATGTTGGCCCAGTGCAGGACCTGGCACCTGCAGACAACAGTCTTGAGGAAGACCTGATGAGAGTCACAATCCATTTCTCCCCAGCTTACCTTTTGTTATTTGTTTCTTTGATTTATGATTGAACATGACACCAGAACAAAAGCAATGCCAACAACGCCCTCAGGTGGCTGCTGCGAGATTGAAATCCAAAAAAAACGCTTTCCACACAAACAATGTCAAGGAAAAACTGAGATAATAAGAAGATATAACCCAAACTGAGGAGGGAGCAACTGAATTTACCTTCTTAGTTTTGGCTTTCTTCTCATAGGTGTCCGACAGGGGTTTTTTCTTCGGCTGTAGTGTGGCTTTGGAGAAAAGGTCCTCAAACTCATTGGCGTTGACGAGGTTTGGTTCCTCCAGAGAACCCCAGAGTGTGTTGTTGCTGGAAAAAAGAAGTTAAGATTTTAGTCTGTGATTAATTTTATGCATTTTAAGCTTTAATACAGTATCTCACAAAAGTGAGTCCAGCCCACAGCGGTCTAATGTCTAGTTAATGTCCACTTAAGGGTGGACTCACTAGACATTAATGGGTGTGTGATGTGTTATTTTGAGGGGACAGCAAATTTACACTGTTATACAAGCTGTACACTCACTACTTTACATTATAGCAAAGTTTAATTTCTTCAGTGTTGTCACATGAAAAGATATAATGAAATATTTACAAATTTGAGGAGTGTACTCACTTCTGAGAGATACTGTATATGCATAAAAACTGAAGTTATACGGTGCTAAATATGTGAACACAGTCACAGTGACAGAAACATGTAGGTTATTTCCCTTGAGCTAAACAAATTGTGTGTTCTATTTGTGGAAGCTTATTTGATGTTTATTCAACTTGCCCACTGTTTTTCTTTTTCCATTTCGCTGTCTGGCAAAAACTTGGCCGCAATCTTAACTTTAAAAAGCAGTGTTTATGAGCTAGGTGATAAAAATAACAAAAGTTTAAGACAAGCTTGTTTCTATAATAAAGGGACCATTTCCAGCAAATGAAGAAGAATAAAGGAGGCAGTGTTGTGTTCCAGAAGTTGCTGAGTAACATGGGAAAAAACAAACAGAGGCAGAAAATAAGAACAAGAGGTGTCTAAAGTCAAGAGGATGTTCAGGAGCAAAGCAATCTGCTGTTACCAACACATCTACTTTTCTGTTCGCTAAAACAACACATTTGTCTCTGCTTTTCCTCCCCATGTCTGTTAATCAAATGGACATGAAGAGCATAATCTACAGTCTTACTAAGAAATACACTTATTTTAAAAGAAATGTGTTGGAGTGATGACATCTATAATACACCACCTTCTACATCACATTGCCGTGTTCATCTGTGAGCTCATGAGACTGGTAGGTCAATCTCCCCAAGTCAAGGCCCATTTACAATGAGAAAGAGAACCTGGACACAACACACAAACACAAGTGCTGGCAGGCTTATCATGGCTTAAATACCAGAACAATCAACTGCATTGCCAGTGACTCAGTTTGGGTCGAGTAAGTTCAATTGTTTCTGCATGCAGTTGGCTTCCTTTTGCAGTGGTGAGTGTATTTATCTGGGGCAGCCAAGAGGTTTTCTGTTGAGGACATAATGATACTGTCCCAAAATCCGCCTTTGATTTTGTACTCATTTCTGAGAGACTGAGGAAAATAAGTCCAGTGAACAGCCTCCGACTCTGAAAAAAGACTGTGCAGGAATTTAGCTCGGAACAGAAAATTACATCCAAACCCCAAGAAATACTTCCATGCAAGATATCTGTCTAATTGACCAGACTATGACTAGGATTGAATCTGAATCCCCTTAAAGCCTTTCCTTTTTACCCAGAAAGTCAGTCCCGCATGTTGCCAACTGTACTTTGTGTTTCAGCTTACATTGAGACACCTGGCATCATTTCAAACCTTACACTGTTCCCCCTCATAACTCAGAACCTCACACCATTAACAGAGATCACACAGCTGATCCAGCTATAGTTAAACATTTGACCCATTTAATGCCCCTTAACTTAGCCCTTTACAGTTAAATTTATAGCTGACATGAAACTGCTGTAGTGTAGTCAGACAGTCCTCCAGCGCTGGCCAGGACCAGGGAGAGAGTGCAAACCACAATTCAGCTTCCCCCACTAATCCAGCCATGGAAATACAAGGCCATAAAGCTGGAAGCCTGGCACTCAGAGGCAACAACCACAGCCACTGCAAATGGGCTGGATAATCCACTTACAATTACAGAGTTTCTGGTACAGCAACCGCATCTATGATATCTCTCTGAAGAGGAGTGTTCAGAGCTAAACTAAGACCCCAAAACACCAGGGCCAATGAAGCTTCATTAGCCCTGGGATAACAGTTTTACTCTTGCAACTTCAAGTATTGGAAATCTTCGTCCCACCCCCTGCTTTCAGAACCTCATTGCAGGCATTCTGCAGTAATCCCCCAAAACAATCACTAAAATCAAGATGAGACCAAACGCACTGAAACGTTAATCATCCAATCAAATGTAAACAAGTCACATGACATGTGCATTCTGAATATTTTAATAGTGATAGTTGTCCTAGTGTGGATCTTTAATATAGGCTGACAGATACTGGATTATTGAATCTGATATTCTAAATATCTGGAAGCTAAAAATATCTATACAATGATTTATCAGCCATTAGTATTTCTTTTTTAACATAATGACAAAACATAAAAGATACATGTTTCTGAATGACCTAAAACCTAAAACCTGCAATTTCTTGTTACATATTAGCTGGATGACTGAGAACCTTCACAGACATTGTGTGCTACTAATGATTGTGTTTTGCCATCATTTCTATCAGTGATAATAAGATGGTACTCACCAAAGTAATTTCTGATATCTGGGAAAAGGGCAACATTGCTATATCGAAGTCCAATGGAACAAGAAACATTCATCTGAGTGCTCGTGTTTCTTGCCAGGTTGTACTTCTTCATAGCAATGTAGCATCATTCCCAGATTTCGGCAATTAACTTGCTGAGTATAATGTTATTATTACAAAATGAAATGATGGCCAAAACATTGAAAATTAGACCCAAGTTGTAATCAACTGTAATGAGTAATACATAGTAATTCATACTTATTGTCCTGTATCTGTATCCTGGTCCAGTATAGAGGCTTCATGGGACAGGCCGGCTCAATGGCAGGTTTCCGTGGGGCCTTATCCACCTTCTGGCTAAAGCCCCCCATAGGGGGAGGAGGGGGAGGGCCACAGCCTGGAGGAGGGGGAGGAGGAGGAGGTGGACCAGCTCCAGGTAGGCCAGGAGGGGGAGGCGGTGGTGGTGGGGGCGGTGGACCACCTCCAGGAAGAGGAGGTGGTTGTGGGGGTGGTGGCGGTGCTCCCATGTTGTTTGGCAAAGGAGGAGGAGGAGGTGGTGGTGGTGGTGGTGGTGGTCCAGAGAGGCCTGGTGGGAGAGGGGGAGGAGGCGGCGGTCCAGGAGGACCTGGGGCTGTTTCAGCTTTTAGATTTAGTCCGATAGAGTCCAAGATGAGTTTTTTCGGCACATTCTGGTTGGGGCTTTGAGCAAGCCCGCTGCCGTCACCTTCAGGGCTCTTGATGAAGGTCTCCCTGTCTGTCTGGATAACCACGGTGCGGCAGGTCTTGGGAATCGGGTCATCTGCAGTGGACACAGCAGCATCGCAGACCTCACCTCGCTCCTGATGTGTATTGTAGGCCCTGTCTCTTTGCATCTTGGCAATGACTCCTTCCAGGTGTGATATTGAGACAGCATGCTCACCTCGCAGCTGGAAGATCTGCAGCTCAAAGTCAGACTGTGAAGAGCAAGAGCAGAATTTCAAGACAAAACAAATCTACAGTATTAAAAAATTTTCTATCAATGTAATATAATAAAACCATAGTAGTGTTGTGTTTTCCTTAAATTAACTTACTTTTAAGTGTATATTTATTCCAGTGTACCTACATGAATTTGAGTCATTGTTGAGCAATAACAAAAATAAATGTTTAGCTTTGTTTTTAACTTCACTGCTATTACATTTCCCCAGTCTGAGGTTAATATCTGACTCTCACAGTGACAATCTGGTAAGTCCAATTTTTCATTTGACATTTCAAACAATGAAGAACAATCCAGCCAAAGCGAAGTATTGATTTGATACAGAAAGGAAATTGTTTTGTAATAAATCTTACAGATGTTCCTTGTTAACTTCTCTCAGTTTAGAAATAAAATTAGGCACGTTCCCACCCTTTCTTGTGGGCTGACTGTGGTACATGTTTGTCAGTGTCTGCATCAGTGCTTTAAAGGTTGACGTCAAATTAAAGGCTTTATGCAGACAGGCTGAGAAACTAATTCTGTGGTCAGACTTCTTAAGGAAATGGTCCATAAAACAATTTATCAGTGGTACAAATTATGTATCATGGCCAAACTACAGTATGTTCTTTTGGTTTTCCAAAGGTATGCAGCACGAGTCCTAATTGAGTTTACAGATGGATAACAAAAACAACAGGGAAACACTGTTCCTAATCTCTGCTTTCGATGAACGAAACAGTCACCTTTAAAATTAATTTCGAGAGCCACCATATTGAAGAAAGAGAGATGTCCATCACAGATTTCTGTGTGCGGCAAGGACTTAACATTTAGAAGTTACATTATTATATACAAAAACATGAACTTCTGGTTTGGTAGCACGCTCTTGTAGATCTTTTTTAATTGACACTGAGTGAAACATAACATGTTCTGTAAGATTTTGCCTCTGTTTTGAATCACTAAAATTATGAAGTTCAGTTTCACTTTTTGTATAAAAGTGGTAAAGGTCACATTAGGAGACAATAATCAGGACATTCATTGATTATAAAAAAAGTATTTTATAATTCAATGTTTTAAGATTTTAATAGTTTACTAACTAAATGATCATACACTGGTTTTAATTTGATTATGTTTTGTTTTAAATAAATGAATATATTTGTTATATGCGTCATCTGAGCTCTGGAAGCTTGCAAACAAATTCCATATACAATATCTCTAATATAAGGACACACATTCGACAACAGAAATCTGAGTCAGATTAATTCTTTTTCTATTTGAACCCATCTATACTGTTTCACCGGGAAAGAAAAAAACAACAACTTTAAAAAAAACAAAAAAAACTTAACCTGACAGGTTGGTCAATTTCCATTCAAAAGAAAATTTATACAAAATACTGGGCAACTGTAAAACATGCAACATCTAGTGATGCAAGTAAATACTGAGTGGAGTTACACCAGTTCAACTGCTGCGCTTGAACATTTCATGCTTGCTTAGTGCCATCTTGTGTTCAGGAGAGTCAACTGTAGGACAAAACAGATTTCTGTTTAATATTGTAACTTTCTAAGCACTTTGAATTGCCTTGTTGTTGAAGGGTGCTATAGGCTGCCTTGCTTGGGCAGTGTTTTAACATGTCTGCAAAAGTCATGTGATAACTTACATGCATCCTCTCCACCTCTTCCTTGCACTCTCTCTTCAGCTGCAAGAGGGCGGCCTGGTGCTCTGTAAGGAGGCAGAACACGAACACCTGTATGACTCATTCTGCTGGCAGTCTGATCAAATAAATATATGCTGAAGGCTATCAGTTCAACAATCACAGCATATTGTTATGCTCTACAGACTAAGACAAAAAGATTTATAGGTTTAGAGCTGTGATTTTTCCTGAAGACAGATTAGCATGTTAAATCACTATCAAGCTAATCTGCAAGACAAGACAACCCAACCAGATGTACTGGCATTTAGTGGTATAATTCTACAGATGGGTGGGTCACTTACACTATAAAAGGACCATATTTAAAACTCAACTAACCAGTTTTAAACTATGCTACTGTCAGAAATGTTAGGCAAAATGCTGATCTATTGGTATTAATAAACATGACGTGTGAAAGTAAAAAAAGATCACCCATTGGTATCCTACCGTACCAAGTTACACAAAGTCTTGTCACCTGATGGCAAACTTTCATTTCAATTTACCTAAAGACTAGGCTGAGTTGGGGGCTCATTTTTGCATTTGTGAGTCCTAATTTCTATTTAGAATTACGACTAAAATCAAGACCACATAAAGACGTTGATCCTGTTTGGGACGTAGCAGACTTTCTATAGACCCACACCTAAGCACTTTGTTGGAATAAGTAACATTGTTAAAACTTATGATAACTACTGTAATTGTACTTAGTCATTATTGACACCATTTAATCAGTACCATAAAAGTGCGGGAATTAAAATATGATATGATATAAATGTGTTGGTTTAGACTTTTGCTCTGCTTCTCAAATTCCACACACTGTTCTCTTTGACAAGCGCAAAGCCCGATCGTGGAGCACAAATCACTAGAATAATCCACAATTGCTGGTCTTATTCTAATCTCAGGGATGAAGCGGCACCACACAGAACATCCCAACAGCTGTTGCTGTGCACGGTACGCTTTTAGTTAACACAATTTCATTGTACCCAGAACATGAAATGGCTTTTATACTTTGCAGTTCAATCAGCCCATGGAGAGCTGTGTGTGCTTTAAACCTATCTGTTTGTCATTACATCTTTGGATTACGAGGTGGGCCAAATACCTCGTATTCCTGCTGCCCAGAATTCCATTAAATGTTTTCACCTCTCTAACATCCACACGTGCTATCCTGTGGAGCTACGAAACAGCAACCACACAAACAGGAGCATTAAGGTGCAGACACAGCCTCACTGTGTTCTTAAATGGATTTAAAGGATGTCTTACACCCTGCTGCTGATACTTGGCTAGCTCTGCTTTATTTGCCTCAGAGTCTTAGAGGGACGTGTGGTGGCTCTACTTTTGTTTCAGTGTTTTTATAAGAGATCCATTCCAAAATACCAGGATATAAATACCATGATATCAGCAACGGCCCTTATCCACAAAGCCCATCAGCGTGAGGTGTGTCTGTGTAAGCTTGACTGGCATGATCCTCTGTCAGCATTCCTGGTCTTAGATGACAGACAACAGTGTCTAAAGCAACAAGCTTGAGGTTCTTACCTGCTTCGGTGTATTTGAGTCCCACCTTTTCTTCCTCATCTTTAGGTTTGGGGGGGGGCCACACAGCCTGCAGACGCCCTGGAGTCCGGTCCTCACTGTCTGTAGGCGACGTGACCTCCGTCTGTGGGGAGGAAAAACATGCAAAAACGTCATAGCAATGATACATCATCTCCCCCTATCTTTGCACGTAGCACTTACAAAATCATATATGCTTTATCTTGTATTGTTTTTGTATTATTGTCACTTGGGTATTATTGTCTTTACACTTGTTAAAGCACTTTTTTAACTTGTTTTTGAAAAGTGCTCTACAAATAAAGATTATTATTATTATTATTTTTCATACATTAGCCTCTGTGGGACTTTTGAGTTCTTTGCCAGGGGATTTGGAGGTTCTCTCAAAAATAGACCGCAGGTTTTCCTTGTCATTCTTGATCTTCTTTTTCACTGCCTCCAGGTCCACCTTTTCTGTTTTTTCTATTTTGACAGTTTTGGGGCCAAAGATGTTCCTGAAGGTTTCATAGGCCAGGTCTGAGGTTTTCTTTTTTTCTGGTGGGGATGTGAGGGTTCCTGGGCCTGGAATTGTCTCCCCCACAACTTCTTCTCCACTTTCTTTTTTGCTGTGTTCAGGATCAGCATCCTTTTTGGTCTCATCCTGGTTGTCTAGGTTGAGCAGCTGACTGAGCTGTCCCATTACAGTGCTTTTAGTTTCTGCAATGGTTTTAGGCTCAGCATGTTTTTTGACTGGAGTGGCTGTCTTCTGCTCAGGGAAGAGCTTGGCTTTGTTTACCGTCTTCTTCAGGCTGAGCAGGGCCAGGTCAGCATCCTTCTCTCTCTGCTTGATCTCTGACATCGTCTCCCTGTCATCTCCTACTGCTCCTTTCTTCAGCACCCGTAACCCACTGAAGAGAGCCGGCATTTGGAAGGAAGGAGGCGAAGAGAGTGACGTGCCCCTGGATGGGGATGAGGTGGAGGAGGTAGAGGAGGGGGAAATAGATGAAACTGGAGGTGGTGTGTTTCTCTCTGGTGTCTTTGTGGACAATGGCGTGGGTTTTTTAAACCCTATAGCGTAATTTGTGATACCAGCTTGGACTGCAACTTCAGGAGTCTTGGGGCTGGATGGAACAGAGGAGGACACCTGGCTGGAATAAGATTCCTCAGTCCCCTCATCAGTCTCAGCCCTTTCCTCACATGTCTCCTCCTTCTGTGTACTATCTCGGTGCCCTGTATGCTTCAAAGGAAAGGCTATAGCAGCATTTTGACCGGCAGCCTCCAAATCCAGATGTCCGGAGATGATGGAAGAAGTGGGCAGAGAGCAATCTATGCCAGCATACTTTTCTTCATCCATTCCCACATTGTCACTACTTTTCTCACTAGAAGCACATGTTTCTACATCCACAGACAATGTGGTGGTGTTCTCTTTAGGACTACAGCCATGTCGTGTTTGGAAACTGAAGAGATAAGTGCCGTCCTAGATTTTTCTGCTGGTGAGTCTGTCTGAATATAGAATAGCTTCTATGCGGGATTTCTCCTTAAGGTTGTGTGTTCTAAACACAGGCATTTGGTACTCTGCCTCAGCCTTACTGGAATCTTTTAGCTTATCTCCATCAACATGGTCTCCTGTATAATTGTCCTCATCAGGAGAGAAGGCCTACTGGTCCTGGTAATCTTCTCTGACAGACCAGTGCTATTGTGGCCGCCTCCTCATACTCATTTTCTGTGTCACTATACGTTTCTACTCTTGTGACCTGGACCACATCTGGGTCAACCGAGGCTCCAGCTGCTGTTTTTACTTGGTTATCCGACTCCTTGTGGGTTTCCGATGATTCATCCCACTGCCCCAAAGCAGTCATATTATCCTGATGCATATCTTTCCTCCCTTGAAGTTTGTTCTCACTGTTAATAGTTTGACCACCTTCAGGAAGAAGATCCTCCACATCTGGTAGCTCCTTGAAAGACGTCAGTATAGCCGAGTCCGTGACTGAGGAGGCAGATATATCCCGGCTGAAAAAACTGCTGAAGACATTCTTGATGGAACCAGGGGGCTGCTTCCCCAGTTCATCTGAATTATTACTGTCCATAATTGTTCAAAGTGTCACACCAACTGAGAGCAAAGAGAGGCAAAGCAAAACAGGTAGCAGCTAGTGTTCAGTGAAAATGTCACAAAAGGTTCATCTCCCCACCTTCAGTTATCCAAGCTGCTGTTATTCCACCTATACCGCCAGAACAAAAGGCCTTTGTATGGACAAATCTCCCCAGCTCTCTTTTCCTTCTCCAGATGGATGCCAATTCTAACAACACTATCCTGTGTTCCTCTTTCGTGACACACAAACAGGTTGCAAATAGTAGACTTTTATAATATCACATCAAGACTACTACTGACTTTATGTTGTAAATTATAGTACAGTTAATTTTTCTCTGTTGTAGCAAGATTCCCATGACGGTGGAAGTGAAGTCAAGCTGTTCAGCGGCTGGAAGCATGGCCCACTATAATCTCCCTGGGAGAGCAGAGTTCACCTGCCTTTCACCAAAGTATTTCCAACTGTTCCGACAAGTTAAGCGGTATTATCCATAAAGTTGTAGGTTATCCTTCTTTATGTGCTGGCATACAGTCTGTAGTCCATGATTAAACTGTTCTTCTAGTTTGGGTCTGTCTTCCTTAAGTTGTCTCTCAGTTAACAGGAAAACCCTGTGTGCTGCTGTGTGAGAAAGAAATACCTCAGGTTGGGGGTGTCTCACTGGTCTACCCAGTCTGGAGACGCCTCCCTTCAGGTACCTCCCTTCCTGGGAGGGGACCTGCAGAGCCCGGCACCGCAGGTGTCTGATTACCTCTGCTCACATCCGTAAAATGGCTGCCGCGTAAACACAGAGGAGGAGTCAGGCTGTGGTCAGGTGGAAACCTGCAGAGGTCCATTAACCCAGCATTGCGGTGAGCTGCTGCAATACAGGGCTTACTTAAGTGATTAGTCAGCCAGGCCATAGCCAGCTCTAGCTAACATGCTAACATGTGTTATAAGCATAGACTGTATATAAGGTTATAAGCAGCTCAGGAGCACAAGACAGAAAAGGGCTTTTGATTCACTTACCTTTAGTCTGTATGAGCACCGACAGTTTTGATTCAAACTGTAAGTTTGATTTGGGGACACTAAGGGGAAAAATTTTGGAAAGTTTGCAAGCTAAGCTAAACTTAGCTAAAGTTTACAAGCTATCAACAGGGAAAGGGGATTACCTAAATAGTTTTTATGAAAAAATAAAACAGAGAGAAACAACCTCTGTTTTGTTTTATAGCTTATACTCAATTTTACCTGTCACAGGTTTTTGTATAAATGTCAAGAAAGTGGTTAGGAAAACACAGCATTCTTCAAACTGTGGTTGCCCTTAGCAACCAATGTTCACTCTCCTTGAATGCACTCCTTCAGACTGCCTGGTTGAGCACTGTCTAAGCTGAATCTACCAAAGGGCAAACTTCTGGAAGACTGTTTAAAAAGAGCTTTTCAGATGTCCAATTTAATCCAGTTTGACTGCCATAAATGAAGCATTTTTAATGCTATTGTCTCCCCCGACACAGGATCAATGACTGGTAATTGATTGTTTTTTTCCCATTAAGAAATCTTCCTGGTGAAAAACAGGATGGTACAAGAAACACAACAGGAAGAAAATAGAAGAAATGGACATTTTTTAAGACGGTGGTGGTGGTGACATTGCATATGGAAGTAATGAACCCAGCAAAAGAACTGCATGAATGAAGTATTTATTTGTCACTATAATGAATTGTTGGAAATGTCTTACCAATAGAAACCTATGTGAAAAAAAATATTAATAATTGCATTTTCCTAGGACAGGTGCTTACTTTCCCTCCCCCCTCTCAAATAGAATAGAAAGGAGGCTTCTGTGGCAGAGGAATTAAGTTATGCAAGAACAATGGTATTTCATACACACACTGTAAATGTACTAGAAGAGGCCCCTCTGATCAACTAAACTGTGATATGAACACAGGTCTGACACATATGAACTCAAAAATAGAAGAAGTGAAATTAATTTACAAGTTGCAGATCATGTTAACATTACAGATGTAAAAAATATCAAGTCTAGCCCACAGGCTTTGATTGTGTCATCATCACAACCTTCTGCATTCCATGTTACAACACACTTAGAATACATCATGTACAATAGAGGTGTGTTTTTTTTTCTAATGATAATGGATGACGGTGATGATAAAGCCGTGCTGGAGTCCAGTATGTGAGATGGTTGTCACTTTCTCAACAATACAGAGTGCCTAATTCTGTACAGCGTGGCCTTTGTGCTGGTATGTTAACTTGTTATGCTCACAGTCAGGGCAGTTATTGTGTCTTGGAAAAACAACACTTTGCTTTGATACACTACGCCCCGTAAACCTCACCCAGGTAATCTGCCACATCTGCCACAAGGATATGCCTTTGCCAGACAGCATGATGGAATCTGGAAAGACTAAGTGATGGAACAGTTTTTCACATTCTATTAGATGATTTAGAAATGCAGAGAAGTTCTTTATTGGCACTAGTGATTAGCATTATTAAAGCCCACAAACACCTTGAAACAAACAATACATTGTTTGCTGCAGGCTTATTTTTAGAAGACACAAAGACTGTGCAGTAGGATTACATCAGTCACATGCTCTGCGGCAAACAAAGTATCTTGTGTTGCTCAATAACAGGAGAGATCAATTATACTAATTATTCCTAACAGCCTGCGCCGTTGAAATTTAGGTTTAAAAAATGCTACAAGAGAAGGAGAGATGGTCTTTGCTCTGAACGAAAGAGATTTGATTGGAATGATCAGTCAGTTTTGGCTTAAGACCCCAGTCTACAGATTAGAATCCATGACCTGTTAATCCATTTCTAAGAATTCTTGATCAGGTGATTAAATGCCTGAGTGGAGAGAAATCCCTACCAGTCCCATGAGGTGGAAAAAAGGAGTGCTATGGGTGTGAAAATATGCATTCCAGCAAATTCTGCTGTTGTGTTTGTGCTGCTCATGTGTTAGGGGCCCTCACCGTGCACTCCAGCTTGGGACAGTAGGGTGTGTCCCCGATGATGTCATCCTCGGGCGGTGTGATGCGTAGGAAGTCGAGGTGATCAGGGCGTGGAACGCAGGAAAGGGGCTGTGGATCATCACCATCCAGCATCCAAATGTCATCCTGACGCATGAGGGAATCCTCTACAGAGACACACAAACAAACACATGACCACAGGGTAATTAAGGCTCTTGTATGTGTTGCAAGGCATGGATAAAAACACAACAGCATAACAGGTGTGATCATGTGTGACAAGCCCAAATAAGTAGCACTGACAGAGGCATGTTGTTTTCCTGTGTAACCTGCCCAGGTAATAAAAGATGGAACGGGGTAGAAAGCAGGCATCAGAATCTTTTAGCATCAAACAGGCAGAGAGAGACCCCTGTTCTGCTGCAGGCTCGAGGGCGCACAGCTATTTTTATCTGCACTTAGCCGGTCCTCTTCTCATCGTCAACACCAGAAAAAAGCCACACTGATCAAATAAAGAAAAAGGGCTGCAAAGCACTGGCCTCAAAAACAAATACCAGTGTCTTGTATTAATTTGCATTGAAGACATGTTCACGGTAACACAGCCGGGCCACAGCGTTGCTCAGCCCTCCCACTGTACTATAATAAAGTCAGGTGTGTGTGATTTGTGTGAGCAACTGTGTTTAGTCATCCAAAGGCCCTGAAGGAGTGAAAATACAGGACTCCTTCATTTAGATTGGGAAACACTGCCCTCTTCTGACCAGACAGTCACACAGAGAGTTATGAGTGGGCTGTAATGATGAAGACTGCTGTGGAAACACAGCTAAAACAAAACAAGGTAAAAGTTGTTTTTTTTTCAATAAAAATTCCTCACTCTGTGCTATTTTTGCTGCAGTATGTTGGGAAGGGCGGATTCATTCTGTGCATTTCAGAGCATCTGGCCTTTAATATTTAGTGCTCAGTGACACACTGCAGAAACAGCCTCAGCCTGCACAACCTTCCTTGTGTGTAATGCCCTCAACAAATCACATGGTATTAACTTCAGGAACTGGCCTAGTGCCTCACTAGGCACAGAGCACAGGAAGATGATATATCTTGCCTTGATGCATGCATTAACTGTCTCAGGAGAGTCAGTCAAGCAAGTAGAAGGGAGGAAAAGTACAAGTTAAGAGATTTGGGGCAGGGACAGAGAGGTGAAAGAATAAGAAGGAGGAAAAGGAGGTGGAGAGAGGAACATTGTACGAGTGAAGGGGGCTGGGAGGGTGTTTTTTTTTTTTCTTCTGCCGGTAAGACAACACCTTGACCTGGCTCAATTGTGAGCTGGAAACTGAGAAAATCACTTAACTTCCTGTTCAATAAGCTGCTAATATATCACATAACCTTCGATTGTAATGAGTATCCTTGAAGACATACATATGGTATTACTCTTTTGCTGCCCTGCAGCCACTTCTAAAGACCCCAGCTCCCCAGAGTCTGAGTCTCAGCCAAATCCTTTAAATTCAGTTATGAAAGCCCACACACACACACACACACACACACACACACAAAACTATCTGGGGGGCTTCATTAAAAAATGGAAGCATTGAAATTCTGCTTCAGTATTCTACCACAATCAGTTATTAGGAGACAGCAGAAATGCCTGCAGTCGCTACAGTTATCTGGGACTTAAGATTTGATTAATAACTTTTCATTATGATAATGCTGCGCCGCATGGTCCCGCAGTGGGAACTGCTGACTGTGGCCTGGCCCACTTCCAAATGCAGAGTAAAGCCCAGTCCTGGCCAAGGAAAGAAACTACTGATCAGAAACAGCTTTCTCCGCAGTTACTGGTTCTAACTAAATGATTGAATATATTAGAAATAAGCTAACAATGAACACCTATTGATATATGTTTGCTAATGTTTTGAGAGTCATGAAGTTCCCTCATGACTCTCAAAACATTACTATTTACAGTTAAACAACCTTAAGGGCTTGCTTGTGCATGGTTGCCTTTGCGCCCCAGATTGACAGCCTGCCAGTCACCTAATCAATATGTACAAGGTGGAACACACTGCCACCATCTGGACAGGGAGAGGAAACATCTGCCTTCCTGTGGTCAAACACACTGCAGTGAATCTCTGATGTCACTGCTGTGTGCTATGAAATAAGACCCAGTAAAATAATGCACAGCACTGCAATGTAATGACAGTAAACTGATATAGAGAAGCAAAACTTAGATGCACTGGGTAATGAAGGTACTGCATTTGTTTTCATTTGTCACTCTTGCATGCACACACACACACAGTAAGTTAAGCTCACTAGTCCTGGGGAAAACAGTGCACTTATCGCCATTTAATTCCCCCCTGCTGCTCTAAAAGCAGAATCACAGTGTCCATAACTGATGACACTGGGTGTTTCTGTGCCAACGTAAGCATCATCATTTTATCAGTATCTGTGTTTGGGGAGGCTCAGAAGCCATCTAATGGGTGATCCTGACAGGTGGCGGTTGTCAGTGTAGATGGATTAATCCACCTGTCACTCTGTTGGCTGGTAATCACTTCCCCAGTGGTCAGAGAAAGCTTTGTGGAGGATGTACACAACAAATCAGACACCACAAAGTTATTCTTCAAACCTTTAAAAAGGCACTGACTGTCTTGTTTAGTTTCTAAGAAGGAATTAGTGAACCCAATCATTTCTTTGATATTAATAAGGAAACACTGCAGGCCGGATAAGGCAGAATTATCTATATGAATATCTATAAAGACAGAGCCTTCACACTAGTCTATCTCTTCCCATACTACATTTTCTCATTCATATTACAGATGGAACAGCTTTGCCCATTGTGCCCCGTTTTATCCACTACAAATCTATAACCTCATCATTCAAAGTAAAAGAACTGGGCCATGTGGCATGCTGAGTGCATCTGGCAGCCTCCATCCCCCCTCCATCACGTTTAGCCAGGAAGGAGGATCATAGATTTATAAATCACAAAAAAAATGCAGGATTTATAAATCACCCTGGTTTCTTTTACGCCTGTCACAGCAGTTTCTCCACGCAGGCTTGCTGGCTGTGCACCGCTGTCAGGTTGGCTGATTGAGTGACTGGTTTGGCTGTCATTGCTTAGGTCCATGTAAAGGGTAGCTACAAGTCTAAATTCACGGAAGAGTGCTGTGGTGCTGAGGGCCAGAGCAGTAATGTAGCATGACATGATGCTCACAGAGTCATCATTACTCATTTGAAATGCAGTTCTGGAGGCTGATGGGTATAAACAGAACCGAGGAAGAGGGAAGAGTGCTTTCATTGGGCCTGGCAGGCCATTGACTAGGAGACACGAAATTTGGTTATGTTCGCTTCAGTCCTCGTGAGTGTATGTTTAAAATAGCGGGACATTGAGGTAAAGCCTTTTGAAGCTGCTCATACTGAAAAGCATGAGATGGAACATAGCTAAAATATGCCATAGTGTAGCAGTAATTTATTAAAAAAAAACAAGTTACACGTTATATGAAAAGGACCTTTGTGCCCTGTTTCTCCGTAGGAAGTATGCAGCTTGGACCAACCATGTGAGACAGACTGACAGAGAAGCCCTCTTAGCCTGTTTTGGCAGAATTCACTTAATTATCCAAATAGTGCTGACCCCTGTCAACACTGGGTAGAACAATGTTGCATGGCAGGGCACTTTGTGGTGAATGGCAGTTAGCAGGGAGTGTAGTGTGATACACTCTTGCTCTGCACTGATCAGTTTCATATGACCTTGCTGGAATGTATTGGCTAATCTGATTATGGTATAGCTTGCCATATGTCAATAAAATAACTAGGGAACTGACGGAGGTTGGATAAAAAGAGAGCAAGAGAGAGAGACACTAATGGGTGATTGGCCTGCAAAGTGACTTTTAAAGCTGCTATAATCAGTATTGTTTATAATGGTAATGTAAAAAGGTATTTTTTAGTGAAGAACCCACAGATACTGCAGTTGCCTTCAGCTCTACGAGTTTTAGAGTGTATTTTTGCTCGTTGTTGTAGTTTTCTGGCCTTCAACTTTACTGCTTTTGTTCACTCTCATCGTTCTTGTCATCGTTTTCAGTCAAGACCAACGAAAAAGCTCTAAAAACTGACGCCACAACCTGCACAGCACCAACAGACAGACATACAAAATTATCAGCTAGCTGCTTAATAGTGTGGAGCATGTAGCAGCTAAAGAGCCAGATACTTCCCTCAGGAGCTGGTGAAGACTGCTAGTGTTGTCATGTATCTGCTAGATCTGTAAATAGGAAACTGTTTGATAACACGTTTCCCTTGTCCACTTAAAAGGTGATAATGTGTGTGTATGTAGCTTGTTTAAGATTAAAAAAATCTAATCTAATTGCAGGTTTCAAGTTTCTTGACTTGTGTGAAATTGTGTTTCTGTGAACTGTTCTCATCAAAAAGCTGATAGTGTAAAGAACACGTAACACAAGCGCTAACATAGAGAGAAACGAATCGGCATACAGAACATTACATAGATATTGTGTAAGCATATAAAAACAATCACATGCACACCTTTCTACTACACAGATTGCGGTACAAGAGCATTAGCACATGAAGCAAAAAATAAAATTTGTTTCCATTCCCATCTGCATAATAATCACACTCATTAATAAGCACTGAGCTTCAATAAGAGAGCACAGATTAAAGAGTCTGGATCATAATTAGTTCGACATTTTGTGGCCGGGCTTCACACTGACCCACTTAGTCCTTTTGGCTGGACCCTGTGATGTTCATTTATCTGTGTTAACATGAAGTGTATTCAATTATCAAGCAACACAAGGGAGTTATAGTAAACAGCTAAGATGCAGCATAATAGAAGGATTTTTTTTTTTAAGATTAAAGGTTTGAGCCTTCATTGTGAAGGCTGCGCAGCACAAAGCATTTGGTTAGCATGATGTTGACAACAATGACAAGTGTATGTTGCTCTGTCAGCAGTTCATACAGACAGCTTATGGGTTATAATATCACACAGTTACATCTGACAAGGACTTGGGATATTTGCCCAGGCACAAGATCAGGAAATTAAAAATAAAATATTGGATTTAATAAAAAAAAAAAAAAAAAAAAAAAAAGAGGGAGTGGAGTCTAACGGTAGACAATGTGAAGTGTGTGTGTGTGTGTGTGTGTGTGTGTGTGTGTGTGTGTGTGTAATGATGTAATGTGTGTGGTGTCTGTGCATGCCTAGGCAAGGACACAGAGGGACAGTGTCACAGTGGGAATTGATCCAAATCATGTCTAAATGAGTGAAGCCAGACTATTCATTCCCCTATCCACCAGTTAGCCTAGCTCCACACAGCTCGGCTCTCCTTCTCCCTCTGGCTGTTGCTGAGCTGAGCATTGCTTGTTGTATTGGTTGAACTGGTCTATGATGTAACAACTTAAATACTCTGGTGCTTCCTCCTAAAAGGCAGCAGAGTTCCTAAATTACAGGTAAAACTGTCTACACTGTGATTTAGAAAAGTCCAACCATCACACATGGTCTCTTGGTGAATTGCATTATCAGTGGGAGGCCATATGTTTGCTGCTGCAGATTAAAGCAAAGATTGTGTTACACTGACAGAAAGGGATGATTGACCACATTACAGTGGTAGCTAATGCAATAATAATGAGACTTCCTTCAAATCATCAGCCCAACAGCAACAACATCATTGGAGTGTGCAGTTTGGAGGGATTCTAGTGAAGGTGTGTACACTTTAACACAGGAACCTCTCCTGCTGATCAAAGAACTAAAGGTCACAGAGTGGCCTGGGTGGTGAGACTAGTGACTGTAAGCCGAGCCAAAGTGACCAATGGTCATTAATGAAAAGTTATACTGATAAACTCTGAACTATGCTTGCAACATTATTATGTTGCAGGTGATAAAAAACATTTAGTCATTGTAAGCATAAAATACAATACTGCAGATTATGAAAAGAGTTCTGCAAATAGGGAAATCCTAATCCTTTCTTCCTTAGCCCCTGTTCCCGTTGGGTCCCTGATCCTTTGTCATTTTCCTGTGAAGTGGATAGGATGTGGGTTTAGGGGAGGGACAGCAGATCCCTCAAAGTCCAAATTGGCAATGCTTCAGTTAACACTGTGCTCACGAGAACCCTGGTCAGGTCGAACCCTGTGTCAACTTTGAGCCTTTGATCTGGGACACTCCCACTAATCTCTGCCTTCCCAGTGGCGCTGAGAGAGTTAAAATGGATCATCAGGGGAACTATTCTCAGGCCCTGCTTGCCCCTTGCACAACTCTGCTGGGTAGTTTTTAATTTGTGGTCACACTCAGCCAAGTACACAGCAGTCTACGGAGACATTTTGGAAAACAATGCTTATTTACTGGTCTAGCTAGTTTATTAGATAACAGCTGGAGTGACAAAGTAAAACTTTCTTTGTGGAAAATGTTTGTCAGTTACAATGCTGCAGAGTAATTACTGGAGCATTTCAACAACAACCTCAGACAGTAAGTCTGACACACACACACACACACACACACACACACACACACACACACACTTTAATCTCTCTCTCAAGGAATCTTTTTCTTCCAGCAACAGCAATGCCAGATCAAGGGTATATTTTGACAACCATTTCATGCTACTAAGATGATAAAAGCACTGGTGTCAACATTTACATCAAGGCAGGGAGTTTGAACATGAATCCATGTGTTCAAACATCTCACCTGTTGTTGTGGAGTTGCTGGAGGAGTTCCACTTGGAGTTGCTCGGCCGCCTGCTGAGGTTCAGATCCAGATGAGTGACAGTCCGCTTGTTGCCATTCTTGTCCATGACCTCTGTGAGGATTTTGGGCTCACCGGCGTTACTGGAGTTGTCTTGTTCGTGGTCCACATCCTGATCTGAGAGCAGTACAATGCGGTGGTTGAGCTGTGGGCTTGCATGCTTGGAGGACAGAGGGGACAGGACTGGGGACATGCTCTGGAGACTGTTGGAGGCAGGGAAAGATGCGTTGAAGACGTCAGCAAGAGAAGGGGAAGTGGGGCTTTTTGTGTGGGATTTGGGATAAGGTTCGGCGGTATGGCATAGGGCAACCGTAGCCCCTCAGAAAGCTTGTTACATGTCTTCTCTTTACTGACTCCCAGCATGTGGTCTTTGTTTGGTCTTCTCCACTTTCCATGCTCCTGCTGGCAGCTGCTAGTCCCCGGATGTAGCACGGCTGGCCCTGTCGCGTCTGGGCTTGTATGGCTGACATGTTGCACTCTCCCTTCCACATCTTGGACTTTGGCCACCACCCTCACCCCTGTGTTACTCTGTTTGATTTCCCTGTACAGCTGCTGAGCCGACTTGACTGTTGATGCATTCTCGGATAATGTCTCAGCCAAGTAATCTATCTTCTTAATTGGTCGAAGGTTGCTGCCACTTTCCCGTCTGGTCAGACCCTCCATCAGGCTGCAAAATGAGGACTCATAACCCAGCTCACCATCATACTCTGAGAAGTCGTTACAGAAATCAATGTCAGGGTCAAATGTCTGGTTGTCGTCCATGAAGTCCCAACCCTCGCGAGCGCTCTGGAACGGTTCCTCCATGGGCAGGATGGGATTACTGACTGCACTGACATAAGAGCCGGTGAAAGGGCTGTCAGACGCGTGGACAGAATCCGGGATACCTGGGATCTGCTTCACTACTGAGGATGAAGACATGGACACACTGTTGTGATCAGGACCCTCAATAGATGAAGATCCACTTGTAACTTTCCTCTTCATCTTACCGTGCAGGAAATCCTCAGCACTGTCAAGCTTCTTGCCTCCCAACTTCTTCAGCTTTTTGCTCTTGGATGTAGCTCTCTTTGGCTCTGGAGGCACAGTAAGTGAATAGTTGCTGCTGCTGAGAACCTGACCTCCAAGGTGAACTTCCTGACCCTCCATGTAATCCTGGAGTTTTCCATCCTGGTTACCCATCCTGACTTTGTTGGCGCAAACCCTACAGAGCGATAAGAGATCCGCCAGCAACTGGTGGTGCTCCGCCGCCAGCCAGCAGAGCTCTGCAACTGCTTCCTTTGTTGCCTGCTGGCAGTTGAGGAGTTCGCCTGAGGAGCCGGAATACTGGCCTCTTTGTTCGGACACTGCGAGATCCTCTTTTCCCCAGTCATGATCATTGCCGGCCCTTTCTGAATGAGGGGCGCGGCTCTTGTACTTGAAACTCGGGGCCCGCCTCTTGGGGAAATACAGGCTGATGTTGCTTAGCTCACGGATGGGTGAATATAGGAGCAACACAGTGTGTGTGCCCTCCATTATGGGTGCCATGTTAATCATTCAAGCACTCTGAGTAAGTGGTCAGCCCCCATACAGAGTTATTGGGCTCGGACTGCAGAGGAGGATCTCTGCCTATTCATCACCTGGCCAGTCCAGATACTGTCAGAGAGAAAGCAGCACACAGCTATAAATAAAGATAAACCTCCACTAACATGTTAGTCCCACTAATGACTTTTATGCACTGCTGATGCCAAACTACTTATATTCTTGTGTGAAATCAAGCTTTAGATAAAATATAATGTTTCCATATAGTATGAGTAGAATAGACATTCTCTCACAGCTAGGGCACTACAGACTATTTGAATCCAGTTTTGCACAACAGTGGGTCTACCATATTTCTGTTAAATCAATTTATTTATAAAAAAAACTAAATAAGTTGTAATTAAACTAGTAATTATATTATACACTTACCTTCCTAAACCAGTTTTCTCTAAATGCACCTCTTTTTTTTGTATTAATATATGAGTTGATAACTGATAGACATTTCTAAGCCGCATTTCATCAACATTTCACAAGCTGCCGCATAAAACCTGAGAGTGTCAACCAAGGTGACGACACATGCAGAAGCGAATGCTATGGCTGCCATCTGCAATGTTTACAAGCAAAACAAGCACATATTTTACATGTGCTTCGATGGATTCCCTCAGCATTGCGCAACATCTCTTAACTGTTTACATCATAACATAATCCCGTGGGTTACTGTCACCTTGCAACACGCAATTGTGAGATTTAAGATGGCAGCACAATTACACTATCCTGCGGGTTACTTTACTGCTGTCCACTACAACTCAAATCGAATAGTGTTTAGCTTAATGTGTTAGAAATTCAAACTGAACGCATAAAACTCCGCATTAGCCTCGTATCAGCTTCAGTTTGATGTCATGCATTAATTAGAAGCTGAAAGTACGTTAGAGTCAATTGCACCTGCAGCAGGTAAAAGCACAACAGCACTTCGCAAAAGATAAAACAGTTACTTACACGATTTAGTGGCATAGTAAACATTTATATTCACATCTCTTTACTGCAGCCAGCCAGTGCTCACCGCTGCTTCACTCGGTTCGTCCACCGTGACAGACAGGAGCGTGGTCCAATAGGGAAACTCAGCGCCGGCTCACATCTCTTTGATTGGTTCTTTAGCATTTATCCACATCCCACACTTTGAGTCGGTGCAGCTGCTGCTCGCAGGTAGGCCATGTGATGGATCTCAGTCGGTGCAGCGAACAGAGAGGGAAAATTAATTGTTTTTAACTGTCGCAGTATTAGTAGTATTTCCAAGCTAATATTAGCATTCTGTTGTATAAACAGAGAAATAAGTGTATGTGAAAGTTACTGCTCTGCGAAGGCCCGAGGTGGCGTCTATTCTTACTAAACAGAGACATCTAGTGGCTAACATGTGCATCACTCTTACACTAATACTAATTCAACTTTCTAATATATTCATCTCCACCAAGGACATTATGAATGTCCTTCTTTACATACTGTGGAAATCATGATAGATTTAGATTACAGACAAAAACGTTTAAAAGAGGGAAGAAAAATACGTTATATAGATAGTTATATAACGCTTATATAGAGATTTTTGTAGAATTTGGTGGAAAAGTTATGCAGGGAAATTAGGGTTATTAAGGAGTTGGAATAACAGAGCTTGGCTTAACTTATAGACAAAATGAGCCACCTTATGGCCAATATCTAGACCCAGAGAGGCCTATACTCCTGTAGTGACGATGCGTGCTTATTGACTTTTACTAATAAAATCATAAATAGGCTATGTATCCATGATGCTATGCAGCTTTCACAAACGCTGGTTGTGTAATTACTTCTATCTATCTATCTATCTATCTATCTATCTATCTATCTATTACAACGTGCATGTTATCATTGGCATGCTTGTTTCAACAGGCTGTTGGGCAGTAAAGAAATTAAGAGCTCATAAGAAAGGAAGAACAAACCCTTTAATTGAATTTGGTAGAAAGAAGGGTAATAAAGAACTCAGGGAGAAGGTGTTAGGGCACAGCAT
>NW_024041039.1:20325010-20342230 GCF_014851395.1 Micropterus salmoides | reverse complement strand
CTGACAAGGACTTGGGATATTTGCCCAGGCACAAGATCAGGAAATTAAAAATAAAATATTGGATTTAATAAAAAAAAAAAAAAAAAAAAAAAAAAAAGAGGGAGTGGAGTCTAACGGTAGACAATGTGAAGTGTGTGTGTGTGTGTGTGTGTGTGTGTGTGTGTGTGTGTAATGATGTAATGTGTGTGGTGTCTGTGCATGCCTAGGCAAGGACACAGAGGGACAGTGTCACAGTGGGAATTGATCCAAATCATGTCTAAATGAGTGAAGCCAGACTATTCATTCCCCTATCCACCAGTTAGCCTAGCTCCACACAGCTCGGCTCTCCTTCTCCCTCTGGCTGTTGCTGAGCTGAGCATTGCTTGTTGTATTGGTTGAACTGGTCTATGATGTAACAACTTAAATACTCTGGTGCTTCCTCCTAAAAGGCAGCAGAGTTCCTAAATTACAGGTAAAACTGTCTACACTGTGATTTAGAAAAGTCCAACCATCACACATGGTCTCTTGGTGAATTGCATTATCAGTGGGAGGCCATATGTTTGCTGCTGCAGATTAAAGCAAAGATTGTGTTACACTGACAGAAAGGGATGATTGACCACATTACAGTGGTAGCTAATGCAATAATAATGAGACTTCCTTCAAATCATCAGCCCAACAGCAACAACATCATTGGAGTGTGCAGTTTGGAGGGATTCTAGTGAAGGTGTGTACACTTTAACACAGGAACCTCTCCTGCTGATCAAAGAACTAAAGGTCACAGAGTGGCCTGGGTGGTGAGACTAGTGACTGTAAGCCGAGCCAAAGTGACCAATGGTCATTAATGAAAAGTTATACTGATAAACTCTGAACTATGCTTGCAACATTATTATGTTGCAGGTGATAAAAAACATTTAGTCATTGTAAGCATAAAATACAATACTGCAGATTATGAAAAGAGTTCTGCAAATAGGGAAATCCTAATCCTTTCTTCCTTAGCCCCTGTTCCCGTTGGGTCCCTGATCCTTTGTCATTTTCCTGTGAAGTGGATAGGATGTGGGTTTAGGGGAGGGACAGCAGATCCCTCAAAGTCCAAATTGGCAATGCTTCAGTTAACACTGTGCTCACGAGAACCCTGGTCAGGTCGAACCCTGTGTCAACTTTGAGCCTTTGATCTGGGACACTCCCACTAATCTCTGCCTTCCCAGTGGCGCTGAGAGAGTTAAAATGGATCATCAGGGGAACTATTCTCAGGCCCTGCTTGCCCCTTGCACAACTCTGCTGGGTAGTTTTTAATTTGTGGTCACACTCAGCCAAGTACACAGCAGTCTACGGAGACATTTTGGAAAACAATGCTTATTTACTGGTCTAGCTAGTTTATTAGATAACAGCTGGAGTGACAAAGTAAAACTTTCTTTGTGGAAAATGTTTGTCAGTTACAATGCTGCAGAGTAATTACTGGAGCATTTCAACAACAACCTCAGACAGTAAGTCTGACACACACACACACACACACACACACACACACACACACACACTTTAATCTCTCTCTCAAGGAATCTTTTTCTTCCAGCAACAGCAATGCCAGATCAAGGGTATATTTTGACAACCATTTCATGCTACTAAGATGATAAAAGCACTGGTGTCAACATTTACATCAAGGCAGGGAGTTTGAACATGAATCCATGTGTTCAAACATCTCACCTGTTGTTGTGGAGTTGCTGGAGGAGTTCCACTTGGAGTTGCTCGGCCGCCTGCTGAGGTTCAGATCCAGATGAGTGACAGTCCGCTTGTTGCCATTCTTGTCCATGACCTCTGTGAGGATTTTGGGCTCACCGGCGTTACTGGAGTTGTCTTGTTCGTGGTCCACATCCTGATCTGAGAGCAGTACAATGCGGTGGTTGAGCTGTGGGCTTGCATGCTTGGAGGACAGAGGGGACAGGACTGGGGACATGCTCTGGAGACTGTTGGAGGCAGGGAAAGATGCGTTGAAGACGTCAGCAAGAGAAGGGGAAGTGGGGCTTTTTGTGTGGGATTTGGGATAAGGTTCGGCGGTATGGCATAGGGGCAACCGTAGCCCCTCAGAAAGCTTGTTACATGTCTTCTCTTTACTGACTCCCAGCATGTGGTCTTTGTTTGGTCTTCTCCACTTTCCATGCTCCTGCTGGCAGCTGCTAGTCCCCGGATGTAGCACGGCTGGCCCTGTCGCGTCTGGGCTTGTATGGCTGACATGTTGCACTCTCCCTTCCACATCTTGGACTTTGGCCACCACCCTCACCCCTGTGTTACTCTGTTTGATTTCCCTGTACAGCTGCTGAGCCGACTTGACTGTTGATGCATTCTCGGATAATGTCTCAGCCAAGTAGTCTATCTTCTTAATTGGTCGAAGGTTGCTGCCACTTTCCCGTCTGGTCAGACCCTCCATCAGGCTGCAAAATGAGGACTCATAACCCAGCTCACCATCATACTCTGAGAAGTCGTTACAGAAATCAATGTCAGGGTCAAATGTCTGGTTGTCGTCCATGAAGTCCCAACCCTCGCGAGCGCTCTGGAATGGTTCCTCCATGGGCAGGATGGGATTACTGACTGCACTGACATAAGAGCCGGTGAAAGGGCTGTCAGACGCGTGGACAGAATCCGGGATACCTGGGATCTGCTTCACTACTGAGGATGAAGACATGGACACACTGTTGTGATCAGGACCCTCAATAGATGAAGATCCACTTGTAACTTTCCTCTTCATCTTACCGTGCAGGAAATCCTCAGCACTGTCAAGCTTCTTGCCTCCCAACTTCTTCAGCTTTTTGCTCTTGGATGTAGCTCTCTTTGGCTCTGGAGGCACAGTAAGTGAATAGTTGCTGCTGCTGAGAACCTGACCTCCAAGGTGAACTTCCTGACCCTCCATGTAATCCTGGAGTTTTCCATCCTGGTTACCCATCCTGACTTTGTTGGCGCAAACCCTACAGAGCGATAAGAGATCCGCCAGCAACTGGTGGTGCTCCGCCGCCAGCCAGCAGAGCTCTGCAACTGCTTCCTTTGTTGCCTGCTGGCAGTTGAGGAGTTCGCCTGAGGAGCCGGAATACTGGCCTCTTTGTTCGGACACTGCGAGATCCTCTTTTCCCCAGTCATGATCATTGCCGGCCCTTTCTGAATGAGGGGCGCGGCTCTTGTACTTGAAACTCGGGGCCCGCCTCTTGGGGAAATACAGGCTGATGTTGCTTAGCTCACGGATGGGTGAATATAGGAGCAACACAGTGTGTGTGCCCTCCATTATGGGTGCCATGTTAATCATTCAAGCACTCTGAGTAAGTGGTCAGCCCCCATACAGAGTTATTGGGCTCGGACTGCAGAGGAGGATCTCTGCCTATTCATCACCTGGCCAGTCCAGATACTGTCAGAGAGAAAGCAGCACACAGCTATAAATAAAGATAAACCTCCACTAACATGTTAGTCCCACTAATGACTTTTATGCACTGCTGATGCCAAACTACTTATATTCTTGTGTGAAATCAAGCTTTAGATAAAATATAATGTTTCCATATAGTATGAGTAGAATAGACATTCTCTCACAGCTAGGGCACTACAGACTATTTGAATCCAGTTTTGCACAACAGTGGGTCTACCATATTTCACTGTTAAATCAATTTATTTATAAAAAAAACTAAATAAGGTTGTAATTAAACTAGACAGTAATTATATTATACACTTACCTTCCTAAACCAGTTTTCTCTAAATGCACCTCTTTTTTTTGTATTAATATATGAGTTGATAACTGATAGACATTTCTAAGCCGCATTTCATCAACATTTCACAAGCTGCCGCATAAAACCTGAGAGTGTCAACCAAGGTGACGACACATGCAGAAGCGAATGCTATGGCTGCCATCTGCAATGTTTACAAGCAAAACAAGCACATATTTTACATGTGCTTCGATGGATTCCCTCAGCATTGCGCAACATCTCTTAACTGTTTACATCATAACATAATCCCGTGGGTTACTGTCACCTTGCAACACGCAATTGTGAGATTTAAGATGGCAGCACAATTACACTATCCTGCGGGTTACTTTACTGCTGTCCACTACAACTCAAATCGAATAGTGTTTAGCTTAATGTGTTAGAAATTCAAACTGAACGCATAAAACTCCGCATTAGCCTCGTATCAGCTTCAGTTTGATGTCATGCATTAATTAGAAGCTGAAAGTACGTTAGAGTCAATTGCACCTGCAGCAGGTAAAAGCACAACAGCACTTCGCAAAAGATAAAACAGTTACTTACACGATTTAGTGGCATAGTAAACATTTATATTCACATCTCTTTACTGCAGCCAGCCAGTGCTCACCGCTGCTTCACTCGGTTCGTCCACCGTGACAGACAGGAGCGTGGTCCAATAGGGAAACTCAGCGCCGGCTCACATCTCTTTGATTGGTTCTTTAGCATTTATCCACATCCCACACTTTGAGTCGGTGCAGCTGCTGCTCGCAGGTAGGCCATGTGATGGATCTCAGTCGGTGCAGCGAACAGAGAGGGAAAATTAATTGTTTTTAACTGTCGCAGTATTAGTAGTATTTCCAAGCTAATATTAGCATTCTGTTGTATAAACAGAGAAATAAGTGTATGTGAAAGTTACTGCTCTGCGAAGGCCCGAGGTGGCGTCTATTCTTACTAAACAGAGACATCTAGTGGCTAACATGTGCATCACTCTTACACTAATACTAATTCAACTTTCTAATATATTCATCTCCACCAAGGACATTATGAATGTCCTTCTTTACATACTGTGGAAATCATGATAGATTTAGATTACAGACAAAAACGTTTAAAAGAGGGAAGAAAAATACGTTATATAGATAGTTATATAACGCTTATATAGAGATTTTTGTAGAATTTGGTGGAAAAGTTATGCAGGGAAATTAGGGTTATTAAGGGAGTTGGAATAACAGAGCTTGGCTTAACTTATAGACAAAAATGAGCCACCTTATGGCCAATATCTAGACCCAGAGAGGCCTATACTCCTGTAGTGACGATGCGTGCTTATTGACTTTTACTAATAAAATCATAAATAGGCTATGTATCCATGATGCTATGCAGCTTTCACAAACGCTGGTTGTGTAATTACTTCTATCTATCTATCTATCTATCTATCTATCTATCTATCTATTACAACGTGCATGTTATCATTGGCATGCTTGTTTCAACAGGCTGTTGGGCAGTAAAGAAATTAAGAGCTCATAAAGAAAGGAAGAACAAACCCTTTAATTGAATTTGGTAGAAAGAAGGGTAATAAAGAAGCTCAGGGGAGAAGGTGTTAGGGCACAGCATTGACACTAGAGGGCGGCATCGCATCGTGAAAAGGGAGCAGATGTGTTTATTTAACTTAATTGCAGAGATGAGTGGGCATCATTATGGTTTTGCTGAGGGTCAACTGTGATTCAACTGTGAGTCACCAAAGACCAGACCCATCACTGGTGTCACTGTATTCAGCCCACAGTAGAAGTGAAATGAGCTTGCATTGTCTCCATTAATTTTTTATTGAGTTTAATCTCTCTTAATATAAATAATTGAATGGCTATTCATCCAATTATAATGTTTTAAATAGTTTAACACATGGGCAATTGAATGTCAGTTTTCCAAGCCGGTATTAGTTCTACAGCTTTGGCTCTGTTCATAAAATGGTTAACACACTCAGCTATCCATTAGAAAAAAAAAAGATTTTCTCGTACAATGTAATAGTATATCTGCATCATAGCAAATACAGCGTGTGCAGATTATGTTTTAGGGTAAAATAAAACATTTCCCCCCTGAAAATACTGTAGATTTGTGTTGATATTAGAGGGTGTTTGCCAGTTTGCAAGTCAGATTTCCACTTCAACAGTGGTAATAATACATCCTCTGTATAGAAATACGTGGACAGTATTGCTCAGCTATGCCTAGCTTTTGTCAAAATAAATAAATAAAATCAACAGCCTATAAAATAATATGTTATATAGCCTATAATCGTTTCCAGTGGATAGTAGACGCAGGTCTGCCGTGCTGCTCCTCCCACACAGTCATGTCTGTGTGGTGCTGACCATGGTGCTGATCTGCACCAGCACTGGAGATAGCAGCTAGCTCAAACCATCATGAATTCCCTGCATACAGTAGAATCACGCTGTCGGTTTCCTTTCACATATTAGCGTGTTTTCTGCGTGCTCGTAGCTCGGAGATAGGGCGGGAAAACAAAAGCCCTAGGAGATACCCGTCGGATGGTGATTATTTCAGCGCGTTTAATACTCTTGTGTTTGAATATTCGCGCTTCCACGGTTGTATTAATAAGGTCTGCCGGTGACGTCGCAGATAAAGACCCCGCTGCTGAATCCCGGCTACACGACTCGGCTTCTCCCTGCTTTCCCCGCCACACCGTCCCCAGTTGCTCCTGCCCGCTGATGCTGACACACACTCCTCCTCCGGGCCGTGAGCGGGGCTTGAGCACAGGGGCTTGAGTGACACATGCTGCGGTAGTTTCCCCGCTATATGGCCGTGGATTAGCTATATGCTAATATCGATAGGAGAGAGGAGCCAGCGGAGGCTTCCCGAGTCTGAACAGGCTCCTTTGCAGCCATGGCTGAAGGTGGAGAAGGAGAGGATGAGATTCAGTTCCTCAGAACTGTAAGTACATTTGCCGCCGCTTGTACTTGAAGCGCTGCTCTGGTGACTGTGGAAATACGTGTGGCTCTCTTTTTCATGGTACCTTGTGTGCGGGGTTATGACTGTCGACTGCCTATCACATGGCTTCCTTCACATATGTTATTTAATCCGGTAGCCTTTGATAACCCTCTGCATTCTTGCAGATCTGTGAGGTGGTGATAGTGCCCTATTGTTTTGCGCATCGCTCGCTGACACCTATTGTCTTTTCCTGCAGCCTCTGTCTCAAGAAGTTGACAGCACTATTTCCCATGCCATGTCAAACTTAAATGTGCACCTTGCTGCACCGTGAGAAGCCATAATTGTCTGCAGTTTGGTAGAGGTAGACAGCACAAGCACTGTGATTTAACTTGGTCTTTAAATAACTAAAAAAAAAAGGTTTGTTCTGGCAGCATCACTTAAATCTCTTTGAGGAAAAATGGAGTTGTGAGCCAGTGTGTATGCTGTGTAATATATTCAAACGTGGAATCCTGGCAGTGTAGACTGCATGTCCAGACAGTCACCCCAGGGTTCCTGTGCAGCAGCAAAAGTCTATGCAAATGAATAAAAACAACAAATGAAGACAACATTTTGTAATAAATATAGTGTTACTGCATCTGAGCCAGATTACTAATGCTGTCTTACTTGTTGGACATAAAGCAGAATGTAGACATAAAGAGGATTTTTATTCATCTTAGATTAAACCCGTATATTAATTGCTCTTCTTTCCTCTAGTATTACACCACAGTGAACATATTTCCCTGTTAATACAAATGGTTTTTCTTAAGATGAAATTGAGTGCTCAAGATGGGAAACGTCTGGCAGTGGTTGCAATAAGAGGAACCCATTCCACTGTTGACAAAGATAGATGATGACATGATCTGCTCATCTATGGTAAAATGCATTGAGAGGCATATCATGTCTGAAAATACACACTCGTCTAGAATAGATGAAGGAGCAGAGTGCTGGAGGTCTTCCAGATTGACCCAGAGACAGTAGGAGGTGTATGGTTGCACATATCACTGGCCCTGAGCCTGTGGTATTGCTTTATTAAGCTGATCACAGATGCGCACCCAGCTGTACTTTGAAGTAAATAGAGTAGGGGTGTTCTTGTTTATATTCAAGTTATACTAAACCGGCTTGATTGAGACACATTTTTACAGTAATGCATTAAAGTAAGGTCTCCTAGGGACCAGCCTTATATAACCCAACAAACAACAGTGTCATCATATCAACAGAGATCCAAGCAGATACAATGCAGCTTCATAACACTACCATTAGGTATCAGAGAGGCATAAACAACATGAAGTAAACAATGGATTCTTGATTAAGTCAGTCTTTTTGCGCTGAAAGGTTTGCCTGTCCCCAGGCATGGCAGTGATCTTTAAAATTTCCCTTCCTTTTCACTCAAGAAAAGCTGATACCTCCTCGTACTTGTTTGTCCCGCAGCTTTTAACCACAGCTCACAGAGGTCACCACATCAGCATGCCTGCCACTCCAAAAAAAGAGCTGACATTTCAGCACCACTTCTCCTCTTTTTCTGGGCTTGAACTTAAATGCCACCAATCCGCAATCAGGATTTTTACAAGGCGAGCTTCAGAAGACTTTGTTGTTTTTGCTTGCTTGACTGTTCTGGTCCCATTTGTTGGATTCACAGTGAACATTTTTTCCCCCCAGATGTAACCCAGGGAGAACATGACGTTGACTAATAGGAAGCTGCTGTTGCTTTAAAAAGGGCTTAGCAGCTTGTTGCATCCCCTCCACACATGCAAGTAGCTGTTGGGTGTCGGGATGGGGGCGCAGTGAGCGAGCTTGGTGTTCATGAGTGTAAAAGTGTGTGTATGTGTGTGTGTGTGTGTGTGTGTTGAATGCAAATGCGGAGCTGAAGCTATGTGGTGCAGTCAGGCTGCACCAGACGTGCCACAGCAGAGCACAGTGCAGAAATTATTCATCAGTCCAAGCAAGGCACAGCTGAACTACTCAGTGTGGAGGAACAGAGCGGATACACACACGGCTATGTACACACACACACACACACACACACACACATATATATATAAATATATATACGTAGGCATACATTTATCTAGTACAAGTCAGTCCTGCAGAAACAAATGCTCAATTAGACACACACTTGCCTATCCAAACACATGCATGCATACACACAGCGCTGGCTCCTAACTTGCTTTTACGTCGTAGGTGGCAAACAGGCCGTAAGGATATGTAGAGGCTACATTTCTTGCTGCCATCCAAATGTTGCTTGTTATTGGTGCCAAGGAGCTTGATAAAGCAGTTCACAAACTGCCTTTTCACTAACGACGCAAAGTAATTTCCCTGGAGTGGGAGCAGAAATTACCCCTGCCGGACTGCTGCCTATAAACCCAAACTCAGTGGGAGGAAAAGAAGGGAAGAGAGGGTAGGAGCGAGGAGATCTCAGCCATGGGTAATTTGATGTTATAGGAAGAGGAACGGTGCTGATTGTGAGCCAGGAGACTTAGAGAAAAGCTTCCCCCAAACTGCTATTTAATGTCAAAGGGGGCAAGGGGTTGCGCGGAGAGTTTAATAAGGCTGCGTATTCCACAGGAACTTTATTCGTCCTGTTTGGAAATTGGATATGTCCTCAGATGCACCAGCGCTGGCTTCATTATAAGCAGCGTAGTGAATAAATATATATATATATCAGCTTATGGTTACATAGCTCAGGCTGCTCATTATGTAAGGGTAGTTTTCTAAATGAATTGCTTGCCTACTCTGCGTTGTGTCATTAGAGCAGACGAAGAGTAGATGAAGAAGAACTTTTGTTCTTGTGTCACTCAGCTTTTTTATGTTGTTGTTCTGATTCATACAACCATCCTGATGGAAGCCCACTCATTAGTGAAAACACTGTGCAGCATGCGGTGTGACCGTCCATGTAGAACCACATGTGCACAGCTTCTCTGTTGCGAGGATTCCTGCTAGGCGAATATCAAATTCTGGTGATCTATTAGCAGTTCGAGTGGGAGTAGCGACTTTGAAAAGGCCAGACTGGGGCTTTGACTAATGCACTGTGGCAGCTTTTGGCTTGTTTATGAGAAGGCACCGGTCTCACTTTGCATTCAAGCGATGACTGTTAATGCGGCATCCCAAACCAGCAAAGCCAAAAAAAATACATGATCCACATTAGAGGAAAAAACAAGGCCGTAAAGCAGCATTTATTTTGCCTATCCTATGTTCCCGTTACATCAGTGCCAGAGCTTGCTGCCTCTTCACCCACTCATGTCTCTGTGAACACCCTGCTGGGCTGCTACTTTGTTGCTGTTGCTCCTTTCTGCATTGCTCTTCTCTTCTTTGGTCATATTTCGCATTTCACCGTCTCACTTTTTCCTGCTTTTTACTCCCTCTTTTAACTCTCATCTCCCTGTGGCACTGCTCTTTTCCATTGTGAACTGTTGCTGCATTGCATGTCATTACGTTTGCTTGTGTATCTATATGCTGTGTGTATGTGTCTTTTCTGGAGGTTTGAAATGGTGATTGTAGAGAGCCTGTGAGGGCAGAGGCTGTCTCTAACCGCTGCTGCCCGAGAGACAGCCAATGATCTGCAGAGTGCAATCGGAGATGCATTATTCTTACAATTAAACTGTATTGTCTGTACTGAACTGTATTTTCATTATGTCTTTCTACATCCAGCCAGCATCTAAATTATTTAATTATTAATGGATATTAAAGGTTTGCATTCACTCTTTCTTTATGGATATATACATATGCAAACAAATATGTATGTATATATATGTATTTTGTGTGTATGTGTATATGATTAGTATCAAGCCAACTTTGGAAAAGAATTAGTGATGATTTAGTTTATTCCTTTCACTACAGTGTGTACATCCAGTTACCACCTGAATGAAAACAATAACCGGAGTTACTGAAATAATTATATTAATGGTTTGTGTCTGCTAGCATGTAATTGGAAGTAAAAAGTTAAAACAAGATATATTTGATTTGTAATTTCACGTCTTTCTACATCTAAGTTGATACCTGTTTGTACATGATTTTTCAAGTCTGACTTGCTTCATATTTGGCTCCTCCTATTACTCTGTCACTTGCCCTGTGTATAATTATTAGCATGAAATGACCATGAAATTATTCCCACTGATGGGAATTCAGTTCAGCACATCGTCACATTCTACTTGACACCAAGGAGGGGAGCTTTAATGTTATTAAGATGAGGTCTGCTGTCATTTCATGGTTGAATTAAAAAAAGTAATAGCTCAGTTTCATTAGCGACCGACAGGCATTTTATACATAATGGTGCAGATTCAAGCTCAGAGATTCACTCTGGAATAGCTGTTATCTATGTCTTTGGCAAGTGTGAATTCTAATTGATTTATATTGGTTCTTTTCATGGACAAGTTGCATTTAAATTACACAAAATGCAAAGTATGTCATGTATAAGGAATGGTATTGATCGAATGGATACTCTTGTTCTGTACTGCATACATACGAACAAATCTCTACTGCAGTATTGATTTCCCTCATGTCTCCAATATCCTCCTTCAAAATTCTTAATAATGCATCTTCAGAAAGTCAACTTTCAGAAAAGTAAGTTGGTTTAAAGTTGAATGTGGAAGCGTTGTTCAGCAGAAGGCTGTTTCTCTGTGTTGCGTGATGAAGATGGACAGTTGGGATAAGCCTGTGATGTAGAGGGAATTAAGGCAGCAGGCCTGCCCAGAGACAAGCCAGTGTAAAGCTGCTGTAATGAGCTATTGATCGTGCCACCAAATGAAGAAATTTCCTCAGTAATGTCAGTGGCATGTAGCAAGCGTGCCTGATTGATCTGCTGTTTCAGAGCATGAAAATTTTATAAGGCAGTGTATGATGCGTCTTTCCAAAGAAGATGGTGTTGTTGCTATTAATATGTCTTCCATTAATGTTTTCAACTGTAGAATCAGAAGCTGCCAAGCACTGGTGTAAAGTATTTAAGGTGTTGCAACAAGTTATTATTTTCATTATTGATAAATCTATCTGTTATTTTTCCATGAATTGACTGCTTAGAGTATTCAGTGTATAATAATGACAAATGCCTATCACACTCTACCAGAACCTAAAGCCTTGTCTTAAAATGTCTTACTTTACCTAACCAACAGCCCAATATATAAAGGCATTCAGTTTACAGTGGTGTGACGCAAAAGCAGTAAATCTTCACACAGGAGAAGCTGTCACTGACAACAATAAGCCTTACTGATTATCTAAATTGTCACTAAATACACATTTAGTTATTTCAACACCAGACAACTTCCCTAGGTAAGTAAATAAGCAAATCATGAACAAACACACAAAACACACAAAGACTGAGGTGTCATGTGTTTTAACTCAAAAGTGTTTTAACACAAAAGGCGGAGGACAATACACTTTTTGTATATGGGAACACTGTATCATCAGTGTGTCTTCACACACAACAACACACACACACAACACCCATGTGTGGAAGAATATCTATTGGCTGGATGAAATTCAGTACACTTGTAGCCAGCATCTAAATTATTTAATTATTAATGGATATTAAAGGTTTGCATTCACTCTTTCTTTATGGATATATACATATGCAAACAAATATGTATGTATATATATGTATTGTGTGTGTGTATGTGTATATGATTAGTATCAAGCCAACTTTGGAAAAGAATTATTGATGATTTAGTTTATTCCTTTCACTACAGTGTGTACATCCAGCTGAATGAAAACAATAACCGAGTTACTGAAATAATTATATTAATGGTTTGTGTCTGCTAGCATGTAATTGGAAGTAAAAAGTTAAAACAAGATATATTTGATTTGTAATTTCACATTTCAAAATCTTATGGATATCAATGCTCAGATTTCCTATGCTCAAATTCCTATTATTTATTAGACTATAATGACGTGGACTTGCCACTTGCACACATCTCCGAGCTGAAATTACATGGGAAAGCCAGAGCAGACTATTACCTCTTGAGGTACAAAGTGGTATTATGACAAAATGACGTGACGTGACTGGTTAGCATGCTAACTTCAGTAGATATCTCTGCAACACAATTCATAGATGTATTTGACATAACGTCAGAACTGATATTCTGTTGATCATTTTAGTTGCATTTTTAATGTTTTAAACTGTTAAATCTTACAATTCTTACACATTACAGAAAGACTCGCTGACAACTGATTGGCCTAACATACCTGTTTGAATGTTTTGTCTGTTACTACTTGTTATTACATTCAAATAAACAACTACCTATTTGATTCCCTAATTTGTTGTCTTTGTGTATAACAAGTTCATTGTTATTCGCACCAGGGACAAAATAGCTATTGTACCCAGACCAACCCTCCGCTGGCACAGTTCACCTTATTCAGAGACAAAATTATTTTATTCACAAATAGCACTGATGTCAATGAGTCATAGTCCTTTTGGTGTTCTATAACTTCTTTTGTGCTTCAACCACCTCCTGATAACCATGGCTGCCTGCTTTGGACCAACAACAATGCAGTGCAATTAATCCTACTAGCTCCACTGACAGCATACAGAAAACATGCAACAAAAGATTGTTGCACACCACTTCTGTTGCTTTCAAACACAGCCGCTAATCTTCTTGGCAATGGAAGTCATATTAGCAAATTGTTTTGCTATGCCATCAGTAGTTTCTGTAACGTCCCACATTTACATACAAGACGCTGTCATAGCCAGTTAGCTCTATGCATCATGCAGTACATTAGCACTACCGCTGTGTGGCTCAAAACTTTGGAGCTGTTCTCCATTTCCTTTCACGTCCTGCCATGTTTAATTTTAACCCAAAAACCACCATAAGGCTAAGTGAACACTTAGGCTACACCACCACTAGTCACTGTTAGCCTGTTGTTAGCTGCTGCCTCCTCCATAGCTAGCAGGGCCATCTCTGAATCTCTGTTTCTGTTTCTCTTTGCCATCGCTTCTTGGCAGTTAATGTTGGCTCACACATACAAGACTGTATAAGCTGTGGATATCCATTAGTCACTGGTTGAAGAAAACCGTGCCATCCACACATTTTTACTGTTGTGTTGCTTTCTCACCTTTCACTCTAAAGTGATTTGTTTTGTTTTCTAAATTGCTATGTCTCAGAAGTTAAGTGTAGGTACATTCATAAAACCTAGCATTGCCTTGGTTGTTTGTACTTTCAAAATGCTGCCTGATTTACCTGAGTGATGTTATGTCCTTTGATCAAATCACCTGCCCTGAGCTTATATTTATATCAAATCTGCTTCCCTTTAATAGATCAGAAGTAGATGCCAGGTAAAGGAATAGTTGATTGCTTATTTGCTCTCCTGATGGCTACCGATCTCATATTGGTCCATTACTTCCTTCATGTAGTTAGTTAGCTTAGGTTGGAAAGAGTGGAAGCAAGGGGAAACCTTGGCTAGCCTCTTTCCAAATGTAAAAAAAAGATGTGTTAATAGGTTAGCTTTAGAGGCACTGGTTGGTTGATTTTTTTTTTCATTGTAGGCCAGGCTAAGTGATTCCCCTTGCTTCCAGTCTGTGCTAAACTTACTAACTCTACAGGTACTTAACAGGCAGACCTGACACTGGTATGGATCTTCTCATTTAACTCAAGAAAGCAAATAAACAAAATGTCTGACAATTTAAATTTATTCTGAAAAAGGAATGTGACAGGTATGGCAGAAGTAGAATAAGAAGAAAACACAGATGCTAGGAAGGCTTTGCTTTGGTTCATCTTAATCAAGAAAAGATGACAAACAGTATGCTTGTTGTTGTGAGTGAGCCTGCCAGTGTTGTCAGGCTTTCTCAGTTTTATTTTTGTTTTCTCTCTCATTTGATGATGAGACGTTACACAGTGGGATGGGGTGCACTTCATCAATTATATCCTCCTCCAAGGTGTCACTGTTTGCTGCCATTTCACCTAAAACAAACCGAAGAATTGCCTCCTAAATTCTAATTAGCTGCAGGGATGGCAGCAAATCCATCCAAAAAGTTTGGCTCATTTAAAACTTTGTGCCAGATAAAACAGATTCAAATCTGAACAGTGTATAGTTTTCAATGAAGATGTTCAAATGACTTATTTCTAAAGACTCATGTAAAGCGGACGCCTGGTGATGGAACTCAAATCAACACAGTTACATAGTTACTAGTTAATAGTCCACGTAAGAAACATGAGGTGCTGATATAGTTTTAACCAAACCAAGAAGGACCGTATTGTGGGAGAAAAACCCAAAGCTGGGCCAAATGTCTTTAGGTCCTCACACTTTCAGCTTTTCCTTCTGTGGGCCTAATTTCTTCTGTCTGACTTTTGACACCATTATTTCTTATCCAGCTTATTCTACTATTCTAAGTCATCTTGACCCATGTAACTTGGTGCGCCATTGTATGGGCAGTGAGTCTATCTCAACACATTGGGCTCCCCTCCGCAGAAATCTAAGAGTAATACAGGGCAGGCAAAGGCCTGCACATCTAGCAACACAACACATATGACAGTTAAAGTGCATTCTTTATATACAAATAATGATCAACAAGAAAATATTTCCCACAGTATCCATTAGTTCAGTTCCTGAGAACATCCATTTCATAATTGACAGTGTATGCTGTGCATTTCTGTGAAACATTTTAGGACTTCCCTACCAGTGCAATCGACAGCCGTTACCACAGAAACAATGTCATTGTCTCAAACATTTCACCATGGATGAAAATCATGAAAACACTCACTACTTTTGGCTGTGCTTGTGAATCATTCTCCTCCTACATAAAGCAACTCTGATAATTATGTCCAATGTTCTGTCTCCCCACCGTGCCCCTAATAGGCTATTTAGAGGAGTGTTTACTGCTGCAATCTGCTACTGTTGAGGCTCACTTTACAGGAGAAAGTTGAGTGTCTTTCTCTGAGTTTACAGAGTTTTGAAGCAAACCATGACAGTCTTCTGAAAATGAATTGCCATATCGTTATGCTGTGGGTGAGGTACTCCCAGTGTCACCAGTGCATGTTAGTGAAGACTCTTAGTGACTCGACTGAGGGTTTGTAATTGAGTAATTTGCAGGATCTTCACACATAGGTGCATCCGGGGGCTACAACAATTGCTGTGTTGAGAAAATCCAGTGATGTTCCCCCTGTAGGCGGGTGCCAATGTCTCGGCCTTTTCATCTGATATTGACAACGGTGGCGTTTCCCACCTCATAAAAGATTCATACCTTTTTTAACAACCTCTGCGTCGCACCACGCCAGCACAGACAAGGAGATATCACCCTCTTTATTGGGCCTTGTTGCTGCAGAGTCAACGATGTGTGTTATAAAGAAATGCACTCTCTAGCCCTGCCAGCAAGGGTTGCATGCACAGCAAGAATACTCATACCAACACACACATGCATGCCAAGTGTCAACACATATTCAACCCATCTTACCCCCAACATATTTGAACTTTTCAAATGTACTCCCTGCTAACATGGCATTATACTGTAGCTCTTTTAGTATCTTATACTTTCTTCTGGGACTATGCAGTGCTTCTGTGGATAGGCAACCTTTATAGCTATGTATAGCGCTGCAGGTGAGGGAAAGCATAGAGATAGAGGAGCATTTTTTATACCCTTACTGGGCTGAGTATCTTTGCAGCATAGCTCAGTTTTTCTCAGCCCCCAGTAGCACTCCCTCCCAACTTACATAAGTGTTTCTGTGGCAGTATAGCTGCCGAGCTGACACTTCAAAAGTACCTCACCAAGCTCTTAATGGCCTCTTCCTGAAATGTATGACAAATTAGAGTGCTGCAGGTTGATACTTGATGCAGTAAAAATTGCCCTACAAGAGGCTGTCTTCTGACTTAGCCCCAATGAGGTGAGATGTCTCTTTTTCAGCACCACTACTTTTCTTTTTTTCTATCTACTTTTTCATGACATGTTGCTCCGGGTGATGTGTCCCTTATTTCAGCACTCTCTCTTTGCTTCCATATGCCTTCTCTTCTGTTCTCTTGTCTTCTGTTCTCTTCTCTGAGTTTCTCTGAGTCTCAGCTGTGCTTTAGCTTTGACACCAGAACCCTTCACCTGGGCATCATCACCGGTCCCTGAACAAATAGGGTTTGACACAGCGGCGTCTCAGCTGCAGTTCAATCTTCGCTCTCTCTGTGCCGGTGGCCCCAAGAAGCTACACTCAAGCATGTGGATGAGCGCTCTGAAGTATTCTAGTCAGGTCAGGCCTTAAAGGACAATGGATATTTTTATCGCGGAGAAGCTGACAGTGCGATCACTGTTATTGCATATATAAGTAATACGTGTAAGACTGTTACACCGTCCAGGTATCTGCAGAACAGGGTAAAAGCGCATCACTTTAAACATTTATTTCTGAACAGATAATCGGTTAGAATACCATAAAAACTGTGTCTTTCTTGGCAAAAACCAAGGGTTGAGGACAGTGTTCCCTTTAAGTGCTTTGGTACTGCGGGATACATGATGATTGGATCTCCATTACCAACCATGGCCTAATTATGAACATGCTTGCAAGTCTGATGAAACTACAAATTCCCCGAGCACAGCAACAACAATCAGGTGCTGGTAGATGGAAGGATAAGTATATGAAAAATCAAAAACAAACTACCACAC
>NW_024041039.1:18131954-18391076 GCF_014851395.1 Micropterus salmoides | reverse complement strand
TATATATATCCATACTTAGCGGTGCATCATTATAGCTTCGCAATATGACCGTAAATCTATATGAAGACATACTATCAGATTGACCTTTAACCATAAAAGGGATTTTTTTTTTTTTTTTTCAGTGCATATATTTCTTCTCTCATACTGGCTTTAAATAATGATATTATATCTTCAGATAAGTACGACGGAGTATTAGGGCCACATTGAGGAGTAAAAAAAAAGAGATTATGAGAACTCTATTGGACTTGTGCGTTGGGTTTGAAACGCCATTTCACAGATATTTCCTGAGCTGACTGGTGGCTGTATGTGTGAAGCAGACGTCGATCGCCACAATACGCTTACCTTACTACATGTGTCTTTCTTTGTGCATTTTTTCTATCTGTCAAGCAGCAGATGGCCCGACAATTTCACCCACCAACAAGTTACTCGGTGGCTAATTTCATTCTCTGTGTGATACAAAGTTTCTGTAGTGTCATCTTCTGTCAAGCTTAATGCCATTATACAACAACAAGTTGTAATGTGCGAAGTTGATGCTTCCTCTGCAGACTGGTTTACTCTCGCGTGTCATGTGAGTGTAATCGTAGCCTTTGTGATTAGAAAATCCCGTTTCATCATATCGCGATAAAATCGCATATGCAATTAATCATTCAGCCCTAATACCAACTGTTATAATGTAGTTAAATAGCCTTCACCATGAATTCCAATGTTAATTCTCCGTCTGGACTGTCAGAATTAGTGCGGCTTTTGTGAATTAGTCTTGCAAGATATTGGCCTACTTTAATATTCACCCTTTCCTTAAAACTACATTGTGCGTGTTGGCATATGTGCAATATGGCTGTGCAGATCAGGCTATTGTTAAACAGCTTGTTGACTATGATGGGTGTGCGAGCTGCCCGTGACAGATAGATATAGGCTGGAGGGTTTGTTTGTGTCTCCAGGAGCAGACAGCTTACGTTCTGAACATGCAGCACATCTGAGCTTCTGTCAACAGCTCGTCACAGATCTATCATTACTCAGATGACACTGTGTGACTTGCAGCAGTAGCTGGTTTCACGGTATACCGTGATATGCCATCTACATTTGCTTATCTGCTGTATTATATATTTAATTCTACCTTATTAGTGTTCTTATAATATATATGAAGCTTTGTGTCTTCCTGTGCAGAATATTATAATTAAGTGAGTGTTCAACCAAAAAACTATAATAACATTGTGTTACCGTGATATTTTGTATACTGTTATCATACTGTGAAAATCTAATACCGTTGCAACCCTAAAGTCTTGACAGAATGACCCCAGTAACATGTCAAAGGTTACAACCATGGTTTGACATGAGGCAGTCATTTTATCACTCTAACCTCCTCTAACACTGTCCACTTTGAACACACACCAAACAAAACTCCTCTTCATCCTTTGCAATATGCAATACTTGAAGCAGTCTATGCATTTGGCCTGCCTGCATTGACTGTGTGGATCCAGAGAGTTGTATGACTTAACAGCAGTGTTTCCCACATTTAGACTTTACTTGCCCATATTAACGGCTGCCCAGGTATAAATGGTGACCCATTTTAGCATTTTGCAGAGAAACACAGAGAGAGATGTTCTCTGTTATAAGATATTTCCCAAGCAAGGACGAGGTAAAGCAACAGTGAACACACCAGTGCAGATGTCATTCGTTAGCTACCACATTGGTTTCGTTTTGATAGGCTATGTCATTGACAAGCCTTCTCCACATGCAGAGCACCTGCTGCTGGAAACGGAATCGTGGGTGGAAAAATCCAGAAGACGAGTTCTGTGTCTTTTCAGCGACTTTATACAGAAAAACATACTGCTGGGTAAAGTCAGCAGACCAGACATTCAGTTATCATATCCTATATCCATCTTATCTTTCATAAAGCCACAATGATGCAAATTAGTTTGTGAAATATTGAATGGTGGTATGAGATGACGATTTAAGCACACTTTCATAATTTCACTGCCTAAAGCTGTGTAATGAAATCAAAACAGTGTTATTTTCAGTTTAAGTTACAATGATATTCAGCATATTCAAAATGCACTCAGTATACTTTGTTGTAACTCAAAACACTTCAGTGAAGCTGTCTTACAGTAAAAGCCCTCCAGTGACACCTCCTTGCCTTATGCCTTGCTTTCATCAAATTCTCTGTGGCTTTTACTGTGAAGCAGCTGCAGACACACACATCCTCAGAGGTGTTTTAGCCTCTGTGTTTGCTGTGCTAACACATGGATATATAAAACTTCCAAACTTGAATTCACTGTAAATGTATAGATTCACCAGTAAGCCGATATTGCAGCCCTTTACAAGGTATTTTTGTGTAAACTCACACTCCAGTATTGATACTAATTTAGTATATGGTACAATCTCAATGGGTGTGGATGTTTGTCTATTGAAGCTTGAAAATGATAAAAAAAAAAAAAAAAGCTGTCCAAAGGGGAAGCTGTGCGAACGACATACAGTAAGACATTTCTGCAATACAATGCACTCTATAAAAGTAAACATGCTTGTAGAAAATCTTTCAAAAGCACAGGATTAGTTATGGGCAGCTGTTTAATTGATTGAAGGGCAATGGAGCAATCACTTTTTTAAGACCTGTGCAGTGATCCATATAGCACTGTACACAAACACCATACACACAGCTGGTTAGAAATCCACCTCCCATCCTCCATCTCTAGTGTTTCCTTTCCACCTACACGAACCTACTACGAGGGTCACTCTGGCAGCTTAAGCCGATGAGCAGGCAAATGGTGTCATCCCCACACAACATCACGTCCTCTTCCTTCCCCTCCCCCCTCCAACAACCTTCTCGAGGGTATTTTTATCCCCTCTCCTCTCTCCCACTGTGCTGCACCGCTCTAATCAGTTCCCATGAAACCTCAATATGGAATGTGGTGAGATGGTCAAGGTTGACCCGGCGTCATTTTATTCAAGTTATCTTCTTCTATGTTCTAATTTCCTGTTATTACCCTTTTGGAGACCCCTTTATTTAAATTTTGGCCTTACACACTCCAAAAAGTGTCAAATCATCCTGGCATCTGTGAGTTGATCATGAAATGAAAAATGTGTCCATCCCACCGCTGGAGTCTTCAGTAGCTGCCTCGTCTCTTCAGGAGGCAGCAGAGAGGCTTATGTCAGGAGTTTCATATGGAGATAGTGTGACAGATGAGCGGGCTATCTTGCCCTTAACTGCTACCCTCTGACTGGGGGAAGTTTTGGCCCTTGGAGGTTTTTGTGGAGCAGTTGAGCTCTCTGTCATTCCTCCTTATTAATTCTCAAGATGTGTATCCCTTTATGACTCCATCTCACTCAGATAGCAACCAATATTAAAAGCCTTATTAATTTTTCAAGTGCACCACAGAGATAATTGTTGGTGTGGTTTCAGTGTGTGTGCACTGAAGTGCCTCTTCTTCCTCCACGCTCACTGACTGACCAGTTCTTTCACTGCCCTATCCTGTGTTTTGGAGTGTGTCATCTGAAGTCCCAGTCCTTAAGTGATCATCAGACATCATTTACATCCACAGACTTGTTTACAGGCCTATTGAGTGCAGTTGATGCTTTAAGTGGCTTTGGAGACTGTGTGATCCATAAACAGAGCTCCAAATAACAGCGAGACAAAATGCACAAAATGTGCATAAGTTGGTGTAGTGCAGGGCGGGATGTTGCTGTTACTGCTGTCGTGTTGATATTCTTGTCAGTAAGATGAGCTCCAGTGAATGTGGTGTATCACCCATGGAGAGAAGGGGAGGCAGGTTAGTATTAGATATAATGCTGATTCTAATCTCCAGCTCATAATAAAAGTGCTACGTTTTAAAAGACTGGCTGTTGCTGTGAATTCTAATGGGCTAACAGAGCAGAGCTGTTTGCTTTCCTGTGCCACTGGTCGCAAGTGGGGAATTGTCTGCCTTCGTGCCGTGTGTGCCTGTGTGTCTGCATTTGCAAAGAAGCAAAGGTGAAAGACTGACATGAGCAAAAGCACTTTCTAGAAGACAGACAGCACAGGGACGAGTGGTGGAGATGGAGGCACAGATGTTGAGAATCCATTCCCTCTTCGAGTCAGTTTTATAGCAGATAAAAAAGGCAAAGTGCCTGGGTCCACATTTCATCTACATCAGTCTACTTAACGATGCAGGATTTTCACCCTTCGTTTAAAACACTGTGGGTGTCTGCTTTGCATTTCTGTAACTCGCTATTATAACTACAGAAGCCCCAGAAGGAAAAATGCATCGTGTGTGTGTGTGTTCGTGTTCGCGTGTGTGTTCATCTTAACAATTTGTGCTTGGACGGATATGAGGCATCAGATTCAAAAGCGAAAGCATCACTGGAGCCATCACTCTGAAGTCTGGTGTCCAGTTTCCAAGAGTGTATGTTCAAAGTGGTAGTTTGTGGAGGAAGGGCAGCTTAGATCTTCTAGTTTAAGATAAGAGTTTCCCTGAGGAGCGAGGCTACTGGCCCAACCATGAACTGATGGACAGAACTGCCTGGAATGAGGAAGTTGGCACAAGCTTGTGTTTCAGATCAGAGCAGCACTAACTGGTCGTCAGTCAGTCTGGCTGTATCTCCATGGATGTCCGTTTTGTATTAAACATTATTGATCATAGAAAGGCTGAGAATAAGGGCCTCTGGCACTCTGGTATGTTGGGGTTTGGCATAGATGCTTGACCTAACCAATCATATGTTAGTCTAAGTGGATGTTAGGGTGTTTAATTCTGCCTAAATGGATCCCTCTTAGAATAAGCATGAGTTTGAGTGCCAGGCTGAATTTTCAAAACGTAGATCTTTTTTTTTTCTTTTTTTTTAATGGCTAGAGCAGCAGGTACATAATTCCCTAAGCCTTCTGTGGATTTTTAATGCATTTTGGAATTATGCACACAAGTGTGTACACATTTGCAAAGTGTGTGTGCTCTTGCATCGACAGCACATTTCCTTTGGCTGCTATGTTTACTCATCACGGTTAAGAGGAGGCAGCTTGAGACTGAAACACATCAAGGTATCAAAGGCATTTCTGTGGGTTGGTGTGTTACAGAGTTAAACCACTGCCTGCTGTTCTGGTATGTGCTCTGATTTAGGAAACGCAGCAAGGAGGATGTGGGGGCTACTAGAGGGAGACTCCCTGGGTCAGTGAATACGAGTCAAAACTACTGATGGTCTGGCAGTGCCTGCAGAATTACTGCTTGTATTCTAATAATCGTTCAGTTGAATAATTTTCAATTGAATTTATTTTCTACTAGCTTTTGTTAAGTATTGCTGGCCTGAATATCTGTAATTGTATTTGGAATATGATACACTTGTGCCCATAAAGAGACGTGATTGACTGTCAATTTAAATTACTTGTCTCTCTCATTGGCTGTCCCAGGCTGTGAGGACATCGTTGTGGAAAGCCTGTCTCTGGACTCGCTCGTCCCCATCTTGAAGTGGAGCTCCCAGCCTTATGGCTCCAAATGGGTCCACAGGCAGGCCATGCACTTCCTCTGCGAGGAGTTCAGTCAGGTTGTCACCTCAGATGTTCTCTACGAGCTTAGCAAGGAGCACCTTCTCAGCGCAATTCAGTCTGACTACCTACAGGTAAGGACACAGAACGTTACCTGTCACTCTCCATGACATCTGACAATGTGGAAGATACGTTTTCTGGTGTGGAGCTTCAGTAATGGGTGTCTGACATGTTCACAATGATTGCTTGGTGAAAATACAGTAAACACATACACACACACACACACAGATGCATTACACAATCTCTGCCTCGGTCACACACCATACGCATATACACACCCGACGACACACAGGGTCTCCAGAATTGTCTCTTCCCTGGAGGGAAATGCCTTCAACCCCAGAACCTAATCAAAGCTGAGCTGTCATCTGCACAGCCAAGCTACTTGGGCATTAGACCAGATGGTTGAGGTGAAGTGTTGTAATTCAACTACACAAACAAACAAAACAAGCCTGAGCTTTGCCGGGAACATATTGCATTTTCAGCTTACCCTCATTTAATAGGTTCCCAGTTTTGTTCTTGACAATGTTTAACCATGTCCTAATAATCTCTCTCTCTCTCTCTCTCTCTCTCACTCTCTCTCTCACACACACACACACACACACAAAATGTCTTTCTTTTTCTCTGTACCTTGGTCTTATTCACAGGCGAGTGAACAGGACATTCTCAAGTATGTTGTTAAGTGGGGCGAGCAGCAGCTTATTAAGAGGATGGCAGACAGGGGTAAGATAATACACACTATAATTACCCTTTGAGCAGCCCCCTAATGGCTCTGAGGAAATTACCCACTTACCAGAGCCCCCCAAATACAATTAAAAGCAATACAAAAAATAGCCAAACTTTACCCAAGTCAACAGGAAGTGGCCTCATAAGTGATTGGTCATGTCATTGTGTGTTCTGACCCAGTAAGCAATTGTTTTCTGTAGGGTCTGTGGTCAAGGTTGTTAGTCCTCGTATTGTAACGGCTAGCAACCTGCTTTTGGAAGCTGAACCACACAGCAGGCAAGGCATTATTTATCCATAATTTGTTAAACTGAGCTCACCTGAATTATGTGAAAAATAGCCAGCAGGTTAAATTAAAAGCATAATCATAGTTACATAAATAGTCATGGTTATATGCATTATATTAAAAGGCGGCTAATGGCTATTCCTGTCCTCATTTACCTAGAGCCCAATCTGTTGAGCGGGACAGCCCACAGCGTAAACAAGAGGGGAGTGAAAGGAGAGACCTGGATGTGGAGGAGCTAAAGGAGATCCTGTCTCCCCTCTTGCCCTTCATCCGGACTGAGCACATCTTACCTTCCAACAGTGACGTCCTCTCTGACGCGGTCAGTACTCCATGTCTGCTTTTTCTGTGTGCGTATGAGTGTGCACCTGAGTCATTATGACTATCATAAACTGAGCATTGAGCCACATTCTTCACCCTGTTCACAGCTTAAAAGGGGTCTGATAAGCACCCCTCCTTCAGACATGCTGCCCACAGCTGAAGGGGGAAAAGCCAATGCGTGGTTACGGCAGAAAAACGCTGGCATCTATGTGCGTCCCCGCCTCTTCTCTCCATACGTGGAGGAGGCTAAGGTAAGGTTCATTCACTTCTGATTAATGCCGCTTCCAGACAACACAGGAAGAAGTGGATTATTTGTGCCCCATATAGCTATCATCAAAGAGCCTTGGGGAAATTTGTGGACCTGTTCATAGCTCAGACATGCTAAAATAATCCATGCCTGGATGTTGCTATGCATACTCACCATTTTTTTTATAGTTGCCTCCATCATCTTGAATGAAATTCAATTTATGTCCATTTGCACACTTTTCCTAATAACTCATAGGCCTTCCCAGGGCCATGAATATTTATGAACATATCCCTAGACCAGAGAGAGTCATTATTAGATGAAGTGTCAATCAAGTGGAACTAATTTGCAAACCCTCTCAGTGTCCTTGAGTTGCACATAGGACTTGTATTTTTTAGAAGTTCTGGTCTAACTTGCCCTATCTCGTCTACCTGTCCTTAGTCTGTGCTTGATGAAATGATGGTGGAGCAGACAGACCTGGTGCGTTTGCGATTAGTGCGCATGTCCAACGTACCAGACACACTCTATATGGTCAACAATGCTGTGCCTCAGTGCTGTCACATGATCAGCCACCAGCAAATGGCAAGCAACTCAACCACGGCACCATCGGTTGTGGCCAATGAAATTCCAGGTGGGCCAAAAAAAAAATTCTGAATCAAAAAATGATCAGGCTATTATATTAATATGAATATAAAAATCCATTGATGTACATGTTTGTATTGTGTTCATCTTTCAGTGCCGCAGCTGTCGGTCGTAAAGGAGATGATCCGGAGGCTGCAGGAACTGAGACACACAGAGCAGGTCCAGAGAGCTTATGCCCTCAACTGTGGTGAAGGAGCCACCGTCAGCTATGAGCTACAGCTGCGGGTGCTGAGGGAGTTTGGTCTGGCAGACGGCGCCACTGAGCTACTGCAGGTTAGCAGACAGCAGAGTTTGTCTCCAAGGTTAGACAGGACAAACCAGGGCCTACGGCTGGGGCCACACAGACCTCAGTAACGCAGCAGACGCAACCTTGAACCCAGGCAGATAAATCTTAAGAAGAACTTTTAAAATAGGGTTTGCTTTGGCATCACGACTACGGATATAGATTTGTTGAACTCCTTTTTTGTTGTTTCAGAACCCATACAAGTTCTTCCCCGATGAACGGTTCGGAGATGAGAGTCCAATTCTGGCTCTGCGCCAGGTGGGTCGGTGTCGGGTAAACAGCAGCCCAGCCATGGATAGCATGTTCACAGAGCTGGAAGGGGTAGTAGGCTTCCACCCTCCTTTACCTCCTCCACCTCCCCCCTACCACCCACCTGCCACACCCAGCCATGCTCAGCTCAAGGGTGCCTGGCGACCCCGTGTACCCATGCCCACCCCCACCCGTTCCTTCTCCTACCCCTGCAACCGCACCTTGATCCAGCGCCATGCAGCCGCCAAGCATGGCAGCTCAGACTACTCCTCTGTGCCCAGGCCCCAGCCCCCAGACTGTACCAACCCGCAAGCTATGGGCCGAGTTTTGCTCTCAGACCGGCAAGCGGTGAGTGTGTGTGTTACTTCCTAGAGTCCTTGTGCTACATTTGTGTTTATTCAAATGCGGCTTTATGGTTTGTGCCTGGGATCATGAGTAGCTCAACTGTCAGGTAATGTCACACATTTTTTATCTGTTTTCCGATGCAGATGGGCATGGAGCCTGTTATAAGGGAGTTCATGCCTGACATTGCACTGGGTGTGTCGGTGATGTCCCTAAGGGAGCAGCACATGGCAGAGATGGACAGGGAAAGCCCTCACAGCCCAATGGGCCCCTCAGGCCGCCATCTACCCCATGGGCCCTGCCCTTCCTCCCGCCTCAGCCATGGCCACGGTCCTGGGCATGGTCACTCCTGCAAGAGACACGCTCCCGAACCCAAGCTGGAGGCTCAAGCCGAGTTCCCTGACCTGTATGACTTCTCCTGCCGACCTGCAACCCCGACCTCTGCTCACCCTCTGCCCTCCTTTTCAGGACCAGACCTCTACAGTCACAGCTGCACCCCCTCCAGCTCTTATCCACCCCCCTACATTTCTGACTCTCAGTCCCAAGGTCACTTGCAGGGACGAACTGCCCCAGACTCACTACGTCTGGATGTACTCAGCATGACCTCTCAGAGGCATGATGGAGTCCTTGCCAGCCCCTCTGGGGCCCAGCCTAGAATGGGACACACACCAAGGGGGCGATCAAATGAGACAGACCTGACTCATGGCTTGGGTCATTTACGGTCTCCCAGTGGGAACATGGACAACTATGAGGAGAGGCACACAGGAACTAGAGATGCCCCAGAGGAGATGGTTCTAGCTGGAGAATCATCAGGCCTGGGGCCCCTCCAGCAGCCTCACAGGAACAGTGTCAGCGAAGAGATCACCAGAGACCGCAGGTCACCCAGCAAGCCTGACTACCCTTATAAGAAATCTGCACTTTAACCCCAGTTGAGGGCCAAAGGTTGAGTTAAGAAAAGGGAAAGCGTGATGAGTGGCCATCACAATGGATGGCAAAGCACTAAATGTGTGCCTGTGTATATGTGTGTGTGTGTGTGTTTGAGAGGAGCAGGGAAAAGGGGTGGTCGATGGTTGCTATTTATAGGATCTCTCCTTTTGTCCTACCTCTATCACACTGTGCTATCCATCACACAGTCAAGAGTATGGGAAGAGTAAGAGATGTAGGTTAATTGGCGATGCTTGTAATTGATCTCCGCAAGCCCAAGTCCTGCTGGTTTAGAGGATGACTCAGGCTCTACTGGGATGGATTGGTCTCTTGAGTTTGATTGTAAAGAAAGAGGTTTGCTCTATGCTGTGTGAATCCTGCATGAGGAGGTCACAACACTAGATGTAGCTCAGTTATGAACTGATGTTTTAAGACTTTCTTTTCATTGGTTCTGTTGTCTCTGTTATTTTCAGCAAGTAATGAGGAGATGGCAGGATAAGAATCTTAATTTACACAAGCAAACAATGGCACCCAATGTGGGACAGACAGTATTATGATAAAAATCATATGTAAATTCTTCGGGATGTGTTCTTTTCCTCCCTTGACTTGTATTTCCATTTTTTCCTGTAGCATGCCTATAGCAACCCACCTTACTAGTTTCCCTCCTCCTGGCCCTGGTTCTGCAGTGCTGAGGGACAGGCCACAAAAGCAGGAATTGGACCTGACAGGAAGTAGGTCATCAGAGCTCCATTCTCCTGTAACCCAGTCTGATCATTGTGTCAGGCTTTAACTATCACAGCCTCTCAGTGTCTAGCTTAGAGGCAGACAGGAGTATCGCGGGCAGGTTCATTACTGATGCGGAAATATAGGGGTGCCATGACAACTGACGAAGTGCTGGGGGTGTGTTAGTTTTTCAGCTGGAACAGGTGTTTCTGTGTGTGAGGATAACTTTAGTACACACAGGTGTTTAGACAATCTCTGTACTGTATGCTTCCATCTTTAGTCAGGTCTGTTTGTACATATCAGAGTATTTTGGCACGGAGTACGGTGGTCAGGGTGCTGGAGTTCCCTCTTGTTCTGTTTTTAATTCAGTAGCATCAATTAATCAAATCTAAAGCCTTAACCAGTGCTTGGAATATTCAGTTTTAGCTACCTTCAATTAAATGATGTCATTATATCGCAACCCGTTAATTGCTTATTTGACTGTTCTGTTCACCAAAACCATGTACATACATCTGGCCTCCATCTCACCACCTCATGGGAGATTGTGGACCTGCACCTCCAGCGTTGTTACTGTTAAATATACTGTTAAAGAGCCACAGCGTCTGTAGCTCCAGAACCCTGCGAGTACACACACACAAAAGCCTGTTACAGCCAACAGCTGGCATACAACCTCACATACAAGTATCGTTGCACTGTAGGAGCCACCTGTCTGTTAGCTGAAGGGAAAAGGAACAAATGAATTTTGAACAAAAGGAATCTTATATTGAAGAGAAGTTGGCGATTGCTGGCTCATATCTCCAATGGAAATTGTATATAATGAATTGAGTTCCACATGTTCTGATGAATTTTTAATGGTTTCTATCACATTTTAGTGGTTGTTGAAGGTTTGTGTTTTTACTGTAGTGGACAACACTGTGTACTTGTCTTTGTCCTGAAATCTCACTAAGAATGTGTGGTATAAAACATAAAGATTGTGTCTCAGAATCTATTTTGTTCTTAAATGTTATGCATTAGGGCAGTTTGTTCAATGTTGTAGGTGTTGTGGATTACCATGTTTGTAGAGATGTCCCCCCCGCCCCTATTTTCCTTTACTTTTAAAGCAACAGGAATATGAGAAGGATCTGAAGACATTAGCGCTCAGCTTAGCAGTGATGAAGTTGCCAAGCAGAAAAATAATTTTTCCATCTAGGTTGCTTCATGGGGAAAAAATGCAAAACTCCAGATTCCTCCCCATGTTCATGTTTGGGTAGTTGTTTTATTTTCCTGGACAATGTACCATTGAATAAAAGTCCTTGTTTTGCTCTTTGCTGTAGACAAGTCAGTGCCTTCCCCCGCCTGCGGCCGGGCTTTTATTGGAGAAGTGACTTTGATGTCTATGCAAGCTCTTTTCTACCAGCTTACCAGCCTGCATCAAATACTCCTTTGAAATCTCATGTAGCTTGTTTTGTGTACATAGTGTTATTTAGCACCTTTTGAAACGGAACCATCTGAAATGTGTGATTGCTTGTGTTGAACAGGTACATTGTACTTGTACGGTATCATAGAAAACATGTTTGTAGATTGATATTAAGTTGCATTTAGTTTCACTGAATCTATTTTTCTACTGTCACCTCAAAAGGTGCATAACAGTGGTTAACTTGGGCATCCTCAAAATAAACTGGTTTGATATTACGGAATTCATTTGATCTCATTGGGTTGTTTTGTGCACTTGAAACATATGGAGCATGAATCCACATAAAACTGATATTTATTGACACCACTTTTACAAACAAGTTCGTCTTAACTGGTTGCTATCAGAAAAACTCTTAAATGTAAACACACTGGCATTTAGTGCAGTCAAAGTGACATACTGGACACGGGAAGTACACATTATAGACAACGTCATCTTTTTAAAGCATACAGGGCTGCAGCAAAATTTATTTTCTTCATAAATGTTTCAAGTAATCTTTAATTATGAGCTTCAAAGTTAAGGCATCATTATAAATCAACAAAGACATTGGACATGAAACACTAACCCCAAAACTAACAACCCGTCACCCTACAAGTAACACTTTACAATAGTAACTGCAAGTCAGTACTCTTTGCACTAATTGTTCGGATAACATTGGTTGCAGCAAGACCCCTTTATTCAACAGAGAAAATAAGTGTCATCTTCCAAGTGACACATACATTCAAAGCACCATATGAACCAGGCATATGACTGTAGGGTGGCCTCCTCCTTACTGGTATCCTGCATTGGTTCTGCGTCTCTTTCTAGCACGCAGCTCCTCGAAGAACTGATGTACAGCTTCGACTGTGACCATCTGATAGAGACAGAGAAGGAACGGTTCAGGTTTGGGATTTGGATCAAGGGAAAACATTACGGTGAGTAAATACAAATGGATCAAAAAACGCATAGGTGTTGGTCTTGTTATGTTTAATTCCAGCTGTCCTGACCATATTTGCACATAGACATCTATTTCTCACCTTTCCTTCAGCAACACACTGGTCTAAAAATGCAGTGATTGAAGTTGTCAGCTCGTTGAAACCTGAAGGGGGAAACACGATTAATTAGTCTCAATCAATTGCCTCTCCTGTAAATTTCACGATTACATCCTTGGAGGAAAACTGACCGCACATCATGCTCACCGTAAATGACCTCCAGCTGCTGTACACGGTCCATTGAGTTTGTCAGTGCCATCAATGGGTGCTGCCCAAACGGCTCTTCTAGGCCTTTGTTCTCATAGGCCAGAATGGTATCGGACTGATCCATTAGAAACTGCACCTCAGCAGCCACATAGGCTTTCTGTGTATGCAACACACAGTTGAGAACCATGCATTTAAAAAAAATGTGCCTTAGTACTTCATTACACTGTTACATGAACCTGGATCACATGCAGAGCCAACACCTGCAAAGTAGCTGTCTTGTGCCCTTTGCCAAACCATACATTATAATATGAGAGCTAGTATTTGTGGTCTACCTTGCAGCTTGTGCAGGTGCAGAGCTCGGAGCGCCAACTGTAAGGCCAGAACACCGCTCCCTGTCTCAGCCTCTCCAGCCCCTGGGCCTGCAACTCCTTCAGCCTGCACGTTGCAGTTTTGGTTGTGGCCTTCACAGGACTGCCTCTCATTTCCTCGTGCGTCCGTTTGCAAGGGGAACTCCTGTTTGCTGCTTCCTAAGATACACATAACAACAGAGGATGGGTTGTGTTACTGTGTTAAACTGGCAGGAGGCGCAGGCTCATAACACCTGGACTTTGTAAAAAGATCTCCGCGTCCAGCCCTGCAGATTTATCCAGAGAGGTCTCAAGGCAACTGGCACGATGAGATGATTAGGCGATGAAAATTGGCAGTTTACAGTAAGCTGTCCTGTGAAGCCTGGCCAAAGCCGTCTACAGAGCAGGGAGAAGCAGTGCCTCATGGGTCATTTCTCCTCTAATTACCCAGAGGAGGGGAAAGCATGTTAACAGGAGCTGGAGTCTGCTCTATAAGCTGCTCATTGCCCTCCAGCCCCATCTTGTGGCAACAAAATACACCAGCTGCCACAGAGGGAATGTGTACGATGAACTGGGCATTATCCCGATGTAAATAAACTAACAAAGACTGAGTGAGCACGGTGTGTATCTGCATTCATGCTGACAGATGTTTCCTACTAACAGTAGTACGTTGAGTGCTTCTGATAGTTTAACTGTTTATGTATACCCTCCGCTATAACATAGAAGCCCTCCACAACTGTGATTGTGATTTCATTTGGAGTTAAGCTGTGAAATAAAGAGCTAGCAGCAAGGGATTGGTTAGAAAAGGGGACCGAATGTACAGTATTTGAGTGTTTATTTACATAGGGATAATGCCCAGTAACAAACGGAAGTAAAACTGCAAAGAGTTTACAAACATGTCCTTTTTGCCTATATCTGCAAAACATCCCCATATGTACTACTATGTACTACTTTTTTTGCCTATAAAAGGTTATAGCTTCAAGACAAGTTAAATGAATGGTGGTACAGGATAATGACATCATGTCAGATAGGAGTTATCATACATACAAGCTTCCAACTTGTCGACATCAAGTTGCAATTGCAACTCGGAAGTTCAGATATTTCTGAAAGCTCCGATACATTTGACTTAATAACATAGAAGTTCCAGAGAGCCAAACAAACATGGACACCTCATGTTAGCCAACAACAACTTTTAACTCACACAACCAACTCCAGTCATACGTAGGGCTGGGCAATAAAACAATAATGATAATTATCGCAATATAATTTTCCTCAATAACAAATGTTCAATATATTGTCAAATATTTGATTTAATTCATTAGAATCACGAACGAATTAGCACTTGATTTTTATATTAATATTTATTTTGTTGAGGAAAAGTGATGCAAGTAGATTTCCTAATAACATTTTTTGAAAAAAGATTTTATCATAATTGTTTTGAATATTCTAGCTCAGATATGTAAAGTGATCCACTGTTTGGCATCAAGTGTTTGTCATGTTCTGACCATTAAGAAAAGTTTAACCACACAATTAACCATCTGGCCCTTCAATTATCATTCAGGGGCAAAAATCAGCCTTTAAACTTGAAAGAAATAATGATTTGACATTTATCATGATAATTATTGATATTGAATGATATGTAATTTTTTTATCGTGATAACATTTTTGGCCATATCGCCCAGCCCTAGTAATACGTAGTCATATCGTTAACATGAGAATCTTTCCTGTCTCTACCAGCCATCCCATATGATGTAAATGCGACATGTCTTTAGGACTTCTTATTCACTTTAACTCCCCACTGCCTGTTTTTGCTCGGCAGACACTCCCATGCAAACAGGCAGAGGCCATCATAAGCACTGTTCACCTCACCTCCTGCTTTGTCTGCTCAGCGCTGGTGGACGGTTCCACATCCCTAATTTGACTGGGCTCAGAAGCATCTTCATTTTCTGCTCCTTCCTCGACACAGACTTCTACTTCTTCCTCAGGATGACTTACGCTGACCACATGTGGTACTTAAAGGGGAAAGAATAAGTGGGAAATGAGTCTATGGATTTTACTGATAAATGTATGCAAAGTTAGATATCTGGGTGCAGCAAAGGCAAATTAGCTACCTGCAAAGTGAGCAGCATATGTCCACAAGAAAGGAGCCTTGTTCATGCAGGCTTCACACACCATCTCTTGCAGCTCCTCAGGTTCTACTATAGTACAGCCCAGGTGCTGTCAAAGAGAAACAGAATGACTACCTAACAAGAAGAAGATTTATAGTATAAAGTGTAAATTAAAATAAATATATTTGTTTTAATAGCTTACCCTGCTATGAAACCAATCCTCACAGATGACACACTGAATCATTTCATCATTGGCCTATTGGATAATAAAAAGGGTGTTTAGTGTAGTGGCAGTCAGTCGATTTCATCCAAATAATTAAATCACATGAGAGCTCAGAGATAAAAATAATAATAAATAAAAGGTCTACCTGGTCATCTGTGTCTGGGTATGGCCGGTCACACGTGCAGTAGCAGCCATTGAAGTTGTGACTGTAGTGATTTCTAACATTTCCCTCATCTTTGGCCTGCAAATAGGAGAGATGGAACAATGTCAACAATCACAACGTCAACAGCAAAACAAGCTGGGGGTACAGAATCTGTTAGAAATAGTAGTATTAAAACCAGAGGACTCACAGGAGTTAGTTGGCACTTGAATTCCCCAAACTTGCTATTCCCACAATCACAGCGGAAATTTCTACATCGGAAAATTTGGAATGATTAAGAAAAGGGTTTAGATGACAAAGCAAACTGTGGGACAGAATTTGTTTACTGTGAGAACCCACAATATACCTTTTGGTATACAGCTCAAAGATGTCATGTCCGTCGTGGCATTTATTGGCACAGGCCAGACATATCCCCGCACGCTCTGCAGCACTGGGAGTGCAGGTGTTGCAGGCAAATACAGCCTGTCTCTTCACATAGCCCTGTAACAAAAACACAGGAGGTATAAATATACCGCAGTATGTGATTAATGAGATGCAGTAAAGCACTATAGAAGCTCTTCGTTATTCTTAAGCAAACTACAAATACTGCAGTGATAACGTTACTAAGCAGCAGGGCTATAATTTCACCTTAGTTTCACTCTTGAGGGCCCCTCAGAAACTACCAGCCGCTTAAGAGAAATTACAATTAAAAAACTATTGCTTGTTTGTGACACACACGGTGACAATGAGCGCACAATACTAAATGCAAAACTGCAGTAGGGGAAGAGGCGACAGTAGGCGGGTAAAGGCGATGGCTGCAGGGCTGCGGCGCATGAAGCTTTTCTTACCCGGGAATAAGAGCATTTTTCTGGGTCGCTTCCAGCCAGCACGCACAAAGCCTTCTCCAGCTCTTCCTCGTTGGCGAGAATATCGTCAATGTCTGAGTCGTCTTTATTTGCTGCCATGCTGGTAAAAAAAAATAGAGTGAAGAGGACACAAAGACACAAACAGACACCGGTCTGAGCAGCTCAACAACAGTGTTGACAAATGACTGCTCCGGGCGGGAGTTTCAGTCGAGACCACGTGGAGGAAGTGACGTAAGATACCGATTAACGTTAACGATCTAACTAAAAGTTAACTAAAAGCCCCTGCTGATATTTGACAAGAGGCAGGCTATTGCTATTACTATTTTTATTTATTTTATCAATGGTTGGTTACTTGTTTTTTTTATTACTTATTGATTTATTTTTGGGTAACATTACGCTTTTATATAGGGCACCCTGAAGGAATAAGGAATAACTAATGGTTATCAATTCATGGTTAATCAATCATTTCATGATTTCTACCTTAGAGCCATTAATAAGTAAAACTCGTGGGTTGTCAGTTTGCAAAAACACCTGATTGGACCATGTGACCACTTCCAGAAAATGGCTTCAGATGATGTAGAACAACATTTAGTAACAACTTGTTAAGAATGTATTCATTTATTATTTGGCTACCAAAATTTATAAGATCATTATTGACGAATAGAAAAGACTAATGCTAGCCAAAGGGGTTTTCTACAATCTGGCAATCAATTTTTTTCCATGAATGGTTTGTAATTGATCTGAGCCTATTAACGTAAGTAATTGGATAAACCATTAACAGTATGTGCTGCAACTTATAAACCCATTAACGGCTTCCTTATCATAAAGTGCTATGCAGGGTCATTTGGGTTTGATTTTTTTAAAGGGCACCTGCTGTGTGGTCATGAATTTCCAAAAATATATGCTGGTTAGGCTGAATACACTGAATACATTAAACTGGTTTTAAATTGACTATAATTGTATGATGATCTGATTAACATTAACCATGCCTCAACAGATTCGGGCTATTGGCTCAGGCTAATCCCTCTCACATAGCCAACACGTTTGTGGGTGAAAAACAAAAGAGACAATAAAGGTCTGAAGTGTTAGGATGTTACCTGTCCAGGCTGTAGATGAGAAGTCGGGAGAGAGGGGTAGAAATCTGTGGTCTCACCTCCCTTCTGAGCAGGGAGATTTTTTAAATATTTTCGGGGGTTTTTTTTGTTTTTTTTTAAACGTCATGGTAATTGTTTACGCATTTGGGAATATTTTTAATCCTATTTATTTAGATAGGCTATTTATTTATATATAAAAAATAGGCCTATAGTTCGACAAGGGGCATAATAAGGCTATCTGAATGTACAAAGACTTCCCTCGTTGATATTATCAGGACAAATAAGGATAGTCTTAGGCTAATAATAATGTATAGCCAAATTAAAATAATATAAGTTGAATAACACAATCAAATGTAGAGCTACATTTATGGATATTTACATTAACCAGTGAGTGTAAACATAAGTGCAGGGAAAATCTCAATTCTTGTATCCATAAAATACAATTTTATGTGCCTACAACTTAGGCTATTTATTTTATTTTCGCGTGTTGTTCCTGTCTGTTTTGTTCTAGCTGTAGCTAAATCTGGAAACAACAACTGTTGTATGTTGCAGTGTTTTTCCAATGGATGGCGCCACTGTGGCATGTTTCTCTGCATAAGAAACTATGTGCTGATTACTGCCCCGAAGACGGTAGACTGTTGCACGAGGGTGCTTTCATTATGGAAGCAGCAACGGGCCTACAGATACAAAATCAATTTATTATGCAAACTGGTGTTGATTTGTATTCAAATTCACAAACCGGTTCACTGATCCACATGTTGTCTTGAACTTTCTTAAATCTTCTTGTCTGGAGTTTGAGTTTGACAGGTGGTGCTCGTGGGGAACTTCTCTGATCCGCTGTCCTGGGTGCCTTCACAGGCTGTCGAAAATAGTGGAACCACCATGAACAGCCCATGAGATGGTAAATGTGCACTGACACAGCTAATAATTTTGGGTCCCGAGAGAAAAAATAAAGTTGGCTTCTCCTACTGTTTTTTCATATATAGTAGTAGTGATGTGCGATACCACTTAATTCCTATACGATCCAATACCAAGTAATACCCAGGCTGGTATTGCTGATACCGATACCGATACCAATACTTTTTAGATATTTTATTTCTTTTAATGTGACCTCCCCCCTCCCGTTTCTGTATTTATGAGAGAAATAAGGAGTAGGCTGTAGCCTTACCAATTCAAATTAATAGCTGCATAATGACAAGACATCAAACTACTGTCATATTCTTTAATTATAATAAAAATATCCTGTTCAGAACTGCCGCTTCATAACATCATCCTATTATACTTAATCTCAGATGTTTAGCGAAGTTTGCGGTGTTGCCAAAGTATTTCATTGTCTTTGCACACTCATCACGCAGAGCAACATTATTACCTTCACAGCTAAAATATTCAATCGCGGGAAATTTAAAGGGCTGCAGCGGCTCACGTCAAAGAAGCTCCGTCACAGAGCCTTAGTGCAAGCATGACTTTGACAGGCGGAAGGAAAAGTAGTTCCTATCAACCGAGTATAATTAGACCATCCTGGTGACAGTAAGATACCTATAATAAAACACACACTCACTCCTGATGACTGAGTTTAGATATTGATCCTTTTATATGAGTATTGATCCTATAGCAGGAAACGTTGGTATCAGAAATAGCGATAGGCTACTTTAGGATCGGCACATCACTATCTAGCAGATCCAGAACGTACGGCTTTAATGCTATTTACAGAGACACAACATTTTCCCACCATGAGCAAACACTTGGTGACAGTGGCAGGAAAAACTCCCTTTTAACAAGCAGGAACCTTGAGCAGAACCTAGAGTCAGGGTGGGCCCCAACTGCCTCCACCGGTTGGGTTGAGAGGGGGGGGGGGGGGGGGGGGAGGAAAGGGGGGAGAAAGATAGAGCAGGAGGAAATAGCACACACAGTAGCTAATACAAGTTCCACATATATATATATAAAATAATAGTAATGGTAGTGGAAACAATAAAGTCTAGGCATATAGCAGCCTAAGGGGTGGTTCAGGGCTCACCTGAGACAGCGGTAACTATAAGCTTTATCAAAGAGGAACGTTTTCAGCCTACTCTTAAACATGGAGATGGTGTCTCCATTATCTGTTCAACCGGATATTTTGTGTTTTTATTTACTTATGTAAAGACTATTAGTCAAGTAATCAATAAAACAACACTAAACAAAACATAAATAAATAGTGGAATATTTAGGTAATCGATTAATCATTTCAGTAATTTTTCAGCAAAAATGCTTAGGCCTAATGTTTGCTTGCTCAAATAGTGAAGGGCTTTTTATTATTGAAAATGAAAATCTTTTCGATTAATCGATTACTTGGGGAAATAATCTGCAAGTTAATGGATAATAAAAGCACAACATCACGTGAAGTCAGGACCGACTGTGATTCGTCAGTTGGAGGTTGGTAATTTCTGAGGTGCTCGTGAAGGCAGCATCAGTCTCCTGGATCCTGGGTGTGTGCAGTCAGTTCAATGTAGAGACTGGGAGAGGAAGCACCGGGCACATCTGAACGCGGGTCCAGCAGTGCCTGTCACCTGATCTGAAAACTTCTTCTTCTCCTTCTTCTCCACTAGAACGAGAATGGGAAACTACCCGAGCTAGTTTCTGAAGAGGACACACATTCTGGGGGGAGGACTGTGCTAAAATTGCCAGGTTAGTTAATGCTAGCTCACCACAGCCTCTCGTTGGCGTACTTAAGTCAGTTGCTTCTTCTTGTAGCTAACTAGCCGTTGCTAGCCACCGGTAGTTAACTCATTTGATACTTATTAGTGATATGACTCTGTTCAGCCATGTAGTGTTGGTCAGCCTTGTTAGCAAGCTGGTTCCCCTTTTTCTTAATTGCATGCCATCGGTTAGCCATGCAGATTGTCACAACCCAGCTAGCGTGCTAACGTTAGCAATTGAGATTAGCAGAAGAGGGTCCGTATGTGTGTGGTTTAGTGATGCTGAACCACATCCACTGTTACATTACGTTTGGAAACTAGATGCGAACCACGAGAGCGTAAAGCTCCACACGAGAGACGTGTAGAAAGCGCCACTTCAGGCTGTGTTTGAGTTTCATGTATCACAAGCCAAGTCAAGAACTTTAGTATTCCCCTCATTGTTGGCTGTTGTGAGACTAACGTCATACGGTGGTTTCCTGTTTTCGCCTATCCAGGTCGAGCCTTCAGTCACACAGTTTACCTCCAGAGGAGGTACAGAAGCACAGTGGAGATGCAGACCTTCCTGAAAGGCCGGAGAGTCGGCTACTGGCTCAGCGAGAAGAAGATGAAGAAGCTGAATTTCCAGGCCTTTGCTGATTTGTGCAGGTATGTGGCAGTAACACTAATTTTAATGCCTCCAGGTCAAGTGGTTTTAGAGCAGTTATAACAGAAACAGTTTGACATACATTCACACAGTAGGCCTACATCAACGTGAACTGAGAGGTGTGCTGACACTGCACTTCCTGTTAATGACAACAACAGGGACTGATTCTCCTCTCACAGGGAATAACTCTTTTGCAGTTTTCATTTGAACTTTCTCTTTCGTACAACATCTGTTACATCCTTGCTCATGTCTGTCATGTATCTGAGGTTTTGCTGAAAGCGCAGTAGATAAGACCTGTGGCCGCTCTGCTTCTTTTAATCTCTACTCTATTGCAAAGACATTTTTAAAATCGTATGTATACATGCCCCGTTGGAAGGTGGCACTGGCAAAAGTCAATTTAGCGTAGCAGGTTTTGTCTTGAGTCAGTGCTTGTGGAAACATGGTGCAAGGAGGTAATAGGTAGGACTACAAATAGTGTGCTTAGTTGCATGTGTAACAGGACAATAGGGCAACGATTGTTTTCATTGTTGACTGATCTGTTGATTATTTTCTCGATTAAGCGACTAGTTGTTTGGTCTATAAAATGTCAAAAAATTGTGAAAAATGTCAATCAGTGTTTTCCAATGTCCAAGATGACGTCCTCAAATGTCTTGTTTTGTCTACAACCCAAAGATATTCAGTTCACTGTCCTAGAGGAGTAAACCAGAACATATTCACATTTAAGAATCTGTGAATTTTGACTTTTTCTTCTAAACAAAAATCTGAAATCGATCATCAAAATAGTTGGCAATTCATTAATTATTCATCTTTGCAGCTCTACAGGATAAGCTGCTAAAACAGGTTTTCTCATTTAGTTAATTGTCCTAACACATGAAACTTTTAGGGTGTGTGTGTGTGGACTGAAAACATTTATCTCTACCATTTTGTTAATATATCTACATCAGAATATGTGCTCTTACTCCACAAAGTTAACCTCTGCTGTTCATTGTAATTGGAACAGTGTGATATCACATTGAGCCAGTTGTGAGACACGTCATTATCTACACCAAAAAGAGACTGCATATGCATAGTCATAACACAAACTTGTTCAAGGGTGTATTCCCACTATACCAAGGATTTGTTCTGACTCTCCAGCCTTGAGAGGGACAGCTATGAGTCGTGTATGTATGTTATCTTGTCGTAGCTTACCCATCTACAGCCAAGTAAAATGTTATATAAGGTCTTATAAAGTAGGGCGTGGATTTTCTCAGCCTATATGACTTTGGAATAAGTGAACCCTCCCTCACTGATTTACAATAGCTGCTATCCAGTATACTGGGTTGGGGAATGGCTCCAAGGTATGGCACCAGCCTTATCATCTCCTGTTGCAACATTGCCTGGCTGCTTGTGCTGTGCAAGGGCTGCAATCATCCATAAAAAAACAAACAATGACAGCGGCTAACAGCGAGGCAGGATTCAGGAAACATTTTAGAGGTGACACAGTGCCCCTGTATATCAGGTATGTTGGCAGTCAATAGCAGGCAATTTCTTTGAAGCATTTTCACCTTTTTCAAGGGGGCTGTTGTCTCATAAAGTGACCTGGTTGAGCCAGCACAGATTACCACACTGTAATCCGCAAAACATTTTTAATCTCTTCATAAACCTCCTAGTAACACCCCTCCACCCTGCCCCCCCCTGCATCCTGCCTAGCCCCTTCGTCCCTCAGTGTGGGACTGAGGGCTTTTATATGAGTGGTGTTTGTGACAGACTATCTAGTCACATTAATAGCATACAACAAATACCTGCATATTCAAATGTAAATGAGGCATACACATTGAATGTGGGTGTGTCATGTAAATGGTCTCCGCATGATTGCTATTCCCCAGTCAGTCACTGGAACTTGCCTTCTGGTTCTCTTTTCCTGACATATTTCCGCTATTGTACACCATAATAGAAAGCAAAAGTCATGTCCACGAGGAAGCACCAGATGGAAAAAGATAACTGTCCTAGGTGTGGCTCCTGTATGTAGAGTTCTTTTTAAAAGACATAGACAGAGGTACAACACGACCACAGGTGTGTCACTCATTTCTAAACTGTCGCCAGAGCTGCTGTTCTCAGGTCATGAGCGGGTTATCTGATATTTCAGCCTCAGCATCCCCTAGTGCCCCATCTTTGCATTACTTGGTGACGTCTCTACTTTACACACTCCCAAACACTAAACTTTGCCAAAAAAAGTCATATTGCTGAATTGTAAAGACCGAGCCAATGTATCCATATCCCACTGGCTTACAAACCACTCAAATGTAGAATAAATCACCGCATTTCTGAAAAACATCACATCCTATGAAAACACCTGGTCCATAGGGCTAGAGTTTATGGCTATATCTGTGTATATGATACTGTGTGTTAGATACGGTGTAATAAAAAATGTTTTGTTTTTCTTTAGGCTAAACCTCCATGTTCTTGTGTGTCAAAGCCTAATCACAAACTTCTAACCCCGTCCTGCTTCTTTGGTCGGTGTCCTCCATCTCATTCATTTTGCCAGCTGCTTAACAATATAGGAGAGCAGACGATCTCCATATCTGTGATTGGATGAAACTAAAGCCCCCATTCACACTATATGAAACACGCCAGCTGCAGTATTAAATATCCACATTGTTGTGAAGCAGTGAGTGGATGCACGACTGTTACCATGGGGCTGTAACCTCAAAAACAACAAGGTTGGACAGGCTAAGTGGGCAGTAGTGCCAGACTGGTTTACAATGCTCCACAATAAGGATTGCCCGATAGCCAGGGGCAAGTAAAATGTGACGTTTGGCTTGCTAATCTAGAAACTCAATTGCCTGATTCAAAAAAAAGTAGTGACTGTTTTTATCAAGGGAGGCTAGTGGCTTTGAGGGTGATATAGGGACTTCTTCTGGTTAAAGTAAGATGTTTAGGTATCCTTTTCACAATGTTGTCAGACACTTGTAATAAGAATCTGAGCCTGTCAGTGGCAAAAACAAACACTTTAGGGGACGTAATTTGACGGGGTGCAATTACCTGCAAGGATTACGTTGCAGCTCTGTTTCGCTGGTGCCGGCTGCAGTATGCTACTGGACTAATTTAAAAAAATCCAGAAGAGAACACAATGTACATGTTTTTACATCATCGGCCTGCTTTGTCTTGTCGGTCTTGTTTGTTTGGTCCTGTATTGTCTGTCTGATCTTGTCTTTATTCTTTAAATAGAAATGTGCATACATAAAGAATGATATGCGGATATTGTAACTCTAAATAAATGCACAAACAAATAATAATGGTGCCTGACCAGGTTTTCTCCCTCTCATCATGTGGTATGCAGCTGACATTGTGAGTGCTTCGGTGTGGCGTCTGCCATGTCTGGTGCACCTGTATTCCTGCTGGTCAGAGCTGTTTGTATCCCATAAGCTTGCACAGCAATTTAGAGGCCTCTTACTGACTCACATATACCGTATTTAGAAAAACACAATGCCCTTGAACAGCCGGCCTCAGCATCTTTGAGTAATATGAAAATATTATCATTTAATCCTGTCAAGGCAAGGCCACGGCACTCTAGGACAAGTCTGAGATTACATTGAGCTGCACCCACCGTATGCATGTATGTAGTCTTTCACCCAAACGATACAATTTACTGCTCTACTCCACTCTACTGTGAGTGGAAGACTGTGGAGAGTATTTCTTTAAAACCTGTTAACATTAATTAATCGTTATAACGCCAATTTGAATGTAAACAACTGCGATATATTGTATTCAAATTAGCCCCTGAACTCTGACCTTTTGAGTGACACCAAATTCAACCCAATAGGAGCTCAAATGTCTCTTTCACAACCTTCAATAGCCAACGAGAGCCTGCGCTGTAAGGAAGGGACAGCCCCTATTATTTTGTGGGTAGGCCGAGCCAATTGCAAGCAATTGTGCCGATGACTGGCATTTCGTGTAGCCAATAAAATTCTGAAAATCACAATATCCAGCTTTAAGTAGGAAGTTCGCGATCTACCAGCTAAAAAACACATCTGCGTCGAGCTACGGCGTGATGCAGCAGCCGCCTGCCGCCAAGGGGTGGTGCTGTTTTAGAAAAAATACGCTAAGACATGCACTTACAAAAACCTGTGTAAAATAGTCATTTTTCATGGTGACTAGGTAATGCTTTATCCTGTGGTCCTACAGTGTTTTCCAGCTAATAAGTCCCAGCTATAGTTGTCCTCGTGCATTTGTTAGCAAGCATTTTCAAGCGGAAATGAAAAATATATATTAGTTTTAGTGTATTTAAACTTTTATATTAATCAATTCCAGAGTGTTATCTTTCAGAGAAGCTTAAAACCATGCATATACTCCAAATGGTGTGAACAATGGATTGTGTTGATTTTAAGGAACAGACAGAGCAAAGTTTAAATAGTCCACTCCAAACAGGTAAAGCTGCTTCACCTGGTTGGCCTACTTTATTTGGCTCTGCCCAGTGTTACACACAAAAAATGCTACACTAATTCATATTAGTTAGTATTGTTCAGTATAGTTAGTATATCATCAGCAACTGCTAAAACAAGTGTTCACCCTCCCGCTATCATTTTGCTCCATCTACCAGTCAACACAATCTACACAATACACCCACTTGTAAACTTTGTATCACATATTGTCATGCAGTTCAGTAGTCACGGCTATGGTGCACCATAAATGCCAAACATTAGGGTTAGAGTTTATGGATATACGATACTGGGTGTTGGTAAGATATGGGGTTATAAAAAGTGACTTGTTTTTCATTACACCTCCACGATCTTGTGTATTCTGACTATGGCCTGCTTCTCTGGTCGGTGTCCTCCATCTCATTCATTCTGCTGGCTGTGCAACAATATAGAAGAGCGGACAATCTCCGTATCTGAGATGGGATGAAACTAAAGGCCCCATACACACTACATGAAACACGCCTGCTACTGTATTAAATATCCACATTGTTCTGAAGCAGTGAATGGCTGCACGACTGTTACCATGGGGCTGTAACTTCAAAAACAACTGGGCTGGCCAGGCTGAGTGGGCAGTAGTGCCAGACTGGGTTTTTGGCTCTTCAAGTGTTACTTGTTTTTTGATGTATCCCTTTTGTCTTATATAGGGAAATGAGCTAGATTGGGCTTTTGACGAGCCTGTTCCCCCAGAAAGGTGTTTATGCCCCATGCTACTTTCTGTGTGTCTTTCAGAGGTGGGGCTAGAATTTATTTAAAACAAGCAGGTTTTTAAAAATGTGAGGGACACCCTTTTTCTAGATTTCTAGAAAATGTCCTCTCGCATTCAATTGCGTAAATACTGCTGTGCTCTGTCAGATATAAAGAGAAGAGATCTTTACAGGTTCCTCATGTGTCCTTAGTGGTGCAGTATATTTTGATACTGTGTATTTGGGCCAAACTGTTCTGGAGACTCCCTGACAGGAACTGCCCACTGGGGAGATCTCCCTAGAAATACATACCTTCAACCCAAAATGTCTATAGTCACCTCTGTCAGCAACTCCTGTCTTGTAGTGGTCTGCTGCTGTGTTTTTTATCCACATGCTAGTTTTCTGTGCTGTGCATTTCTGTGCTGTTTCTGAAAAGTAGATATTTTCCAGTTCTGAGATGGGATGTTAGTATTTTTGGTCATAATTGCCCTACTTTGCTGTCCTGCTATCAGACAAATTTACTGAATAATTCAAGTTCATTGTTCATTTATTTTTTGAAATCTTGGGACAGATAAGCTCACGTGTCAGTAGCTCATGTCTGTTACTGTCCATGAGGTCAATTTGTGGAAGACATCAGTGAGTTTCTGTTTAATTCCTCTTATGGAGAGGAACTGTTTTACATACATTTACATAATGAATAAAAGTAACTGTTACATTCTAAAAGAAACAACTCCAGTGAGGCCCGCTGATGCAAACACATGTTTTACATAGCTTATATTACATAAGATGAAAGTAAAAAATAAACAGTAATAATAGGGGTGTGCTTTCTTGTCACTTGCACTATGCAAGTTTTATATATATCTATATATATAATGTGTTGCATGACTTAGCTTTGTGTTGGATTTCTTCTTTTATAGTCTGTGGGTTCATTCAAGTCTTTTCTGCCTTTTGAGCCTTCATACCCGAGACACTGTTTCTGTTTTTGGACATTTTGGACATCCTCACCTACAGCACCTGTCCTGACATACATTAACATAACGTGTTGCATCTTATAGCTTTTAGGTACACTCAATGCATGGCAACATCTATTTATGATTGTTCACTTCCAGTTTATTTTTGGTAAAATTAATGACCAACTATTTTTGTCTTTTTTTTTTTTTCTTTTCTTTTTTCAGGAAAAGAGGAATAGAAGTTGTTCAGGTAAGTGGACAACATTGTGTTTCTGACAGGTTGTTGAAATTAAACTTAAATTTGAGCAGTCACTCATATGTGAGAATTAATATCCCTGTAAAGACATTATTATTATTATTATTATTATAATCATATTTGGATTCAAAGCCTTGTTTTCAGTCCATAAGCATCAGTCACAGTCTTCCAGACCACTCCATGTTTATTGCTAAGCTTTCCAAGTTATCCCAGCATGATATTTCAACACCTTGCCTCAACTCTGTAAACCCTGTTGTAGGTCAAAATTGGGGCAATTTAATTTAATTGCAGTAGTGGTGACTCATTCTGTGTGTGGGGGGGGGGGGGGGCTGGTGGTGGTAGTAGTAGAAGGCGTATTTGACATCAGTCACCGACACCACGAGCAATATTTTTTTATATATAAAACTGCATCAATGTGAGCAGCTACAGCTCTTTACAGATCACTTTTAAGGTATTCTATGTGATGTGGCAAAAGAAATGGTCTCTTCCTAGTAATTACTTAGGTCAAGTACAGGATTGGTGCTGAGTTATATTCAGGTAAATACAGGCCCAGGGAGGTGAAGGCCGCTGTCATTTATGGATATTGCAAAGTGCACTACATAGAGTAAGCTAAGACAGCACATACAGCAGCATTGTAACAATTGTTACTAAGGCCTGGGAGCTCAGTGCTGAAAAGTGCTTGTCAGTTAAAGTGTTCTCTGCAATTGAGGAGAAAATCTTTTCTCTCCGTCTCCTGCTCTTTTTTTGATTCTGTCTCTTGTCGTCTTGGGGGGTTCTTTTTTTTCCCCCCCTTCGCTTTGAGGATCTTTTTTTCCTCTCACTGTGCTGACAATATCGGCACACCCAGAAAGAGCCTTGTCCTGGGAATAGACCCAAAGTAAGCAGGGCTTTGTTTCCCACTGTGCATTCAGTCCCTCCTGGGAGACAGCAGATCCTAACAGACCCTCAGCTAAGGGGACCCGGGCACTTGAACAGCCCTCTGGCCTTCCCCGTTTCTCTTTTATCCAGGACTGTCCACGAGTTATTTTCCTTTTACAAATCAGCATAAACTCTTTATTTTTAGCTTGGCTGTCGCTGCCAATTGAAAAAAACTCAGCTGCCCCAAATGCAGTCAATGCCAGTCCGTGCCTGTACGGTCATGGCTGCATCACAAGCTAAGATAATGGTGGCCATTGTAATACTTTGTGCTTGTTATACAACTCCGTGTACAAAGCTGTCGTCTCCTGTCGCACTAGTGAATTCTGAGCCCAGCAACCCTTTAAGACTTTTATTTTGCAATTAATGATGTGATATCTAAAGCCATGTTACTCTGCATATTTTCTCCTATATGTCTTGTCCATATTGTCCTGTAACTATTTTACCTTATTTTAAGGTAAGACTCACATTTAGATAATAAAGTACATGTATGAATTAATTAATCTCAAAGAAGAGTAATGTTCTGTTAGAGACAGAGATAACAATAGTGATGACGGTAGTAAAGGGAGACCTCGGTAAGGGTGCAGGAAGTGGTGGTAACTTACACAGAAAACAATTAGCCCTAAAGGTTGTCTGGCACTACTGCAGCTTCAAAATGAAAATAGTTTCATTACAGATGAAGCCAGTTTATTCACCTAACCTTGTCCATGTGGTCTGACAGACCAGCTGATTGCAGTGATAACAACTCAACCTTGGATATCTAAGGATAAATTAATCCTAGGCTTTTTTTCTGGTAGAATAAACCATTTCATGTTCACGTTGTTTGCGGCCTTATTAAAAGGTAATTCATGTATTTGTTGTGTGGAATAATAGTGTTCTAGAGCTGGAAAAATTTGTTTATCTCCAGAAAATTAATCTGCAACTTGTTTTTTAGTCAAACAATTTTTTTTACATTTTTTTTTTTTTTTTTTTAATCAGAAATGCCAAAAAGTCTCTGGTTTTAGCTTGAAATGAGTTGTGTGTCAAAAGATCTCACTTTGGATTTTCAGGATATTGTGTATTTTCTGTTTTCTGATAATTTCGAATCAAATAACTAATCTTTTTTTGTTTTCTATTATCAACTAAACATTTTAAAAACAAGTCAATGATATTTCTCTTTGCACTTCCACCTATGGTATTTGCCACAAGAGGTTTGATCCTCCAGAGAGTTGGTGGGGGTTATGACGTCACCCTGTGTGAACAGATCTTTGCTAAATCTGGCCGCCCCAGGGAGTTCATTTTATATTTCCATTTCTAGTGTGGGAAAAACATTTACATGTATAACCACCAAGACTGACAGAACTGAAAAAAGAACACAGGGTTTGTTTGTTTGCTGCTTTAGCCTCTGGCATCTTTCTACTCTAGCTCTTTCTCTTTTTTTTTTTTTAAGTAACCCATTATCACTCTCACCTTGTCTCTGCTTTTCTTCCCTCCATCCTTCCTCAGAGCAGCCAAGTGATTTTGCACCAGCTCATCAATACTGACCCCTTAGCCCTGAGCTCATGAGAGCCATCCTCCCCGTGCTCCGCATATTAGCCTGTCTGTATCACAGAGCTGATGAGATTAACTCAGCAGGCTCAACCTTGAGGAAGTCAATATTCACTCCCGTAACAGCAAATGGCCATCGTGTGAGTGGGCTGTACAGGGAAAGTTTTGAGTTACCATTTTTATTTATTATAATGTAAGTGCTTAGGGATTTAAAGTTAATTTTCATCATGGTGCTGTATCTCACCTACAAATTTAATTTGTGGAGGCTGACAAACGAGGTTGTCTTTACAGTATGAATAAGATATTTATCAGTTTGGCAAAGATGATCTCCACAGTGACTCCCATTCTACATATACCTGGTAGAGGTATGAAGTCTCTTTCCGTCTGAAGTAAAAAAGTCTTTTAAGGTTCTTAAGCTACCTGCAGAGTCCCTCTTGTCTCACACATTAATTAATGGTTCGGTATTCTACTAGAGAATGTATCTATTGTATCATTGGTAAAGGCTGAAAGTCAGTTGCCTATAAGTTTCCAGTACACAACATCATCAGGAGTGAGCACTCCAGGGATGCTGAGGAGCCATTAGCCTAATTAGCTCTCTCGTGTTTAGACTTGTACTTCATGTGAGGTTTGGTCGACAGCCACAGGTTGTCTCAGACACATTTTTCTCTTACACTAGGGTGTCAACTGACGCAGAGCATACAAAATGAATCATTAATCACATGTCTGTCCGCACTCTGCACACAGTCTCTCCTCTGGGTTTGCCTGACAACAAAGCGTAAGCCAGGTGAGATTACATCCAGCTGAGGGCAAGTAAAAAGAGATGAAGCAGCTCCATTGCGGAGCTTCACCAGACACAGACAAATAACTGCTCCAAGCAATTGCTCATACAGTTTGTGTTCACATACTACACAATTGTGTTGAAAACTGACGTTCACATATGAGTTCTGTCCCTGCTGTTTGCTCAAAATCCCAGTTGTTTGATTTCCCCCGGGGTATATTTTTGGCCCATTTTGGAGCTGCATCAAAGCTGAAAATATATTGTCCCTGACCCACCCTCTCCCTCCAGGATCCAGCCTGTTTTCTATGCTGTCCATCACTACCATGGCCCACTGTTAGCACTTCGTCCCAGAGGGGCTTGCATAGACGTCAGCTGACATTTCTGCTTTCAGCATTATAGCAGGACATCAGTGACTTTACTGCTGGGTTTTTGGATGAGCTCTAAAGCAGGCTCATTCTGTTTACGCACAGGCAGAGGAGAGCTTCATCCTCTGCGATGTGTCTTTGCCAGTGGGTGTTGACCCACACGATGTAGAGTCCTGTTTTTGTGGAGGGGCCCTCTGTGTCGTGTAAGCAAGAGATTAAAAGCTATGCCTCAGTGGAGTACAGACAAATTCCCTTCCACCCGGCCCGGGCACACTAACACTGCTAGCTAGACAGAAAATGAGGGGGGCCGCTCTACCTCATGCCTGAGCCCCTGTCACCACTGCTGCTCCTAGCTAAGCAGCTAATGTTATAGACCCAGTGGTAGCTTATCCACAGGTGACAACACATTTTAGTGTTGAATTACCAACACAATGCAAATAGTGTATATCATATCCACCTTCAACATGTACATAATGAGAATAATAGTTTACTCTTGCATCCTTTGCACTCTGATCACTGCACTATTTGTCAATATGTCTATATTGTTTTGTTCATAGTGTGTATATTAGTGTTGTCTGTACTGTAGTTTGTGTCTGATTTTTATTATTTTATTATTGTGTTATAGTATTTTTGTATGAGTAAGCACATCATGAGCAATGTACAATCCTGAGTCAGATTCCTCGTATGTGTATACATACCTGGCAATAAAGCTGATTCTGATAAGTCATGGCAGCAGGTTTGTGTTTCATGTGCCTGCCATACGCTCACATTTTGTCTACCTTATTTCTGATAAAAACCAGATGGTCTGCTGTCTACCACATGATTCCTGATAAACCAGCTGGACTGCTGAGACACTGAGACACTAAAACCCCTACCATTTGTTGCTAAACCTGGGCCTTACTTTTCTAGTTTATGCAATCATACTGTTTGACTCTGACGTAATGTCACTGTTGCGTCACATATCCCTTCCTGAAACTGGGTGTTGAGTATCCACAATGCTTTCGTGTATTAATACTTTATCAGCCACAGTCTTCCTCAGTAGCTTCTGCTGCTAATTAAGTAACATTTTGATAGAAAGATTTTGCACTAAGCTGAAATCGAGACTCATCAGACCAGGCAACGTTTTTCCAATCTTCCATTGTCCAGTTTTGGTGAGCCTGTGTGAATTGTAGCCTCAATTTCCTGTTCTTAGCTGACAGGAGTGACAGCCGGTGTGGTCTTCTGCTGCTGTAGCCCATCTGCTTAAAGGTTCAACGTGCTGTGCGTTCAGAGATGGTATTCTGCATACCTTGTTTGTAACAAGTGGTTATTTTCATCCACACAACTGCCGCTCACTGGATATTTTCTCTTTTTCGGACCATTCTCTGTAAACCCTAGAGATGGCTGTGTGTGAAAATCCCAGTAGATCAGCACTTTCTGAAATACTCAGACCAGCCCGTCTGGCATCAACAAACACGTAAAGTCACTTAAACCCCTTTTCTTCTCCATTCATATGCTCTGTTTGAACTTCAGCAAGTTGTCTTTTTTTGTTCTGAACTCTTTGAATAAAAAAAAAATTGAATTACATACACTCACCTAAAGGATTATTAGGAACACCTGTTCAATTTCTCATTAATGCAATTATCTAATCAACCAATCACATGGCAGTTGCTTCAATGCATTTAGGGGTGTGGTCCTGGTCAAGACAATCTCCTGAACTCCAAACTAAATGTCAGAATGGGAAAGAAAGGTGATTTAAGCAATTTTGAGCGTGGCATGGTTGTTGGTGCCAGACGGGCCGGTCTGAGTATTTCACAATCTGCTCAGTTACTGGGATTTTCACACACAACCATTTCTAGGGTTTACAAAGAATGGTGTGAAAAGGCAAAAACATCCAGTATGCGGCAGTCCTGTGGGCGAAAATGCCTTGTTGATGCTAGAGGTCAGAGGAGAATGGGCCGACTGATTCAAGCTGATAGAAGAGCAACTTTGACTGAAATAACCGCTCGTTACAACCGAGGTATGCAGCAAAGCATTTGTGAAGCCACAACACGCACAACCTTGAGGCGGATGGGCTACAACAGCAGAAGACCCCACCGGGTACCACTCATCTCCACTACAAATAGGAAAAAGAGGCTACAATTTGCAAGAGCTCACCAAAATTGGACAGTTGAAGACTGGAAAAATGTTGCCTGGTCTGATGAGTCTCGATTTCCGTTGAGACATTCAGATGGTAGAGTCAGAATTTGGCGTAAACAGAATGAGAACATGGATCCATCATGCCTTGTTACCACTGTGCAGGCCGGTGGTGTTGGTGGTGTAATGGTGTGGGGGATGTTTTCTTGGCACCCTTTAGGCCCCTTAGTGCCAATTGGGTATCGTTTAAATGCCACGGCCTACCTGAGCATTGTTTCTGACCATGTCCATCCCTTTATGGCCACCATGTACCCATCCTCTGATGGCTACTTCCAGCAGGATAATGCACCATGTCACAAAGCTTGAATCATTTCAAATTGGTTTCTTGAACATGACAATGAGTTCACTGTACTAAAATGGCCCCCACAGTCACCAGATCTCAACCCAATAGAGCATCTTTGGGATGTGGTGGAACGGGAGGTTCGTGCCCTGGATGTGCATCCCACAAATCTCCATCAACTGCAAGATGCTATCCTATCAATATGGGCCAACATTTCTAAAGAATGCTTTCAGCACCTTGTTGAATCAATGCCACGTAGAATTAAGGCAGTTCTGAAGGCGAAAGGGGGTCAAACACAGTATTAGTATGGTGTTCCTAATTATCCTTTAGGTGAGTGTATTACCTCACACTATTCCTACACCCCTTCATCAGACATGTCTTTGTCACCTCTGTTCTAAAAACTGGAGCAACAGATCACAGATTTGGGTGTTTTATTGGACAGGAAGCACAGTAGCACTGGGCAATATACTATCAAATTCAACATAAGTTACACAGCAGTAACTGCACACCCCAATTTTCTTACGCCCTTCCTCACAGCATATTTAAAAGATGCAGCAGAGGACTGCATAGGACAACCACTGTAGGGGGTGTGGCCATGTGTGACGCAGGAGGTAAGGAGACCGCAACCAGAGTGACTTACTGACAGTGTGACTGACTGACCACTGCTCAGCGTGGCAGGAAGTGCCATATCAAGCTGGAAGTCAGGGCTAACCAGCCATGAGCAGCTGCTGTCAGACTCTCCGTGTCCGCACTGGAAACGGAGAGTCTGCTGGAGCTTTGACCGTCACAGGAAGCATATTCATGGCCCTTTTTGTAAGATTTGTAGCCCTGCTGTTCATGTTAATATTACAGGCTACAGTTAGCCGGTGCTCTGATATGTATTGTATACTTGGCAGCAGCTGATTTTTAAAATATAGCTAACCTCTGAGTCACGATTAGATGATGTGATTCCAAATTATTACCTGACTCCAATTTATTTTTTCGCCCAACCCAAAATTTACCTGCTTTTGGCTGGTGTTCATTTTGGACCCTGACTGTGAGAGGGTTTTACCCATATCGCCCACACCTAACCTCAACCCTCACTTTGAAAAGCTTGTGTCAATTGTAGCAAACCTGCTGGAGTCCCTGATCCCTATCAACCTCATTATAGCCCAGTATACCTTTTTTGCAGTTTGTGTTGCATGTTAATTTTGAGCTGAAGGGCGTGTTTTTACAGACACGAGGAATGGAACGTGGAGGAGAATGAGATCCAACAGTTTTAAGATGGGCAGAGAAAGACACGCCATGTTGATGTAGCATAACTTAACTTGAATATTACAGGGTGTGTTAGCATTTCTTCGCATGTTGTCTGACTGACAGACTAGCTGATCCCAGTGACTGAATGATCTGTAATATAGGATGTATATGCTCAGCTTAGAAAAGCCCATATTCTGTGCTAGACTCTGTTGAGAACAATGAGCATATCCTCCTGTCATAACAAGTACTTACCTAATGTGAGTAGGAGCTGCAGTTCGACGTTTTGTTCTTCCTGATAAAGCCAGTGTAAAGAACATGGTATCTAAATCGTCTGATATTTTACAGATTTACCACTCTGCAATCGACTTTTTCAGGGCAGGACCACGGGTACACATCTCACAATCATTAACCAGGAAATGTTGGCTCTGACTGCGGCCAACCCTAAACCAACTGAAACTCTGTACGGTTTTACACTTCTCACATTCATACACACCAGTGTGACTAAGGTGCATTCATTCTCAGTTTGCGTACTGTCTGGACAGCACAAAGGACAGTGGGGTCCTGCCCAGCTCTGGCATATTTGCACAGGTGTTGCTGAATTGTCTTTTGTCTGTAAAGATCAGGTGATCCCCCAATTGCTGATTAGCCAACGGGATAGTTAATGACTGTATTATGCAACAGCAGCACTGCAACCAATGCAATTAAGACAGTCTTCTCAGAAAAATCTTTAAACGTCTTTTGACGTTTGCTTTCAGTTGTACTGTCTCTTAGAGTTCCATATTTTCTTAATATGCAGTTAAATTATTTGTCACAGTGTTTGCCTTTAGTATAATAAGATGCCACAGTAATATCACTGCTGTTACAAAACACATAGCCTTAGGTCTAGCCAGGGATTTGTGATGATTGCTTTATCTCAAAATTTACTTTCAGTTATGATGCCTAGCCACATATTGAAGGCTGCTTTATACAGTTCTCTCAACTTCAGAATGTCCTCAGTCATGTAGCAGGAAAAACAAGCAGTAACTCCAAGCACTTGTTTGTTTTCTTACCTTTTTTATCACACACAAGCCTAACTTGACTCCCTTTGTTGCAACAAACTGGACACATTTGACCTGAATAGAGGCCTTTTGTGAATTGGATCCACACTCACCATTGATTGCTAAAGCCTAGCATCTCTCCTCTATCGCTTGTAATTTTTTTTGTGTGTGTGTGTGTGTGTGTGTGCGCGTGCTGACCCACATAAGTCTTATCACACTTGGAGAGCTGCCTTGACTACTTGTTAACTACTTGGCCAGTGTAGTCAGTCTTTCGGTTGCGGTAAACTTCAAACGAATGCTAATTTGGTGTATTTTCAGAGGCTGTCGAATATTCTCAGCGAGACTGGAGGTCTGGCCAGAGGGAGAGTTTGTAACTCATAGTAAAATAGATGACACCAGACATAAATCCTGATGGTGTAATTCAAAACAAATACAGCATCAACTCTGGCTGCACCATTACAGCTATAAATAAAAGGGGGACAAGATGATTTAGAATCAGTCCTGATCCTGTTTCATAACCAAAAAAGCAGAAAAGAAAATGTTTCTTAGAGCAGAACGATAAGATGGGATGGAGAGATTACTCTTCTCTATTGACAGATTGGGAGTATAAATGAGGAGCGCAATGGAAGATTGATTATTGTACTAAATGTGGGCGACTGTAGCTCTGGAGGTAGAGCAGGTTGCCTGTTAATCGGAAGGTCGGTGTTTCACTCCCCAGCCTGCATGTCGAAGTGTCCTTGGGCAAGATACTGAACCCCAAATTGCCCCTGGTGGCTGTTCCACCAGTGTATGAATGTGTGTGACTATTAGTTTCTGTTTGAGCACTTAGGCTCAGTGTAAGAATGTGTGTGACTGGTGAATGCGATGTAGTGTAAAAGTGCTTTGAGTGGTCGAAGACTAGAAAGGCGCTATACAAATAGGGAGCATTTACACTTATTTCCCAAAACGAGTGGGCCTTTTCTTAAAAATCATACACAAGGTACATATTGCTTAGATAAAACCACCAGTTTTGTATAAGCAATTGCAATTGTATAAGTACACCAAAAGGCATTGCAGCTAAGACACACCCTTGGCTGATAAAAAATGGATGATTGCTGAGGTAATCATCCATTTCTAAATGTGAATGAATACCTGAGTGTAGGAGGTCCCTGTTTGCGCAGTAACACTTTACCCTTTTCCCCCCTTCTCTCTTTAGCTGGACCTCAGCCAGCCTCTGGAGGAGCAGGGTCCCCTGGACGTCATCATCCACAAACTGACAGACCTCATCCTAGAGGCTGACCAGAATGATTCACAGGCTGTGCTGCTGGTGCAAAGAGTACAGGTATGCATCTTGGTCTTCCCTCATTTCCCCTCAGAAGAATACTGAGGTCTGGAAAAGTGGGGCAAATGGAATAGACAATTCCCACTTATTGAAACACAACCCAAATGTATGAAAAATATATTTGATTACATATTTATTGGAACTGGACACTTTTGAGAGTTGTTCCACGTCTTGTCCTTTTAAACGTTTGAGCACTGAAGTCATATCCTGACTGTAGGACCATTACGTGTGACACAATAATGTCAACTTAAAAATCCACTTACTAGATTTTTGAGTTTTCAACTGTATCTCAGTCTTCATCAGCGTTATTTAAATAGCATTTCTGCAAATTTTAGATTATGTTATTTAGACAAATGTCTTGAACATCTGCTTGAGTTTAGAAATTTTCAAATGACACCCACCCTCATCTCGTCTCATCCCAGCCACTGTCAGCAGGCATGTGGTCTAACAAGCTAGTGTTGTCTGTAGCACAGCAGCACTGCTACAGGCAATAACAAAGGCTGCATTTATGGATGACAGCATTTTATATTTACATGTAAATGACCCAGTTCCTGGAATCAAGCAGACAGGCCAAAGAGCCTTACCCTTACTCTCGGAACATAGAGGACACTATATTTGAATGTGTGGTAACTTTTAAAACCTAAATGCTGTTATTGAATGTTCTTTTAAGAGTTTTTTTCTTGTTCTTCCTGAAGTGAGAAAAAGCTCTCATGGACAGCAGGTCACAGCTCCAAATGTGACACTGTGAACACACAGAAAACTGGTGTGTGTGTGTGTGTGTGTGTGTGTGTGTGTGTGTGTGTGTGTGTGTAGTCAATTTTATTTATTTTCCACCAGCTCTCTGAATTCAATGGGGCTTTGTTGGCATGGGAAACAGGTGTTATAAATTGACAAAGCAAGTGTGAAATTAAAAAAAGTACATAAACAGAAGAATTGTCAGATAGAAAAATCTCTCTGTCTCGCTCTCTGAATGAGTCATAGGATCTGTAATCATGATCAACATCAATGAATTCTGTCAACATGTTCCTGACTGCTCATTTACTGTTGGAAAGACGAACAGGATGTCTATGTGGAGCAATCACTCAAGTGGCATGCATGCGTTTATGGTACTCTAGGCCATTAGGAAACAAATGCTCACACCTTGAACTGTGTGACAAAAAAACGCTGTAGATAAACCAACTAGAGTAGGGATCCCCTGCTTCAATGGATAGGAATTTTCCCTCATCCTCCAACAAGCATGTACAAATAGAAATACACATTTTTTGGGCAGTTATTGGTACAAACCAACTCTAGTTGTGTCTTCAGTGTGCTTCGGTTCATATTCTACAGCTTTCCAACAGCAATGCATAGCCATCATCTCTTAAAAGGTCATTGGAGGGGAATACAGAGGCTATGAACCAGTGGTTAGTGGTTGTACTCTGTGTCAATCCACAAGCAGCGTCATAGCTTCTTTGACACCTACACGCAGAGCCTCACCTAACCTCACCTAACACAAGCACGTGCAAGACGACGCTCTGCTGGAGGTGGGCCCACATGGGGGCGGCTCCATGTAGATCTTTTGGGATGTGCCTGGCCGAGCCCCATGGTTCAAGGTCTGGGCGCTCCCAGGTCTGACTCCTGGAATAGGTTATAAATCTCCTCTGGCCAGGGAACGCCTCGGGATCCCCCAGTAGGAGCTTGGATGGCTAGGGAGAGGGATATCTGGATTAACCTGCTGGCACCGCAACACGCTCCTGGATAAGCAGAAGAAAATGGATTAATCATTTGAGTTTTTATTATGCAAAAATGGCCGTTTCCAGCTTCTCAAATGTGTGCTTTTGTTGTTTTTCTCTGTTTAAATTATTGTGAATTATTTTTTGAACTGTTGGTCAAAACAAGTTATTTAAAAAAAAAAAAAAAAAAAAAAAAGTCACCTTGGTTGTAATGGGCTTAAGACTAAGATTTCTTAAATGTTATCAATTAATGTGTATATGTGTGTGTAACCGAGACAAAACTTTTAGAGGCTGAGACCAAGTCGAGACCAACACCAGTTCCCCACATTACATGACACACAATAAAATGTGGAACGAGATCATAGGTACATTCCCATTAAAACACCTACATACAAACACTTAGAGCTGAAATCAACATAAGCATCACCATCTTGGGGAGGGGTGACAGTCGTTAACGGTAACAACACATTTTTATTTAGCGTTATTGGTTGCATTTGAAACAATTTGTTTTACATCCAATCAAAGTTTGGATGTTAACAAATAAATCGGACAATGCTAAAACAATTTACTGCTATTCCCAAAGTTATGGTCTTGAAATAAAATCCCGAGTCCTCAATGTCCGGGACTGAGACAAGACCAAGTACAAATGAGGTTGATGATGAGACCAAGACCATCAAAAAGTGGTCTTAAGACCGGTCACAAGGCCAAGACCGGTCTAGAGTACTACAACACTAATCTCAAGATTCATTAATATGAAAATAATCAGCTTTAGTAGGCACTGGTTTAGGAGAACAGTGGTAAGGCCGTTTACCTAAATGTTGCTGTTCATGTGCGTTAATAGAGCTCACTTTGTTGACCTCTAAATCTCTACTAGACCTTCTTTTTTCCCAGCTATGTCCCTTATCTCTTTTCAGGAGATCCTCAAGTGTCCTTATTCTAACCAAAGGCCTCCCAGTTTGCTGTGTACATTACGTCTCTACAGGATGGCATCCTGTAAGCATTAAGTACCCAAACCACTTGGGCAGCGGCTTTAGACTCAACAACGAAAGCGTGTGACTAGAGATGAAAGTTGGATCAAGTATTAACTGGAAAATCAACAGCTCAGCTCTGTGCCTCAGCCCTGTCTGTACCTCTTTAGTTCTGGTTATTTACCTGAACACAACTGTCAACTGTGATTACATTTTCGTTGAGATATAAGCATTGGCACATTTCTAACATGACGCAGCTGTGATCATAAATAACCTTTTGTCTGGTGGCGGGAGTAAGCCTTCCTCTCTAAAATTCCTCCTTTTATTTAAAACAAAATGTCAGGCCGGGATGCGTTCTGGTGATTCAGTGGCCTGAGGTGTGAGCTGTGTGCAACGGACCTGTGCATGATTTTTCTCTGGCACTGCATAATTATGGGTGCATTTGAAAGAGAAAATTTGCAATAAACAAGCATGATGGTATTTTTAGTTTGCTACAAACAAATTAAGTTTGTAATCAAGTGGCCTTCTCTGTGATCGACCGCTTGTGTTACTCGAGCTGATGTGGTTAATCACACCCATCTGGTTGTGTGCTAAAATAATTTCCCACTAGAGGTTTGATGCCTGTGGCGTCACAGACATGGCTCTCAACTAGCAGCACTGATTAGATCCTCTGCTGAACATATTTTGAGACTTTAAAGACTTTTTTTCCCTAGGAGAAACAGATCTGCCTGGAAAAGCGAACAGAAAATGTGCAGCACTATAACACCCACTCCCTTACACAGACATTGACATACGTCTGGCTCTTTTCCTCTCTAACACCTGCTAGCCAGTGCTCATCTCCATCTCACCACCTCCTCTTGTCTGTGTTTTAAATGTGTTTCTTCTACTGAGCTGCAAAAATCAGCAAGTGACAGTCCTTATTAGCAGAGTGTTCCTCTAAACTCCTGGAAGATTAGTTTGGATTTATTTTTTGGCTGCTGCATGTTTGACTTATATAACCGCTCAACTGGCATTGCCTGTTAGATCCCAGCAAATCCTGCAGATGGGTCCTCCGTGTCAAGGCTAAGGAATTTGTTTACATGCTCCGTGCGTCAGTATGTGTGGGTATAATAAGAGTCAGTTCTCACATGGGCATTTTTTCCCCGCTGTACGTTTGTGTTTGATGTCTGACATTACGCTGTGTCATGTCATGCAAACGTGTATAACAGCGGAGCGTTTTTTTAAAAGGTCGTGATGTGAGCAGGCAGGCTGTTTGTTCCGACAGCGTTTGTGACTCAGTAAAGTTGCTCGGAACTGGACGGGTTGGCAGAGAAATCCCAGTGCGCAGAGATGGAAATGTGGAGAGCGTGGGGAGGAGGTGGTGTGGGGACAGATCCAGAGGAGAGCCGACAAGAGGAGAGAAGGGGAGTGCAGTTATGTAAAATAGCAAACCTCACACTGACCTAACAGCCGGCCATGCAGAGATGTAGTGATGTAACTTACACAGACCCACTGGCATACATCTCACACTCTCTCTAGCTCACACATTCACAGTGAGGCGTGTTGACCCTTTAACTCAGTGTTTGTATTTGAAGTTTACCTACTTCAATATGTTTGTTCAACATTTCTAATCTCTATGGGCGGTGTGTGTGTGTGTGTGTGTGTGTGTGTGTGTGTCATGAGAGATGGTTGCACATGGTGTGGAACCTCTGTGTGCTGGTATGTTCTAGTAACGCATCCGCATATTCCCATTTATTAATCAGTCAATTACAGTTTCAGAAAATGGAGGAAAATCCCCTTCACAATATTCCCGAAGAGCCTGTGGGAATGTCCTCAGCAGATGTCTTGTTTTATCCAACTAGCTGTCCAAAAGCCAATGTCATTTAATTTCAAATGTTTCAGTTTTTGAGAAATTACTTAAATTACTCGAATATTGTTGACGATTCATTTTCTGTTAATAGATGAATGATGGAGTGCGGGTTTCAGTTCTACATGCACCCTGGTTGTAGCTTCTAGCATTGGAGAAGGAGATGTAAAAAAAATATTTATAGTATAAATCATGACCACTCACCGCAATGTGAGATGCTGCTACTAGCACCTTTCAAGTTGGGTAGATCTCGAGAAGGGTATGGGCAGAATTATGTGAACTTTATGTCAACATTGATTTTGGACGCCACGGGCACACCGTTTTTCACGAAAACTCACCGTTTGTACAACTTTTAATCGTCAATGGCTTTAGAGTAGACAGGGAAAATCTGACGTCGGTCGGACTAATTCTCTAGGAGGAGTTTGTTATTATGGAGTGTATTTAAAAAATCCCAAAATGGCCAATTTCCTGTTTTTTTTGGGGGGGGGGGGGGGTTTAGGGCATCGCTCCAAGAGGCTTTTTTGTACATCTGGACATGATACATGTACCCCAGAAACTTCGTACATGCAGGTAAAACGTGGCGCGGGGGCTGCTTCGTTGAAGATCACTTCCTGTTGCCAGTAGGTGCTGCTATGACTATGAGTGAATGTTGTTTTGTACATGTGTTTAGGGCAGGACTTTTGTTATACTTATCAAATTTGGTGCAGATGTGAGCATGTTTACTGAAGTTGTAACATCTTCCTGTTCATGGCGATGACACGCCACGGGCAAACTGGTCGTCTTGTAATAACCGTTTGAATAACTTTTAATCATCAATGGGTTTAGTGTGCACAGCGAAAATTTGAAGTTGATCAGACTAAATCCCTAGGAGGAGTTTGTTAAAGTACAAAGTTTGTAAATCGCCAAAAATGACCATTAAATCCAAAATGTCCGACTTCCTGTTGGGTGTCGGGCATCGCTCCAAGAGGCTTTTTTGTACGTCTGGACATGATGCATGTGTCACAGAAATTTCGTACACGTAGGTGAAACTTTGTCCAGGGGCTGCTCTGTAGTGCTAGCGAGCCATTTTGCCACACCCATGCGCGAAACCCATAAAATACGAAATTTTTCGCCACGTCTGAACTATGTGCAAAGTTTGGTGAGTTTTCGAGCATGTTTAGGCCCCCAAAATTGAGGTTACTTTGCAGAAAAAAACAAAAGTATAATTCCTTCAGTTTCAATAGGGACCTCACACTTCGTGATCGGGCCCTAAAAATGTTTGTGTATCTGTGTTTCAGGACTACATTGATGCCCACCCTGAGACCATCGTTCTGGACCCTCTCCCGGCCATCCGGACTCTGCTGGACCGCTGCAAGTCCTACCAGCTCATCCACAGGATAGAGAGCTGTATGCAAGGTAAGAAGTTTCGAGTTAACTTGGTGACACTTGTTCATAGCAATCTCCCACCGACTGGCTTACGGCTGCGTCAGGCAAGCATCTGTAACAGAGAAGTCTCAATTTTGCAAGTATTGATTAGTGAATTTGCTCACGGACGAGAAGTACATTTGCGCTCTACTACAAACTGATAACCAATGGCCTATTTTGCCCCATTCATATAAATAAGTGAAGGCTGAATATTAATAATACAACTTTTAAATGCAGTAGAAACACTGTAAACTGCAGCCCCCAAAATGTCTATGAAGTTCAGTCTTAAAGAGTTTGAACGAAAACTCAATGTCGTTTTAGCCAGTGGTGCCTGATAAACTGGCAACCGCATACGTTTTGCTGTATCACTTTGTGGCGTGACCAGGCTTTTCCTTTGTGTGTAGAGTCAATATCACATTGTGTCATGAGTTCAAATGAAGCAAACACCATCAGTTTCTCTGTTCCTCTCCCAGTCCTCATTATTTTATAAAAGCAGAAGATATCTAAAATAATAAAGGAATCATTGATTCCATGGACAGTGCCTTCTTCCTTAAAGTGTCTAATGTTGTTAAAAGGATAGAGCTGTGGTAAATGCAGGTTCTCTGTCTATTCTCTTTACTTCCAAAGGAGACACATGGATAACGTATGACGGTGCTGTCGCCTCTCACTTGAATTATGTTGCTAGATGCTTCCGAGCAGATGTTTAATTCTTGGCGGTTGAGCTCTGTGCTGATAAAATAATTCCTCTCCTCCCTTTTCATGCGACAAAAGCACCTCTCCACTTCCCCCTGCCTGAACCCAGTATGAACTTGGCTCTTTGTGTTCCTCACTGAAGGCTCAGAACTCGCCTTTGAGTCAGCCCAGCGACCCCTTCCTCTGTCACTGAGCACACAAACTAAATCAGGGGGCAATGTATTTTGGGTGGAGGCAGAGAAATGCAATGACGACAGGAGCGCAGTACCTACCCACGCACACTGTAAACACACCTGTGACTCATCCACATTTCCTTTACCCCCATACATGGCAGAGAACATAAAGCGTCCATGACTCTGTGTGAGACTGCCGTGGTGTCAGAGCAACGGTTCGGAGGCGGTTCAGCATGTCAGCAGTGTCATGAGTTTCTTAAAATAGATTCATCTTTTTATCTAAACAGACACGATGGCTGTTGCGTAACAAAGAGTATAAGCTGCATCACTCACTCACTCACTGTGTTTCTGGTTTGAAGAGGAAGATGGCTCACTGGCTGCATTTATAGGAAGCTTCTCTGTTTTGTTTTTTCACCACTCTGCTTCCATTAATGCAAGTGGTGCTCTCTGCTCACACTTAGACCCGCATACCAAGTCATTATAACCCTACACCACTGTGTTTGTAGAAAAAACAGCAGGCGACCAAGGTTAAATGTACTTTCAGGGGGGGGAAAAACCCTGAAAAAACTGGGTTATGGTTAGAGTAAAATAGAGGACGGTGTCAGAGTGGAAAGTCTACCTTGCTTTCTAAGGCACGGCCACTTCCTCCTCCTTATCAGCAGAAACCATGGAGTCCTGGAGCAGCTGCCAAGGCAACCCAGTACTGAAAGGCCATAGAGAGCCTGCCATGGTTCACAGTTTGCATGACTCAGAATAGTACTCAATAGGAGGAAGCACTTGAGGTGCTCTCTGAAAAAGCAAACCTTATTTTATCTCTTGAGTGGTCTCTCGATGTTAAATGGCCCTAGTCACAGTACATTCAGCTATTCTGCTCTGAATTGTTTAAATTAATATAAACTTCAGTACAAGAATTAGCTCATCTTAATGTTATGTATAATAGAAAATAGCCAGACAAGGGGCCACACAAGCGCTAATGGATCAGTGTCACTTATTCATAGTTGTGCTTATTGGGACTTTGGCACTGCTCTGTTGTCAGACTTGGTTTTGTGTTTCCTAGCAAGGTAATTGTTTATGTTACTTAGTGGAATCCACTGGTTCCTGTGTATGCTTGAGTTTTGATATCTTCAAACTGTTTTATAGACACAAAACCGTCGTCAAGTCAACCCTTCTATAAAACGAAAGCCTCTGTCAATGTTATCCTTCCCCAGCTCAGGATTAAAGAGTTCTCCTGACCACAAGCAGATTCCTCAGGATCAAACTGAAACCTTTCTGGGTTTATTCGCATATTAATCAGATGTGTCTGAAGGTCCCCTTGCTAGCATTAATCCACGCCTCTGCAACGGCCAAAAGGACACGTGTCCCTTTTATGCAAGTGATCAATATTTAATCATAGTTGCAGCGTGAGAAAGACTAACACGGAGACTCCGCTGAAGCTGCCCAACCTTAATAAAAGATTTGCTGCCTGTCACGTATGATGGTGCTTTGTCACCATCATACATGACATATCTCATCAAATTGATCTTTTTGTAAGAATTATAATAGTAATTGAAGCCTCTTAGAGCGCAATATTGAGAATTGCATTACTCTCGGGGGGGGGGGACGAAGAGAGAGCAGCGAGAGAGGATGTGGGGGTTTCTAAGAAACAAGCTCTAAATAGCAACAGGAGAGTTGAGCTTTCCACCTAAACAGCTCTGCGCTTTATGAAGCTTAATGTAACTTCTCTGTTGTTCTCTGCACCTAATGCCTCAATCCAGAGGGAAGATATGATCTGAATCTTAGGTACTGTAACAGGCCTGTGGAGGGATTTCTTTTCTGTTTGTTCTCAGGAATACCAGTCACTGCCTATAAGTTTGGGGTTTATTTATTTATCTCTCATGAATAGGATGTGACCGAGTGGAGGAAATGCAGTAGATGGCCTCAATGAGATAAAAGAAGAGAAACAAAAGAAAACAAGTGTAACTGCATAACTCTATTTAAAAAGCATCTCATTGCAGAGTCCCGTAAACGTCGCCCTCGGCTCCACTGGGTCTGCTGCGAGCATGCAGTGTTTAGACAGAGCCAGAGATTGATCCTCCCCGCCCTCCCCTCCACCCCTGTATCCCTAAAACGTCAACTAGAGCCAAGCATGCACGCTATTACAAACTTGGCGCATTCTCTTATCCACCATTCCCTGGTCTCTTTATTATAAATCCTTAACTTGGAGCTTGAAATGTTTTCCATTTGACAAGGTTTAGGGCTTTTGATGGTTTTTTGTTTGACAAAATTTAACGCCTTCAGTCTTTGGGAAATCAGTGATGTAATGGGGATATTTTCCTCGCCAGTCTGTTTTCTGAAAGACATTATGCTGCTATTCCTGTCCTGCAAAAATAACAGCAGTATGACGAGCGTGGCTGTAGCCAGTGCAGAGATGACTGAACAGTAACCCTCCAGGGTTCATGCTCCTGAAAGTGGCTAGTTGCAGATTCATAGACCCAGCTACACAGGGAAAGGTTAAAAACCACAGAACATCTACCCAGCAAAAACAGAAACATTTGAACCGTAATAATCTTTGCTAATTTGCTTTTTGGAAGTAAAAATAAAAGTGTTCCTATTAGGAAATTAGTTTTGTATAGTGGTCAAAGCAAATGTTCAGCTGCAGTGGAGCAATTCTGGAGGGCACATCAACAGGGTGGACACTTGAAGGATTATTCCAGGTAATTGTGCTTATCTGTAGCTGTGGTATTCATTTTTTTAGGTGTGTTTACACTGTACTCACCAAAGGCATTGACGAGATATTGGAATGTGCTAAAACAAAGTCAGTCGATCAGTCTGGTTGTAAACAAGCCACAGTTGAGCCAGATAATCCAAACCACTTTTTTTAGAGGTAAAACCAAAAGACGTTGTCTTACATAAACACATAAAAACTGTGCTTGCATTACTATGACAACAGGTTAAAGTTAAGACTGGATATTGATCTTTAAACTCAGATGTATGTTTACAACATATAGTTCGATAATAAATATATATATAAATATAAAAAAGAATACAGATGCATGTAGAACAAAAGGAGGTGCAAATTGCAATATATGGTGCAATGCATTCATTATTAGGATTTACTATTCTATAGATTACCATCAGTGAACAGGTTTGGGTCATGATTTTGCTGTTCCCCTTAATTTTCTCTTCCAAATAAGTTTGGCTAACCTTGTTTTTTGTTTAAAACACCTGACTGTCTGTGCTTTCCCCAATCTCAGCAAATAACTAATTTAACAATAAAAAATTCATATGGCAGTATGCTCATCATAATTTCCCAGAACCCATTGTCACGTCTTCAAATTGCTAGTTTTGTCCGACAAACTAAAACTCAAGACATCTGAATTTTACAACCAGTGAATTAGGGCTGCTCGGTATATCGGTATAGTGAGTATACCGATATAATTTCAAAAGAGATATCAAATTAGACAATACCGTTTATACAGATTATAGTTTGATGTTGAGTTAATTATTATGTTTCAGTGAAGTCCTTGCCAGTGTTTGCTCCTCTCTCTCCCTCACTGTGCAGCCATGCCCCTCCCTGTGCGTCTGCGCGCAGCCGTTTACTCACAAACTTTCTCACAACGTGGAGGGAGACTCAGTCGACACTGCTGAAGACCTGGCTTTTAAAAAGGAAAAACAGCGGTTCAGTCAGTTTTTCCCACACATACACTTTACTTCGGTGGTCTACCCAGGCTAGGCGACACATTGTAGCATTTATCAGAGAAACACAGAGTTAGTCAGCCTAACGGTACCGGAATATATTGTCCATATCGCCAAGCCCTACAGTAAGTCTGTGGGACCTATGCTCGGAAAATGACAAACTGTGAATCAGTTATCAAGATATAATCATAATAATAGTATTATTTTTATTATTAACAATGAAAATGATGGCCAAACGTACAACAATAAGCTGCTTTAGTGATGTCTCCCTGATCACTACACCCATCATGTAGCCCTATTACAGTAACAGAGGATCCTTAACACTGGATTACTGTATGTGGCTGATTTTACTGCGACCTGCTTTGCAGCTTGATGTTACTTAAAGCGTTTTTGTGATAGCGCTCAAGCTTTAAAAAAAAATTTGCCTCGTGCATCAGCTTTCATTGTGGGGTTTTCCAAAGGTTATTGTATACTATCTGGCTGCTGTGGGAGCTGTAGGTGTCTGTGGGGCCCAGTGTGCAGCAAGAGTTCAACACTCAGCACTGGAGTAAATGTAGGCAAATGAGATTCTCCTGACCTCAGCACTAGCGGGAGCAGAGAGCCCTGCTCCACTGAGGCCCACAGCACAAAGACCAGCATGGTTCTATTGTGTTTTTATCATTAGCTCTTAGTTTGGCCCCCCTCACTGATTTCCTGTGGCGATATCTCCAACCAGCCGCCTTATCACCACCGTGTACCTACTGTAGAGGAAATTACAGAAGGCAGAACGTTAATATAGATGCATCGTGAGCCCTGATATGGTGGCGTATGACGGAGCTTCAGGATGTTCGTTAATTTCAGTCTTATCGGAACTGACCGACCTGCCGCTACAGGATGTGATGTAAAAAAAAAAATGATGCAAGCAAATGTGATGTAAAACATGGTGGTGAGAAAGAGCCTGAGTGTTTGTCTTGGCCTCAGTTATGTTTAATTAAGGTATGGCTGAGTATATTTATATTGTGTGCTTGAACAGTGTTTTGTTTGCTGATGGCCAACTAGTGAATGATAAATCACACTTGTCAGTCAGGTGATGTATCTGATGTATCTGTAATATCCTCCTGGTTTGACTTGTCTGTAGTTCCCCTTGAGAGAGAGAGAGAGTGTGTGTGTGTGTGTGTGTGTGCGCGTCAGAAGGCCCTGGCAGCTTTCTTCTTTATTTGGACAGGAGTCATTTGTTCCCCGGGGCCTCTGTTGTGTTTGTGGTCTAAACCTGTTGCAAGGATGAAATATAAATACATGGACAAATTTAGTTAAATAAGGTGTACATACGTGACTCGTCTGCTCCTTGTGTCGAACTGGACTTGAGCATATTTGCTCAAACTACGGTAGGATGAGCTGCCCTTCATTTTTTTTTCTTCTTCTTCTCTAAGTAGGCTATGGATGCTAACTGAAAAAATAGCTTTGAGTGCTGCTATTTCAGGAAAAAACAGGGAAGATAAATCACTCTCCAGTAAAGCTGTTCACCACGGAGCAAAGACTGACAGTAAACCAGTTTTTAAATATTACACCAAAACAAGATTTATTTGATCAACCATCAGTAATAACTGCACCAAATCAGACATTGCACCATTTGTACATATATCATAATGCAGATTGTGGCCTTGTTGTATGATGTGAACTTACTGACTGGAAATTGATCGACAATGCTTCTTTTTATTTTAGATCATTAGACATTAAATATTTTTAGACTTTTAGACTGTTGGTTGAATAATGTAAGAATTTCTTTTAAAAATTAGAAATACCACACAGTCAATCAATTCATCTTTTTAAAGATGAAAATAATCTTTTAGTTGCAGCCATATTGTAAGTAATTCTCTCACTTTGTAGAAGCCTACACTAGCGGAAATATCTGATTTATACTCCAAAACAGTCTATTCAGTTAAACAGAAATAATAATGCAGTGTTTTTTTCTCCAACTCTTAACTCAATTCCCTCCATGTTCGTTCTTTTTATTAGATGAGAGGATTTGCTCTCCCCCATTCATGGTCCTGAACACCGAGTGCAACCCAGATGTGCTGGAGCAGATCAAGAGGCAAGGACTCACATTCCCCTTCAGTAAGTATTTTTTTTACCTCAGTCATCCTCTTGATACTGAAGACTTAAATCTATACTCCATAAACATTATTTACACCTTTTTAATAAATGCTGTTGTTCATTCAGCACCTGTCTCACATGTGTGCGTTCACTTTCAAAGTGTGAGAAAAGGCCTTTGTTTGAGCTGTTTGTGTCATTACTGCTTTTCAGTGTTTCACTAAGTAAGGCTACCTTGTTAAATTCTGTTCGCCTTTTATTTCTTCCTCAGTTTGCAAAACACGTGTGGCTCATGGAACCAACTCCCATGAGGTAAGAGACCACAGGGCTCAAGGGTCACTCGCTGCTCGCACAAAGCAAACTGTGAAGGGTGTAACACGTGTATTATCACAGGATTGTCATTTAACTCAAGTACAAACAACAAAATCAGATATGTGCTGTACCCTCATGTGTCTTTGTCAGCTGCTGTCAATACTCAATATCAGGCTGGCCAAATAGTCGCCATTCCTCCACCCTTAACTAGACTAGTGTCTGAAAGTGTCCTCTTTTTTTCAAGTTCAGGTGTGTCATTTACAGTGTGTCCTCCTGTCCCACAGATGGCCATTATCTTTAGTGAGGAGGACCTGAATGACGTGAAGCCTCCATGTGTGATCCAGAGCTTCATCAACCACAACGCAGTGCTTTACAAGGTGTTTGTGGTGGGAGACTCCTACACAGTGGTGGAGAGACCTTCACTGAAGAACTTCCCTGCTGGACCGGCAGGTGAGGAGACAGACAGGTGGAGGGAAAGAGAGAGGGGTGGGGAGGTTGAAGGGCTGCTAACAGCCACACAGGACAGACTGTACAAGTTGCCATGCTTCTCCAAATTATCCAATAAAAGACCTCATAAAACGGCTTTACAGTCCCTGTGATTGCACCTATTCACCCTTATAAGGGATGCAGGAGAGTGTAGTTGAGTTTTTTTGGCGTGGCGTTTTTCTCCATAAACATGTCAGAAGCCTTACCCATGATGCGGTGTTCAACACAGGGTTGTCCCCTGAAACAAATGACTCAGGTATTTGCATGTGGTACATTAGAGGCCCTCATGCAAACCAGGTTTCACTGTCAGTGAAATAGTCTGCTTTGCAGAGGGAACAGTTGGAATGCTGATTGGTGCAGCAGAAAAGTGCAGCTCCTGTCAAACACCTAAAGCAACATAGCACAATGTTACATCTGCACCGCATTTACATCACCGTACTCTGCAGCCTAGGGCTATACATTTAGTTTTATATCCACTAATTGGAAGGATGAAAGGGTAAGGTAAGAAGATGGAGAGAAGTAGGGTTGAGAGTTTGGAAAGAACTTAAAAATAACGGTGGGAGAGATGTTCTGTCGTATCCAGCCTTCCTTCCCATGTTTCTGTCAAGTTAAACTGGTGTTTGTTAATCCAGTCTGGGAATGTAGGAGCCCATCTGCCCAACACTTCATTACCACGACCCTCTACAAGCCGAGGGGCATATTTATTTGGACAGTGATGGAATTTACTTTTTCCCTCCACCCCTCGCCCTTCCCTCTCACACTCTCTAATGTTAATCATTACAATGATAACAAAGAAAGAAGGGCCAGTAAGTTTTGCAGCTCTTCCCGTCAAATTAATCACTGCTTCAAAGACGATCCCTCGACCGAGGCACACAACTTACAAGCTGTTTTGTTCTTAAAGGTGGGGTATGGGATTCTGGAGAAATCCAATACCATGACATGACATACAGTTGCTGCTGCGAAGCTAACATGCAGAGAGGAGGAGACGGTCCCAGAGCCAGCACACCAGCTCCAGACAGCGACACTCGCAGCTCTCCTGCTACTATAGCTAACACCACAACACTAGCATATCTTGGCGAACTAGAAAGTAAGCTGAATGTCCGTGGGCAAGTAATTTAATGTCACCAGACACACAAATCATGGCTGGAATAGTGATTTGGAGTTCAGTCCGAGTCATTTGTTTGTTTCCCATTTACAGAGCCAGGGCTGTGTACAAACACCAGATTTGTTTTCAGCACATACAGAATGGACAGCTAGACCGAGAGGAGACATGCGCTGAATTTGACAAAAAGACGTGTATTGGATTAGAATTGCATACCCCACCTTTCAGTGAATACTCAACATGATACGTTTGACTGAGAAGATTAAAGGTTAAAAGACTTAACACCAGGGTGGTCTAGTTTTGGGTTTCTGTTTTCTTTACACCAGTAAATGAAGACATTTAGTAAAACGGAATGGTTGCCTCATTGCACTGTGCACAGTTGAGCTTTGCTGCCATCTAGTGCCCGAGGTGAGAAATGGAAAAATCAACCTCACCTTTTTTCCTCCGCTTCCTTTTCAGACAGGAAAGCAATTTTCTTCAACAGCCACAATGTTTCCAAACCAGAGTCGTCCTCAGACTTGACCACGGTACGTCCAACATGTCACCGACTGCCATCCTGTGATATTATGAGTTTTTGTTGCTATTATACTTTAATATTTTATCTTTATCTCAGAGAGAGAACGTGGAGGGAGTGTCTCAGCCACCCAATGATGACGTCATCCGAGAGTTGTCCAGGTCATTGCGGCAGGCGCTGGGCGTGTCCCTCTTTGGCATCGACGTCATCATCAACAACCAAACAGGCCAACATGCCGTCATTGACATCAACGCATTCCCTGGTAGGTGCAGCCTCCCGTTCGCAGGCGGGGGTTGTTTTTTATTTGATCATCTTGTTTTGTTTATCTGCACATTAAGCAGATAACGCAGCCAGTTCTATTAAATAAATGCCTCTGTCACCTGTGTAATCCTGAACTCTGCGTTTGAGGTCAAAACGTGCACATGAACTACAATGTTATTCTACTAACCACATTTTATAATTAAATCAACCCAAAAAAATGCAATAGCTGGGAGGCAGTATAATTAAATGAAACAGAATATTAAAATTTTAAGGTTAAAACCTAACCTATCATGTTATGACTAGAATGTTTAGCATTACCTAAACAGCAAGCTGTTTGAGAGAGAGTGAGAGAGAGAGAGGTATCTCGATGGTATATGAACAGGCTTATAATTGAAATTGTTGTACAAGCAACCCTCGTGAACATTTGGAACATGGTCTAAAGCTGAATTAGCTGACTGACTGTTCCCGTGTCCTCAGGTTATGAGGGTGTCTCTGAGTTTTTCAATGACCTCCTGAACCACATCACCAGCGTGCTTCAGAGCCACAACCCAGACTTCACCCCTGCCGGCGAGCAATCCAAAACCCTGCCGGTGAGCACCACAGTACCTAACGCCGCCCCGCCGGCCTCCGGCTGCTGCAGCATGCTGGGGAAAGAGGCCAGCGGCAGCCCCTGGATCGTAGAGGGTGACGGAGGGCTGAAGGGCCCCCGTCAGAGACTGGGCTGCAACTCAGCTATGTCCCCCAACTTCCAGCAGCACTGTGTCTCCACAATAGCTACCAAGGCTTCCTCCCAGTAACTGATCCCCTGCCCCCACTCCGTTTGATCCCTGAACAAAAAACGGATGACAATGGTGACAATAATAATGAATAATCATAATAATTATGATGTTAATGATGATAATATATCTAATCAAAAAGCAAACCTTTTCCTATATAGTTATTGAAAATGATGGTGATTGGGTGTAAGCTTTTTTCTCTCTGCCTTTTTTGTATTTTTCGTTTTGTCTAATGAGACTTAACAGTACTGTAATGTGAACTTTTGGGAACTTTAGCCTAATAGCTGATTTTATTTTTCTCTCTTATGTGAGTTCTCTGTAATGAAAAAGGGTCCAGATGAGGTAGCTACTGGGAATGGCCGAATCGGGACTGGAGAAAGATGTGCAATGTATGATCCGTTGTATCTCCCGCACACACGCATAAACACTCATACATACACGCAGGTACGTTTGCATTGCGACAGACCATGCCGGTGATGTGTGTTTGTATTCTGGTCAATACCACTGATTCCTCGGCACAAAGTGAGGGGGAGAAAAGGTGGCTGGACATTCGAACACTACTCCACAGATCTCAGGCTGCTACGTGACTGTGGCCATCTGACGGCGGAAGACATAATGACCCTGAACATGAACGACAGGATAGTTTTGGGTTTAGTTAGTTTGAACAAACAAGTAAGCGCTTAACTTTTCCGAGTGCCATCAAATTCACTTAGAGCGTAGGAAGGATGCCTGCAGGAAAGAAAACATGATCTTCAAAGGTTTAAAAAAACAAAAGTAAATCTCCATGACCATGTGACCAAGGTTTTTTTGTTTTTTTTGGATGATTGTTGTTGCACCAATGTTTATAGGTCTTTTGAGTGTTTTACTTTGTCGAGTCCCGGATGTTCAACAAACTACCCGTGTCCTTGTTTGAGTGGCTCCAGTGCAGGAAGATGAGGATCACATTCCCTTCTTGTGTTTGTGGATGTTTTCAGAGAATTCCATGATTTTTCAGAATTCCAAGTGGGATCTTGTGCGATTTCTCTCATCACTTCATGGGTTTGTAGTCTCCTTAAACAGACTCTCCATGTGTCTTCAATGCTTGAATCTGCAATGTGAGCAAACTACTCTCCTGAGGCCAACTTGACCTATAAATAGACTTGGGGCTGCTGTGTAGCTTGTCACTATTTATAGAATTGTTTATCAGAAAATCAATTATTCCACAAAAATGAGGTAAAATGTGTGTTTGGATACCCAACAGTTGGGTATCAATTATTTTGATACCATTAAATAACCACAGTTCTAGATAAGCGAGGACTTTGTTCAGCTTTAATACCTCATTTGATTTAATTTTAGTCTTAACAGCAATTACAAAATGCAGTTAAAGAAACCTTCAGTCCAGTCGGTTCATTTGCTTCAAGCTTAAATTCTCCGACCTAGTCTTCTATTCCAGCTGCTGTATTTGTGTCACATGTTAAAATCATTTGGAGGGGAAGTGGGGGAGACGGTCCAGCTCTTGTTCCCAGTGTTCACTGTGAGATTTTTTTACTCAAATTTTGTTAATATCTTTGTCCTGATATCTACTAAGAGCAACTTTATTTTATGAGATTTTATGGGGGAAAATGTTTTATATAATTGAAATGAAATGAAAGCACGGGCTGTTTTTGATCAAACAGTGGCTATTAACAAGAGGTATGGTGAAAATGCTGGGTCTGGTTGTACAGGTGGTATCAAAGGGACTAATGAGCTTGTGGTTGATGCTGTTGTCTCCCTCTAGCATCTAGTGGAAAGGAGAGCCAACCTGCAGAGAATACAGATGTTTGTAGCCATGTCATCCAGCATCTCTCTGGGGGGAAAAGAATACCAGTGACAAGTGTCATGAAGCAACAAATTCAAAATACAAAGGTGTTGCAGCAGGTTCAGGGGACCCTTTCCCCCAATTGCTCATCTTGAAATGGGGGCAAAGATTTGGGTGTGCACCTGTTTAGGTTGGAGAGGATATCTGTGTACACCACTATATTATGTCCTATGTTGTGTTCCTTATCGTGCTTCTAAATGGGAAATAAATGGTTAATCCTACCTTTGGTCATTTCTGCAACCTAGACTGTGTCATCATGTTCCCAGCTTCCACCTGAATGTTTACATCTTGTACAGTACGTGTATATATGCCTAGGCTTACATCCGTACAGTATGTTATTTTGTATCAGTTCTGTAATTGAGAGGAAGCCACAATTTTGTGACCTTTTTTAAATTAAAGGGCCAAACCAACAGGGTGAAATAAACATGTGAAACCTTATCTGGCTCCATTTAATTTAGCTTCTCCTTACTGATTATTTGTGGGTAAATGCTGTTTTGTCCTGTTTTCTGTAGGTTTTCTTATTTATATAATATACTGATATCATTACATTCACACACACCTTTAGAACTGTTACATGACAACAAGCTGAAATTTCTTCTAATTCTGCTAAATCCATTTCGTTGTTCTCATATGGTCACTATTAGCACATAACTGCTTTATACCTTTATCTAAGTTTTAATGATATCCTGCATGTGTGGTAGCTTACTTGATGTATTTATAAATGCTGTATTACTAAAAACCATGAGGTAGCTCTAAACACTTTAATTTCTTTCTACAAAAAAAATTCATGAATATGTCGACTGTAAAACGAGGTGCAGCATTTCTCCACCCAGCCTCCGGATGTTTATTGATTCTCTCTCAGCATTTATGAATCACATTTCATAGAATTGGAGACACAGTAAAAAAAAAAAAAAAAACGGACACATGACGCAAATGTTTTCAACAAGGCCAACTCAGACTCTATACAAAATGTTAACTTGTCAAAATAAAAATATATCTTTTCATAATCTTAAGACTTCTGTACATGTAAAAAAAACAACACATACATATATACATACAAGACTAGACAAAACACAGTATACAGGTTTCTAATGCTACTTTTGATGGGGGGTTTTTAACCATGAGGTGTTAATGAGGTTGTAGATGATGTGCTGTTGGGTTGGCCAACAGTCCCAGGATGGTGGAGAGACAGTGTAGCTTCTCCTTGACGTGTTCTGGCAACTTCTCGTTCTCCTTATACCTGTAGAGAAGAGAAACGGTCACTTCTGCAAATATATGAACCGAAAAACATTCTGTTTATCGATAATCATTTAATAGTTGATAATTAAACAATGCTCTTGCGAGTTACAATAACAATCATTTAATTGTTACTGTAACTCGCAAGAGCATTGTGTGAAATTGATTTGTTTCCTGTTAATTTTTTTTTGTAACTGTCGATAGCGGGGCTACTGTTGAATTAAAACAGCTGCTGCAGGCTCCAGGATGTACTGTATTGTAGTTTAAGAATCTCCCTCTAAAGATTAGATTGATTATTTACAGCAGTCCCCCAACGGTCTTTTTATAACACAGCTGATAGACACACGCCCATAAAGCGACACATTTCTAACATGTTTAGTACCTGGTGAGCTTCCCCTCTGGAGAAGTGTAGGTAATGCAGGAGACTCCTGCCTGAACCACCAGCTGAGACCCGTCGTTGAACTGCACCCACACCTCGCCACTCGTCAGCTATGGATACAAAAACAGAGATCTTTTTTTATCACAAAGACAATTCTTTTGCTGATTGTAAAATATAAAATGAACTTGTGAATTACCTGGGATGCCCATCCAACATTGGGTACAAATATCGACTTAACCACTTTTCCTGTGTTCTGTACCAGGTCCTGTCGCACTGGGGAGCCCTTCTTACCCAGACTGGCTGTGGTGAAATCAGACCCATCATAGGAGATCATCTGGGAAAAAAAACATTTTAAAAATCAAAGAGAAATCTCATCACAGACTGGCTGTTGAAGTCTCTAAACCTTCTGTTCATACATCCTGAAGTGTAGGGCTGTGAGATACTCACTGAAGGAGTGATTTGTGGAGGTTGAGGAGGTGATGCCGTTTCAGGAGGCACCGGATGGGAGGGCAGGGACGATGAGCATGGGGACTCCGGGTTGACAGGTCTCCTAGGAGGGGTGATGTACACACAACTACCATTAGCCACACATGGCAAGGACAGCATTGAATCCAACAATATACAGATAACAACGTGTTCCCCTCACCTGCCGATAGTTATGGGGAAGAAATGGACATTTTTGGTGCTGCGTAGCTCCTCTGCTGTGATGGCGGCCTCCAGGGACAGACACATGCTGTGGCCTTCATCCGACAGCTCCACGTACAGCCTGCTCTCTTGGCTCAGGCCGCTCAACCCCACCTCGCCCTTCACCGTGTATGACTTCCCGCTCTTCTCTACCACCCGCACCAGCTCAGACGTCTTGTGGGTCTTTGCTCCTGCACAGCATGAGTGTGTATGAAGCACAACATGTGAACTCAAACAGTACTCAGCATCTCTCTCTCTCTCTCTCTCACTCTCTCTCACACACACACACACACACACACACATGACTCACCATCATAAAAGTTAACTTCCAGGTCTGCGTTCGGGGAGTTCTCCATCAGCATGACCTTTGCATGCTTGGTGTAAAGGGTCACTTTTGGGGTCTTGGATTTAACAAGCTGCACAAACTTGGAGGCGTATTGGTACTTCTTCCAATATTTTTCTGTGACAAAGAATAAATTGATCAACATACAATTTAAATTCTTACATCAGATGACTGTGTGATGCATCCATCAGAATACCTGGAAGGTCCTCGTAGCTACAAATCAGAATGTCTTCTGGAGGAGCAGGAGGACAGTCCAGGACAGGAAAACCCTTTCCACCATTAGGCTGGTATATCGTCACCTACAAGAGATGATGGTAATACCTTTCCTATCATATTGTGCAACCAGCCTTAAGTCATATTATGTTGTTATGATGCCCCCATCCAGTCAAATGTGGTCAAATTAAGAGATACTTTGTGAGCTTACCATTGAACCATCACAGGAAATCCGAAGGACTTCTTTGACCCTCTCTTGACCATTGTGGCATTTTAACAACTCCATACACACTTCACTTGTGTCTAGGATGCTCACCTTTAGGAAATACAAGAAAAAAAAAAGACATCAGCAATAATAACAACTGCTCACACAGTGAAGATGAACAGATAATCAAAAGATATCATCTTACAACAGCATTTTTGGTCTTCTGTCTGATAGGTTTCAGTCTGGACGCGCACAGGGGCGGGACTATGTGTCTCAACGTTTTCTTTTCCTTATCCACAGTGGGCTTGGCTGAAGGGAGCTTTAACTCTCTCCCGTGAGGAGTCTGGAACTCTGCTCCGGGTACATTTTCCCTGTATGAGTCAGAGTTGGAGGGAAGGCTGTGGTGCATGTGGTGCTGGTTCAGAGCTCGGCCCATGGGCTTGTCCGTCCAGGAATTGTGAACCCCTAAAGGTCCTCTGCTGCTGTGGAAGCTGCCGCTGCTGCTGTGAGTGCTGCTGTCTGTGGGCCTGTGCCCTGAAGCTGAGGCAGAAGAGAAATGATTTGCTTGAACAGGATGGTTTTAATTATGTTTAGAGAGTTTAAAGTTTCATTCTTACTGGAGTGTATAGTCGCCTCTATATAGGGTATATAAGGGTAAATACGCTAATAACAACATATTCATAGGCAGTGTCCCCAAACAAGGCACGAGATAATCCAAAACCAAATAACTTAATTTTACCTTCATTATTGAGCCAATTAGTAACTCCCTCCAGGTCTTGAAATTGCAAGCTTGGTGGATGTGCAGTCTGTGTGGATAATGAATACCCACAACTGAAACAGAAAGTGTAATGTAACTGTTGTGTCACTTGTCATTAATGTGCAAAACTGAACAGATGATCATGAATAGAGAGACTTCTTACTTTGATGACTGTTTGACGGGAGGGGAGGGGAGCCTTCCACACTCTGGAAACGGGTGCTGAGTGGAGGACATGGGGAAGACCGGTCTTCCTAAACCAGTCAGAGTCTCCTCTGAGTGGCATCTCCCCAGCTCGGCGTGACTCGGCCCCTGGCCTGATGCAGAAGAGCCGGAGCGATCTGAAGAGTGAGCCCTCCTCAGGTAGCGAGAATGAGGCTGTCCACTTTCTCCACCATGAACCCCCCTGCCCTCTCTGTGAAATCTGTCCGCCAGATGCTGCTGCTGCTGCTGCTGCTGCCGCCACTGGTCTCCGTCCTCAAAACAGGCGCTGCTGTGTTGACGTGGAAGACTTGGAACAGGCGCCATGCGGTTAGGCAGGGCAGAGCCAATCATGTGCCTGGTTCTCCTCTGCAGGCGGCTGCTGCTGCCTGCTGAGGTGGAGGAGGTGCAGGCTGTGGAGATAGTGGCAATGCCGCTGTCCATGGATCCTTCATCCCCCAACCCCAGCTCCTTGGTCCTGACCAGCAAGCTCTGGGTCATAAACGGGTGGTCCAGTACAGCAGAGAGGCTGGGCCGTTGGGCGGGGTCCTTCTGCAGCAGCTGATGGATCAGGTCCTGCGCCTCTAGAGAAACATGGCTAGGCATCTCATATTCACCAAGAACCACCTTAGACAGGGTGTGCCTGACTGTGTCTGTGTCAAATGGGGGACGACCCATCAGGAAGGCGTAGAACATGCACCCCAGTGACCACACATCTGATTCCAGGCCATGAGCACTGCGGGTGGCCACCTCAGGGGAGATGTAGTTGGGTGTCCCGCACATGGTGAAGTGCTTTTCATTCGGGAGTTTGAGCTGAGTGGCCAGGCCAAAGTCTGCTATCTTAATGTTCATGTTGCTGGTCAGCAAAAGGTTTGACAAGGTCAGATCTCGATGCAAGATGCCGTGAGTATGTAAATACAGCATTCCTTTCACTATTTGATGCATGAAATGTCTTGCTGTGGAACAAAAACATGTTGTTTTTTAAAGCAGGCACAAAACTTAACCTCACTAAACCATTTACTATTTAAAATAGTTCTTCCTGACCTTCATCCTCAGAGAAAGGCATCTTCCGCTCTTTAAGGTACCGACTCATCTCTCCATTGTGGCACATTTCCAACACCAAGTACACATAGTTGCTGTCCTCAAAGTAGTTGTACAGCTTAAATAAAGACATAATATATAATACATGATATTTATTATAATGTCAAAGTAAGAAGGAAAATCTGGAAATACATTTGTCAGGATTCGTAAACCTGAAAAGTTGTTGGACTACTAAAAATTCACACCAGGAACTAGACAAAGCAAATGAGCCTGCTCTCCTGGTTAATCTTCAAAAGGCATACTGTTGACCGATCCTAAAATTAAGTCAAGTGGAAACAATAAGAACAATAACACTGAACAAAGTAATAGGAGGTAATAAAGAGGTAGGAGCTAGTTCTCCACATTGCACAACCATGACAACGATAACACAAAGCTGACATACATAGTTTTTTGGGAGCAACTGTAATGGCAGACAATTTTTTTCATGTTCCAAAAAACTTGAGTTAATTCCTACAAGTAGTGCTGTTTGCCTTTAACTGCACAGCTGGGACATTGTGAAGTCTGTTTCTACTTAAAGTGTACTTTTAACATTTAACATTTATCCCTCACTGAAAATCTAAGAAGGAGAACAAATATGTGAGTGCCACTTAATGTAGTGCAATAATAACCTACAGCAACAGGAAATGAGTTGTGTCCAGCCAACGTTACCTCAAGTATTGAAGGATGTTTCAAACGGCACTGAATTTCCACCTCGTTTGTCACACGCTGGACCATACCAGCTTTGTGCATTGCTTTTTTGTCAATCTGCAGATGAAAACAACAGGGATAATTATACACCTGCCACTCATGGCATCAACATGTAATGTGGTACTGCGCCGCTGCATGGTTGTTTGGTCTGGAGGGTAATAGTCAATCTGTCGCCCACAAACACTGTGGACTATTCAGACCTCATTTGTGGGGAGTCAAGGGATCACAAAAAGCCCTTGGGAGGCAATTAACATCTAATAATCCTAATAAACTGTCAGTTCCTGGCAACAGCCTGGGTGTTAAGTATCTACATTACAGGTAAAGCATTCTATAATTACTGGTACCCTATATCACTGACAGGTGGGTGAGGGATTCTTACTGTTTTAATAGCAACCTCCAGGCCCGTCTTCACTGATTTTGCCCGGTAAACACATGCAAAGGAGCCTTTCCCCAGGAGGGTGAGGACCTTAAAATCCTACATGAGAAGAAAGGAAGAAAATAAACACATTTTTAAAAAACATTACAGGTGTATTAGAAGAAAAATACAACTGACAGAGTACAGACTTTAAAGTACTACTTGCTATATGTGATCCCATAACAGACAGGATCTTTAAAAAGCATGATACCTCGATCCTGAGCTCCTGAGCATAAAATCCGCATTTCTCCTCATCTCTGCTGGCTTGGGTGTCAGCAGAAAGGTTTTGGAAGAAATAGTGAGTAACTTGATCAAACACAGTGCCTCTAGCCAGCGACATGACGGACGCACAGCAAAACAGACAATCCAGCATCTACTGACTTCACATAGGATAACGTTAAATCCTCCCACAACAAACGCTAACTGTCAAACAAGCCACCAACACCTGACGCTGTCATATGGCCAACCAAAACCTTTAATTATCCCGGCTCTCTTCCCGCTAACGAGGACAACTTGTAGTCGTTTCCAAGCAGCATGCTGAATTAACGTTACTAAACTGACGCAGTGAGGAGGAACAACAGCTTGTCCGGGGAGAGCCCTTATTGTAACTTACACCCAGGTAACTAACGTTACCGAGGCTGCAACAACTGCTGACAACAATAATAATACTAACAGCAGCAAGTTTAAGTAAAAAAAAAAACACCTAACGTTACTTTCAGGACATCTGAAACAACAAACAAGGTGAAACGAAAAGTCAGAGAACGTTTTTGGCTGATTAAATGGCGCATGCTTAAATTATTAGTAGAATTAACATTTGATACATTTCACTTAACTATAAATGTATCAAACTGACTGATTTCTGGACACTTTCAACGTTATTATGCAGGGACAAACCCCGTTCAGCGCACGGCCAGTCAGCACATTTAACAGCTTTGTTAAATCCAACCTTAAATTTAGCTAAATCTACCAGCCTGAGTTCGTCTGAAGTTAGCTTGCGGGACGTTAGCCTAACATGACAACTCACCTCGATCTTCTCGCCGATCGAAACACTCATCGTGCCTTGTTTTCGCCTTGTAAATGCATGAGGGTTTGTAATAATGGTCCTCGCTCGGTTGCGTGCATCTATAGACAGTACAAGGGTCCTCAGAGGGCAAATAAGTGTTGTTCTGCTGTTCCCCTCCAAAACTTTGCCATTTCTTCCATTTTGAAAATATCCGCCCGTTACTCACGTCTTCGCGTCACACGCTGCGTCACACTACGTCACACGACAACAACGGATTTACCACGCCCCCTTTAAGAGTCTCGTTGAACTCCTAAAACTACATATAAAAGTGCGCTTAAGGTACAGTTTTATACTTGTCTTCTTAGTTTTGTAAGTTTGTACATTTAAGTTTGTATCCGTAAAGCTTATATTTGTAGAGCAGATGCGAATTAGCTTAAAGCTATAATCTGGTACAGTGCATCAGATGGTAACGTTTAAGTTTTACTCATGGTTTTACTGCACGCTGTCCCTTTTAAATAAAATAAATAAATAAAAAAAATATTTTCAGGTCTGTGCTTAAGTCTGAACAAAGGTTGTGCATTCATTCTAGGTAGACCTAAAGTGTTCAAAATTAAATAAGTAAGTAATACATCACTAAATAAGTAACCTGAGGTGGATGTAAATTTAATGGATTATTTTAAACTTTCCTGGTTGCATTAAACATTTTGTCTGTTGCTATTTACATAATTATTACTGTCTAATTTATTAATTTCATTTAAAACACTTTGGAGCTCCATTCATAATATCATTAAAAGCTTAATTTTAACAGCTGAGAGTGAGGAAATCACAAGTGAAAAGTTCTTCTCTGGAGACAAGTGCAATTTTTAGAACCACAATTATAGTTTTGTTGGCAACTAGGATGACCCTCATTTAGTTCATTTTTTGCATGACAATAAAATCTCAGTATGTAACCTCCACACTTCCTACATTTTTCAGCTGTCCTGACCTTGTCCCAGGATTTCATTCAGACCCGAGTACAGTATAGATTTTGGCCAATTTCTTTCAGTTTTAGTTGCAGGAAATAAAATAAAAAATCAGACTTAAGAAAAATTATCTTACAGACAAAAGTATTTATTTTTGCCATCTTTAAATCCCATGATTTAAGTATGGAAAAATACAACAAAAATAAAAGAAAACCAATCATGTACTAATGAGATTTGGTGTATCAAGCATTGCCATTGTACCAGGAATATGTTCTATATGTACATATGTTATATATGCTGGCTGCTTTTATTTACTAAAATAGTATTTACAGTTTCTAGACATGGACATTATTTCAAACTCATTAAATACAAATATATATAATTTGTATTACTGCATACAAACTAATAGTTCCGCAATAGCAATTTGTTTGGACAGCTCCATCTATTTCTTTAACAAGTGATAGGATTTACTGCTGATGCTGGATGCTTATGAGACACATGGAATGCAAATACAAAGGGTACCTTCCTGTGTGGTACAGAGGAAACAGTTTTACGTCAGAATCAGAGTTTAATCTATTGCATCATTCCTTCATTTATTAAGTATGTCAAACCTTTGAGAGAGTAAAGCACACCATTGTCACACATAGGGATGAAAGGGTGAAAACAAAAACCTCCAAAGGTTAAGTCCAATTGTGGGGCAAGGGAGGGGGCACAAAAAACAAATTCACAAAAGTGGCTTGTGACGATGGAGAAATGGTCCCAGGTATGTCTCTACTGTCTAAATGGTCGTTTGTGGTAAACACGGTGATGGTTGCGGAGCTTGCTCCTCAGACACTGATCTCAGTCCACCTCCATCTCTTTCGTGCCAGGCTTTGTCTGCTGGCTTCCCTTTGCGTCTCCCTTCCCTTCTGCTCCTTGCTTGGCTGTCGGGCCATTATGAGCGCCACTGTTTTGGTCGTTCACTTCAGGGGCCTCCTCCACTGTGGGCTTTGGCCTGTTGATCACTGGATTACATACATCCTCTAGTTCCTGGCGAGTAAGAGGAGTTGGCATAAAAGAAAATCAACAGATCTGATGACTACTAATGGAAGTAATAAGTAAATCTATAACATCCATTAACATACCTGTATTTTGGCAATGATGTCTGCTACTTTAACAGTGGGATCTTGAGTAATAGCAATTTTGCTTTGTGTGTTCATCTTGCTGTTCATCCAGACCATGCTTTCACTCACACACTTCTCCACAGTGCTCATGTCCTCTGCACTCAAATGCAGGTATCGCTCATCCTAGGAAATAGTTAGTGACAAGAAAATTACTAAAATGAGACGAGGACGACTATGAAAGGTCCTACACATACTGTACTTGTAAAGCACTGTACAAAATCCCATAACCTGTGACACTTTAAAGAAGACGTGAAGGCACTGCTTCCCTATATCAAAATGATTTACCTTCTGTTTAAAGGAATCCACAATCTTCATGTACAGTTGCAGTTTCTTTCCAAGCTCTTCAAAAGCCCTCGGCCTGGCCTCATGCTCTCTGTGCCGGTCCTGGATGGGTTGACCCAATCGCTGGAAAATAACAGAATTTCTGTTAATGTTTTTAATAAGAGGCTTTGAAATGCCTCTTAGCCTCAGTAGATCTCAGTGGGTTGATAGAGCTTTTTCTAATACTTTGTAAAATCCCATCTGAAAGAGTCCTTGGAATAAATAAAAACAAACCTTGAGTGCATTTAGCTTCTCCTCATAGACATGCTTGGGTTGGTCCTCTCCATCCTCATACAACCAGTTCTCTGTGTCCTCAAGCATCAGTGACAGCCGATTACTGTCCTGTTAATAAAACAGATACCAAATAAATACAGTAGTGGATCATTTGCTTGGTACATCCTCTCAATTAAACAAGTCTTTACAATGTCAGCCTGACAATTATTAGCATAGGAAGCAACACTCACCTCCTCAGTGACGTACTTTTCATAGATCCCACAAAGTTTGTCCCGTAGATCGTATACATACTCCTCAACAGCATTTTTTGCGTCATTCAGCTCTTTCACCAGTTTGTCCTGGATAATCATCTGACGCTGTGAGGAAAAAGAACACAAGAAATGTCACAGAGGAGCCAAGCAATAACAGCAATACCTTCCTGACTTACCTTAATGTTATGTAACATCACAAAATAAAGAATTAAAAATTACCTCAGAATTAAACACATTCAATAAAAAGCTTTAAGTTTATACCAGGATACCAGTTAAATGACATGTTATTGCCATATAATATTATTCTTATTTTTTTACTAATATGTTAAAATGGATACAGTACTTCATAATGCTGTTTATGTCAAGACAATTGTTTTAGCTGCCAGATATTCAGAGTGGCTAGACATTTTAAATCTAGTTGACTTTGTGGAGAATGGTCAAAAAAATGTTTCAGGCCCCGAGCTACACACAGTCACAGACATAAAGTCTCACATCTACCTTCTTGGGCCAGTTGGTGCTTTCAAAATGCCAGAACGGAACAATGACAAGAACACGTGTTAAGTCACCATGGGAAAAAATCACAGACGAGTACACCACACATCAAGCACATTATCAGGTTTTATTTCCAGTCTACCCATTAGTGCTCAGGTGATCAGCATTTCAGTCAGATCGTGACTCAACTTCTCCAAGGTCCAACAGGAGCGCTCACCTCATACTCCACAAAGTCGTTAAGGACATCACTGTCGAGCTGTCGAATGTTGTTGGCCATGATGGGCAGATCAATACTCTTCACCTTGACTTTGGGCTTGCTTCCTCCTGCTGCTGGGTCCTGCTTTTCCCCAGCTGCCCCCTCCTGCATTTGGAAACCAGAAAACAGCTGTAGCCCTTACATAACTTCATTTGTAATTCTGCAGTACTTATAGATGGGGCGCTTTACCAAACAAATGCTAATATTTTTTAGCCTAATTAATGTGATTTCATGTCATTCCTGTCACGATGCATCAATATGCACAATTTACATAAATTCACTATCGTAGGATTTGCATATTTGTGACAACTGTTTGTGTTTCTATCGTGTATGTTACTTAATACCACTGTCAAATCTGCTACAGAAGAAAAGTATTAAGGTAATTTTCTAAAAAATCTTCATTATCTAAAGATAGGCATGTCTGAAAGGTGTTTTGGACGAGCACGATTGGTGACATCATATCTGCATATCAACGCTTTCTAAAAAAAGTAGGAAAACACAGGGTACTAGTACAGGCTTCAGAAAAATATCAGCACATCCCAAACTTCAAGTCTGACTAACCTTACTGCTGGAACTGTTTTCCTCACTCTGTTCCCACTGACTTTGGCCTTCTTGGTCCACCTGCATTTTGGTCTGAGACACAACACGCATTGAGCTGTCTTAAATAAATAACAATAGAAACTGTTACTGTATATTTAGAGAATATAAATGTTTTATGTCCTAAACTATATTTATTTAAGACAAATAACAAACACTAATCTTAACACAATGGCAGTAAAATCTTTGAATGTGGAAGGATACTGCACAGTCTGCAAAAGATTCGATATAACAATGTGGAAGAGAAACTTTGTGATCAATAACTAATCTACAGGCTGTATTCCACAGTATCACATCAGAACAGCAGGAGCTTAATATTCCGACTACACATAGTTGTAATAAACTTATTTTAACAGTTAAGGGGCCTTCCTTGATTAAAGGAGTTGGGATTTACTCATGGCAAGAAGCCAGGGGCTATAAAAGTAACAAGAGTGATTAAAGTCAAATTATACAAGGATATCACCTCAAGGAAGGAAAACTCACTGGGAAATTTGGTGTACCTCCACCAATTCATTGACCTGCAGGGATTTTAGCTGGAGAAATTTCATTAGGTTCTTTATGACCCCTGAGCAATAATCTAAATTAATTGGGACCCAGTGCTCTTGCTATAGGGAGTGTGGATTAGTAAAAGTGGACCATGCCCACATGTTTTGGTACTGTCCGCATGTTCATCCTTTTAGGGAGAAATTGGAATGCTTAACATCAAGGATACTGGGCTTTAGTATTGATGTGTAATTTACGTCTTTGTATGTTGGCAGTTATTCCTTAGTTTTTTTGTAAAAATCTACCTGCTGCATGTTTTGTTTTTTCGTCCTTTTTGACATTAACATCAGGCAGTAATGCTCAAACCCCAGTGGACCAAACTGTACTTGTGTGTCTCTGATGTTAAATATTAATTGTAACCCTCATGGTTTTGTTCTACATGTCTGTTTGTGAAATGATAAAATAAAGGTTTAAATGCTAAACAAAGTCATCAGAAAAGATCATCTGGAGACCATGGATGCCTGTACCAAATTTAATGGATCTCCATCCAACAGTTGCTGAGATAGTTCACACACCGACACTGCTATCACAAAAGCATCTGTTGTGAAAAGTCATCTTACCTGGTCCTCTGCCCTGCCTTCATTCTGCACCATTGGTTCAGACTCAATTTGCATATCCTCTCCCTCTCCTTTCTGCTTCTCGATCAGAGAGGCGCTGGACACGCTGAAGATGCCGTGGATGTTGACACGCACTTTGACCTTCACTTTGGAGCTGTCTCCATCTGGCTGTGGAACCACATTCTGTACAGAAAAACATCCTGGTGACAGATGGAAACAAGCTGTTTGTTAAAGAGTTTCAATTTCAGGGCTTCAACATAATCCTTTAACAGACAGGTGGAAGTTACAATCTGATATCCCACCTGAGATTGCTTGCGCACACACACACACACACACACACACACATACACACACAGTCAATTATGATGTTTGGCTGGCTCATTAGGACCCATCTGTGGGAGATTGTGCCTTATTCCTGATTGCCAGAATCCAGAATGTGAATCCCTGTAGGGACCACAAATGGGCCACCCAAAAAAGCTACTTACGGCACATGCATTAATCACGTCTCTTGCTGTAGACTTGTGGAGCTGGTAAAAGCCAGATATCTGTATAGTTTTACATCCTAAAATCTGTGGATTGGCCTCTCAAGGGGTAAAACTGCATGTCTGACTTTCAGAGGGCAGGATGAGCAGAATTACCTATCCTGTGGTCTGGGTAGGGGAGATCTTGAGGGCTGTTGTAGAAGGCTTCAAGGTCAAAGGGTTCCTTCTTATGAAAGGTGATCACTTTGGAAAACGGAGCAGCGTGATTCTTACTGAACACCTCGCACTCTCTGTGACAAAAATGCAGTGAGAGAAAAAGTTAAGTCAGCAAATACCATATCTTCAAGCTTGATATATAGTATCTTGTTTTATGTAGGGTCACAGCTTTATATGGCTAATTAAGATATTAAAATGTCCTTACCCCAAGCCATCCTCTGTTGGTGATTTCCAGCGAAGAGTAATGGGAAAGGGAACCACGTCAATGATGGAGAATTCGCGCACCTTAAATGCTGGAGACAAAATTGCACACTATACCCAAACAATCAACACACGCACACGCACACACAAATCCATTTACTGCATTATATTTCATGAGCTACAGAGTATTTGTACAGTGCATCAAAACGAGAAAACACCATCTGCCAGTGTCAAGAGAAGAGTCACACCTGAAGTGCGCAGCCTCTAGCGACAGCTTCGTCTGCGTTGAGCGTGGTGCTGATGTCTTTGCCAAAAAACTTGCTGATTCTCTCTTTGATGGCGGGGCTTCTCGTGGCTCCTCCAACTATCTCCACTGCATAGATGTCATCCCGGCTCAGCTCTGCCACAAAACACACACAGGACTGAGTGGATTCTTCCTGTATATTGCATTCAAACAGTATACCTTCATAAATTCAACCAAATTAGAGGGACGCACTTGATTGTTCGAGGGCTGCTTTCAGTGGCATCTCTACTCTCATCAGATATTGCGCACACATGTCTTCAAACTGGCCCCTGTGGGATACAAATAAAGAAAAAAAAAAACATGTATAATGCTCACTTTCCACCTTGGAGGTACATGGTTAAGGAGTAAAAATGTGTACCTGTTCATCCTGCTGGAAACATCAATGTCATTCATGAAGCACTCTATGTTCAGAGGCAGATCGGAGGAGTTGGCACTCATGAGCTTCTTCAGTTTCTCGCACTCCTGGTGCAGCCGCAGCACAGCCCTTGGGTTGTCCCTCACATTAAGCTTGTACTTGCCCTTAAACTCCTCGCAGAAGTAATCTACCAAGGCCTCATCAAAATTACGCCCACCAAGGTATGGGTCAAATGCAGTGGCGAGGACCTGACAGACCAGAATTGACAATGAGCTTGGGGTTTAGAGGGAAGGGTACAGGTGTGGGCCGAGATGGAATGAGGTGAAAGGCTAACCTTGAGTTTGCCTTTGTTGAAGGCAGTTATGGAGACCTGGAATGATGAATGCCCCATGTCCACAAATACCACATTTCTTGGCCTCTCTTCTGGAGTTGGAAGGTCCTGTTTGTAGATCCCATAGGCCAAAGCCACTGTTTAGGAGAAAGACATCTATTGTCACCTTTGGTTGAGTTATAAAGTACGCTAATCGTCTTAATGTCTTGCATTTCTTTAGATCCAATACATTCATCTATTCTTTAAAGTAAAAGGTAAAAAACCAAAAGCTCAGGTACTGTCTAAAGTGTGCACTTGCATATTGTACTATAATGTTGCAACCCCAGCAAAGGTTGGTGCTTTTATAAACACAGAAGCCGAGTGTCCTTACACTTAACTCCCAGATATGCCACTACTACCAATTTTTCCAAGAACACTGACCTGCAGTAGTATCATTAATTAGCCGTAAACAGTTCAGCCCTGCAATTTGAGTTGCATCAAACACAGATCTTCTTTCAGCATCTGTGAAAAAACTTGGGACCTGTGAAAGAGAGCACAAATCTGTATGTTTCAGTGAGCCACATGATGAACTATGTTGATGGGCCTCTGTAATGTTTTTATCACTCACAGAGATGACACAGTCCACCACCGGCTTCTTCAGGGCGCTCTCTGCTGTCTCCTTCAGCTTGTTGAGCAGCATCCCAGTGATCTGCTCAACTGTGAACACTTTGTCCTCATCCAAATAACGCACCTGTAAACAGGATACGGTTAGGACTTGCTAGGCTAGAGAGTAAGGCAGTAGAGAGTAAGGCATATTAAACATGAAGCCAATAAGTTGTTTTTGGGGTGAATTACATGAAAAGAAAAAAAAAACATCTGTGCATCCCTCACTTATTTGGGTCAGCAGCACGGTTCTATTTAAAGAACAAAGGTGTGCAATGACAGCAGAAAATGGTCTGGGTCAGAGAGAAAGGGGAAAAACTGAAAGCAGTGAAGAAGAACATGCTGGAAGTTTGTACAGTGCGTCACCTTAATTCCAGTGTTGCCATTAGCCAGTTTATGTAAGCTGTAAGGCAGTTTGGGTTTTTCCGCTTGGACAAATGGGTCATCAAATGCTCTGCCGTGGAACTTTTTGAAGCCATGGACTGTATTTTTGAAGTTTGTTATAATCTGAAATGAGAAGCATTTTGTAAAGCCACATTTTTTCGGATGCTATTTTGTAAATGTGAATTGTAAAGTTTATAAGCTAATAATGAAAAAGACAACAGTTACAATTTATGTCATAATTTCAGTGTACAATGTTATTTTTATTAGAGTAATTAGACAAACTGCCACGGATGATCTTACTTGACTTTTGGCTGCATTTCCAATCATGCGGTTTTTGGAGGCCAAAGACACACAAGCCCTTGACGGAAGACAAACACATCAGCAAATTAGGTAGGCTACAACAGAAATAAGCCTGTCAACAAATGTGGCGGACGAGGCAGAACTGTGATTGAATGGCTGTTGCAGACAGAATCAAATGTTAAGTGCAGAGAGGCAGATTTCAATTAAGGTAATTTCACAAGGGAGTCTGAGGATGAGCCACAAACTAGGGCAGTGAGACAGAACAGTTCACCTTCAAAAGTGAGCTCATCCTGTTTAATTTTTTTCAAATTCATTTAACTCTTTGTTTAGCAGGCAAACAAATCGTTGTGTTTACTGACACAGATGAATGTGTCCAGTCATTTAAGGTTTAGGGATCTATTAGATACTGGCAGGTAGTGGCAAGTCACTCCCTGGTTTCACCTTGCCACAAAAATATCCCCATTCACTTATAGGTGCAATGCTCATTCTCCTTCCAAGCTGCACATCCCTGTTTGCAGGATGCTGCAGCAGATGTAATCCAGTTAGCCTCATAAATGTCTCTCCAGAATCAGAAAGGAAAATTCCTTAGTATTGGAAGATTAGTTCATTCATTATATCCTCTATAAATAAAACATTATCTCTTTTATTACTCAAATAGAGATTTCATCCCCTGTCATGGCTGGGCTGGTCCTTGTAATAAGGATGTAGTTTTTTGGAAGGCCAAAATAGACGCACTGTAGCCACGTGATGTCAAAACCTATTTATTTTCCTTTAGAGCATACAGTATACTAACTCATAAAAATGCTATATAACCTAAATAACATTCTGTCTTCTTCAAGTTGCTTATCTCAGCCAACTTTAATGCGCAATGCGCAGCATTGTGTTGGCTGACAGGAGACATGTCAGCTGTCTAAGAAAGGGTCACTTCAGAAAACGACCGACACATGCGACATTTTGACCTACGTCTACTTGCTGTGACGGTGAATAAAACCTATAGTTGCAGGCCTCATCACAGACACACCATCACCGCTCAGCCAGTGTGCCTCCAGCCGCAAACATTGCGTAACGAACTCACAGCCAGACCACATTTCACGGCGATGATGCTTGTCAATATTTATACTTACGGTGTGCATCTGTCACTGTAGTCATTGGCAATGGTTTCAATGCCACCGCTCCTGGCCACAGCGATGTAACAATTTTGGAAACCCACATCAATGCCTACCACTGACATAATGAGCGCTCTCAGATTCACCTTTTGTAAGTTATCTTCCGCAACAACAGTACTTGACACCTATGAGAAGAAAAAAAATATATAGCCTATTTATAGCCTATATACAGGCTACAATAGCGGTCTATTTCAAAATAAAATGCAGGTAAGCGGGTCCTCTGCTCTGGAAATATACGACAATTCAAGCTGAGGGAGGACTAACTGAATTACTAGCTGTTATGTAAGTCAAGCTGTTTATAGCAAACTCATTCAGAGTAATCCCAGGGAGCAATGGTGTCCAGCGGATTCTCCCACTACAAGGCGGCCCTAACATCACCCAGCGGCTCTGACAGACGGATGCTCTCAGGCCCGCCCCCTAGCGCCTGTGATTGGCTGCGTCACACCCTTGTCCGTACGTGATTGGTGTAGCAACCAATCCATAACAGAAATATCTAGAACTCCCTCGAAAGGGGACCGCGGAATACGTCACAAGCAGCAATGGTCCACGGATTCGTTTGCCCTAAATTTAACCTGTCAGGTAGAATTTATCCGTCCAAATCGTCACGTGCTTCAAGATTGATGTGCGCACATTACTGTAGCCTAATATCTATGAAAGTAGCGTTACAGATATCTCATTATATCAAGGGGGCTTATCGACGGCTAACAAGGAGTGGAACACAGCTTGAAACCTGAAAGCCTGGAAGGCTTTGGACAGGGAAGTCGCTACACGCAGTGAGGTAACACAGGTGTGGTCTGGCCATATGATGGATTGTGAATTCATCCATTAATATGTAAGGACAAAGATGTAAATATTTTTAAAGGAGGAAAATAAAATCAATGAATATGTCTTTAACTTTCTCTGTGTATTCTGTAAATGCATCAATATTTCATTTTATTATTTTCTTTATTTTTGTGATTTATTTTAACATGACCCATGCCCAGATTTCCATAGTCACAAATGTAACCATGGCAGTGGTGCAAGAAGTAAACAAATTATTTTCTAATGTAAAAACAGTAGGCATAATACCACTGTGTAAAAAGTCCTGCATTCAAAACTTTACTTCAGTTAAAGCACAAAAGTAGGCTATTATCAGCAAAATATACTTTACGTAAAGTAAATAAGCTCATTTGCAATGTATTACTATATAATTTATATTGCTGAATTATTATTACTAAAACATGAAAATCTAACAGCATTTTAGGGGTCAAGCAAATAATAACTACTTTACATACTGTTGTGTAGTAAAAACCTATTATGTTCAAAGTTCATGTATGTACATCTGCTAAGGCACTATAAGTGTCAGATAAATGTAATTAATAAAAAGTACAATATTTCTCTCTGAAATATGATTTAGAAGCAAAAGTAGCATGAAACAGAAAGTAGAGGTATACCTGCAAATTGCCCTTAAATAAAGTACTTGAGTAAATGTACTTAGTTATTTTCCACAAATGATCCATTGACTTTTATGTTTACATATAAGATCAGAAGTGTTAAGGAAAGGTCCAAGTCTTGCTTTTAGAACCATGGTTAGGGTCTTGTATTTAACTTTTCAACCTGAAATGTATTTTTAAAATGATGCATGGTATGCCTTTATATTTATAATGCTATAGTCTATTTAAATTAACTTTAGCCTTAATTGCATAAAAACACGCCATTTAATATTTTATTTCAAAGCCACCAATGCCTTTTGAAGAGTAGGAACTACAATATTGTCTCTTTAATGCCTTAGTGTTTCGAAAATGTATTGTTTTAACCTCATAAAGGTTGAACTATTTAGGCAAGCTGTTGAGGAAGGCCAGCTCGGTGCAGTGCAGAGACCTTCAGCCACAGACTCATTCAGCTCCGAGCCTCAGGGCGTTTTTGGCTCCATAACAAGACAGCACCCAACTGACAGACTCTATTCTGATTGTTCATAATTGTTATTATTAAGTATTATAAGATTATTGTTAGTAGTTATTGTTATTGCACATTGATTAGGGTTTATACAGTGTGTATATGTTTTGATTCCTAGAATGTTAATTATTTATTGATTGTATATAGTGTGTATACAGTGTGTATATTATTTATAGCCTACATATACATAGGAAAGCTAACTGATTCTATATTTACTGTATTTTTGTCTTGTCTATCTTTTTTACATTCTCTGTGCTGCTGTGCCAACACGATTTTCCCCTTCTGGGGATTAATAAAGGAATATCTTATCTTATCTTATCTTATCTTATCATAGAATTTCTTTTTACAACCCTGTTGTAAAATTACAAATGAATTACCTTTACTCACAAAAAAGCCTTTAAATAAAGCCTTTAAACCTCATTTACTGCTCCTGTAATTATTTTTCAAAGTGCCAAATGTTCACATTCTGTAGAGCTATAGCCTTGTAAATTGATTAATTAAATAAATTAGGCTAATAATTAAAAGGGTTTGGGCTTAACATATATTTCTCCACATTATTCAATAAAATATATGATGTGTTGTAGTTTACTCACACAACTTGATTATTCCCCTTCTGTTCGTCGTGTCCAGTTTCCACAGGTGTGGGGATCTCGGTGTCAGACAGGATACTTAAAAGGACATTAAAGGTAACAAGGAGGGATGTGTGTCTTCAGGTGTATAAATATTTGCTTGTGGACTATTGTTCATTTACAATGCTGCACTATGGACAGGTTTTAGCAGTGGTGGAGAAGGTATTCAAACCCTCTACTGAAAACCCCTACAATGTAATTTTCCACCAGCACAGATGTTTTTCTCAATTTTACTGATTAGACCTCAGGTCTGTGTGGATTTATACAGACTGTGTTGACTGACTTGTTGCTTTTGTTAGGGTGGGACAACTTGACATGTCACAGTAGGAAAACCACAGTGGCTGGAATTCTATTTAGCTGCTTCAGTTTTCTGGGCCATGCTGGCTCACTGTCCCGCTGGCTTACTGGGACACTTGAATAGAAAGGTCCATTGTTTATATTATTAGTAACACCTCTGCTTTTTCTGCTATGACAAGTCAAAATATCTGCTTTGAAAACAGCCTATTTTTTGTGTTTTTTAAAAACTTTATTTATCATAAATTACATAGTAGAGTAGTCAGATACAAATACACAATACAATGTCAGAGAGACAATACATACGACTTGAACAAGTAGAGTAGTAGAGTACATCTACTTGAACAAACATACATAAATGTTTTTCATAACCTTATCGGATAGCAAACAGTAGTATAAAAAGTGAATAAAGACAGGATACAAAAGGGTAAATTCAATATACAATAACAATAGATAGAGGAAACAGTAACCAATTAAGTATTTCCACTCTCTGCTACTTTCTATTTCTTCTCCACTTCAATTTAGGGGGAACTATGATCTTTTTACATCTCTAAATTTATTTTATAGTTACTTTGTCAATGAAGATTGTTATTATTAATAAAATATGATGCTTTGATAAAAAATGTAACTACCCAGTAGTAAATAAGGATGTGTTCTACGTAATGAATAATCTTAACACTCTAAGTGTGTTTATGTCATCATAATTTTGGGGATTCTTACCAAGTCTTACAGTGGTACTTTTACACTCAAACAGGTGTTTTCACTTAGTCTGTTGATGTTGGGTGGAGCTATGCTGGCAATTATTTTAGGTCACCAAACTCCATGTAGCAGGTAGAAAAGGCTTTTTATTTTACTGGGGAAATTTTTCATTCTTTACAGAAATTCTTAGGATCTCAACCCTCATTGCCTCTTTTTTAGTGGAATTTAAGTCATTTCTCAAATCCTTTTCCTTGGAAAAACAACAAGAAAAGCAACAGTTTAAGTGTATTTAAGTTGGCTAATAACCTCAAAACTGTACTCAATGGCCCTGCACACTCACATAGGTTATTTTACTTTGTCTGGTAGGCCTGTGCTGAAGAGTAAAAGCTGTTAGATCAACAAGTCTCTAGCTTGGTTGCGCCTGTTAGAGTGGGACAAATGACATATTAACGTATGTCACTGGAATTTCAATTGAATGTATCTGAAACTGGAGCTGTGACAAGTAAAAACCAAAATCAACGTTTAAGATTACTATTCACAATATCTTTTAAGAGATTTAGTGCCTGGCTATTTATTAATAATCACAATAACACATGAAATCAAAATTCTAATGATGCACTAGAAGGATGTGTTTTCTTATGGTTTATGTAAATTTAAACATTTGTGTTTGGTACATTATTTCTGTGTTGTAACAAAGCTTTTTGGCAATACATCTTATACTATTGGAAAGCCTGTCTATGTCCCTTTAAAATGGTGCCACATTTGTAAGGAACATGCATTTGTGGGATGAGCACCATAGCTAAATAGGTGGGTTACGCCCATGAAAGAGTTGCCAAATCTTCTCTGACAATGCTAAACAGCTATGATATCTTTATGAAATAAAGATATCTTTGAATTTGTGTGGACCCCAGTGAACACTTTAAAGAATTTCAATTATAATCAGTTATAATTTAAAACAGAAACATTTCTGATTGACAAAAGATACTTTTTTAAAAATTATTATTATTCTTGATTAGTCTTACTAGTCAAACTGTAATTATAAATAACTTTGATTACAGTTTTGACTGGTCAGAAATGCATCGTGGATAGGCTACCATTAATGTGATATTCTTTAATATGTTAAAATGGCTCACCATAAACACACCATTTTATTAGCTGTTTGTGTGGCTGGTTCGATTTCAACTTCACTTGTCCTTGTTTCCTTGATGAGGACCAGATGGACTGAATGTTCATTCATGTTTGTACTGAGCCCGATGGGCCTGAGCGAGAACAGGAAGTGCTGGTCCAACAAGCTGAGCTAGCCAGCTAATTTTAGTCCGAAAGGTTAGCTTGGCATTTAACTCAATAATCACGATGGGGCTGTTCGGTAGAACACCGGAGAAACCACCAAAAGAGCTGGTGAGTACCTACTGCTGAAGACCAGGACTGTCTTGGAGAGTTTTGTCCGTTGTAAGAAAAAAACGACAGCGCCTTTTGCTAATCTTGCTAACGTTAGCTGTCAGTTTAACTCACTTCGTACAATCTGTTGCTGCTTCTTACTAACTGAACAGCAGATGTTAACCTAGCTACAATGAGCCGACAGCCCCTTTAATGGTGCCCGGCGGTAACTTGCACGATTTGTACCGTATTTAACCTTATACGTTTAATTGTATGCCGCATTAACAGATCAGCTAATCTTATTTTGGTATCTGAAGAGCTAGCTAGTTAGCACGCAAGCTAACACTAGTCTGTCAGTTATGTCAGTGTAAACAAACAGTGAATGTGTTGGCTTTAGCTGACAAGCTAATGTGTTACTGTTTAGCTGTTAACATTTAAACATAGCTTTAGACTAATGATAAACGTAACCATATGTTAAAATGGGTATTACAAACATACTATAACTGTCGATGCAGTTTGTAATAACATAGTGTGTCATTTCAGATCACTGAGTGGTCAGGAAAAATCAGGAAAGAAATGAGAGTGATTGACAGACAAATACGAGGTAAGATACTGTGACACTACCACTGAACAACTGTAAAGTTAAAAAAAATAAATACATTAATTTGTAATTGTAAAATGTGCATCCAATTAATACATTTGCTTAAATGTAGTTTCATAAATAGTGTGTTATTTCTATCTATCTAAAAACAAATGGAAGAGATTATCACCAACACGTTTTACTAGAGGCAGTGTCTCATTAAGATGGTCAATTTGTATTGTTAAATTTATTACATACTACAGTCAGTTACTTAATTATAAGTTACATATGTTCTTTTTTTCTTTTGTATGTAATGACATGCCATTTTGTTTTAGATATTCAAAGGGAAGAAGAAAAAGTTAAAAGATCCATCAAAGATGCTGCCAAAAAGGGCCAGAAGGATGTGTGTGTGGTTCTCGCAAAGGAGATGATTCAATCAAAGCGGGCGGTCACAAAACTTTACGCTTCCAAAGCCCAAATGAACTCTGTGCTACTCAGCATGAAGAATCAGCTAGGTGAGTTTGGGAGTAGACAAATTTCTGTCATTTTATGTAAAATCCTTTGTGTTCATCAGTTAAACAGTTTGGTCTTTTATCATAGACCTTAATGTTCTGCTGTGCATCATCTGTGAAGAAAATGTACTTGTGTGTTTCTAGCTGTACTGCGTGTAGCCGGGGCCATGCAGAAGAGCACAGAGGTGATGAAGGCCATGCAGAACCTAGTCAAAATCCCAGAGATCCAGGCCACCATGAGGGAACTATCAAAGGAGATGATGAAGGTCAGCAGCAGCAGTGTCCAACATAAAAAGATGCTGTTTGCTTACAATCAAGTTACTAGTAACACTGCGACGGACTCCGATCACCATCTCTCATTATTTTTTTATTAGAAAATGTTGCTAAACCATCACATCATGTACCCTAATTTATCTTTCAGGCTGGCATCATTGAGGAAATGCTAGAAGACACATTTGAGAGCATGGAGGATGGAGAGGAGATGGAGGAAGCAGCAGAGGAGGAAGTTGACAAGATCCTCTTTGAAATCACAGCAGGTGAAGAGATTTGTTAAACTATATCATCACAATACATTGTTACTTTCCTGTTTTGTTATACAGTTGTGGTGTATAGGTTTTCTAAGCATTTAAGTCTGAACCACAGATTTAAGTACACCACACAATAGCTCTGTTTCATGGTTGTATTTTCTTTGTTAGGTGCCCTTGGCAAAGCGCCGAGCAAAGTCACAGATGCCCTGCCTCACATTGAGCCCCATGGAGCCACTGCCGCTTCAGAGGATGAGTCAGAGGAGGACATTGAAGCGATGCAGTCAAGATTGGCAGCTCTGAGGAGCTAAGGTGCGCTGCCACTGTCCTGTCAAAATCCGTTTGCTAAGTCCAACGAGGACAGAGACAATTCTGGTTTCACAGTACAGAGCATCCTCTGCGCTTCATATTATAATTATTCCACATAATCATTTGGGGTTAAATTTTTTGCTACGGCAATTAATGTCTTTAAAATGTTTTTTTTTTTTTTTTTTTTTGTAGAGTGTTTGGTCTATTCAGCCAGAAGAAAATGTGTTTTTGCTTTTTGTCTTTAATTTATCTGGGGTAACCCTAGGTAAGTGTTTATTATCCAAAGTCAAACAGAAGGTTTAAGAAAGTGTATATAATGTAAGTATGAAAAGCCTGCTGTGCCTACATTGCTTCGTCATATTCTTCTGTCCTAAGTTATGGACTGGTGGTGGAGGTTCTTGGGTATTGATGATCCAAATGAGTCATTAAATAGCTGTTGATGGAAGCCGCTCTGAACTTAAATCACATCCTAATAATCACTATTCAGCGGTTGTTTTAATCTGTTCGTATACATTTTGTAAGCAACAGCTGCTCTGTTTAGTGGCAACCAGAAACCTGAAACACTAGAGGTAGTGGGTGGATTTCTCTTTTGAATTGTTGATTTCCTGTACAGTCAAAATGTATCTATTCTATTTGTGGTCATACATGTAAAGTGCACTCATCAGAAAAATGCACGCATACCATCCTTACCCATTTATTTTGCATTAACGTTCAGCTTGTTAAATGTCTGACTTAGTATCACAATTGAGTTCCTTCACAGCAGAAAGATTCAGAGGAAATAAGAAGGTTGGTTAGTGCAGAACCTATGTATTGTGGAAGTGTTGTGTGTGTGTGTGTGTGTGTGTGTGTGTGTGCGTATAATTTTCTATGTGAATGGGGTAAAAAAAGAAGGAAATAAACTTTTAAGAACAAAGGTTGCCAATAACATGGATGTATTTCACCTGTTTCTGCTTTCAGCATTGATCACATTAACTTACGTACAAGATCACAGTAAATACTAAATGTTAGGCTTATTCCAATCAGGAATAATCTTTTAGGAAATCTGAACCTACCAGCTTGCAAGAGCACAGGTCAGAAACTGTACCGCACGGAGAATCTAATTCTGTTGAGACAAACAACTTTTATCTGCGACAGAAAACAGCTTACTCAGCAGCTCTGAAACCAAACAGTTTGAGTAGTGAAGAGTTAAATGACTGAGAGTGCTGCTTTTTGTCATTCTACAGGTCAGGGACTGCAATCTGCCAATAATCAGGTACTGCTGGAGGTGTGACTGAAACTGTCGAATAATTGATTTTATTTTTAACCTGTGACAATTGGAGTAGAATCACATTATGTTGATGTGTAAAGTGTTTTTTTGAAAGAAGGACAAGTAACGTAAAGCTTTAGGAGCAGTGCATATTGGGTATGCTTGTTTTGAAGCCATTCTTTGGCTCTAGAACAAAAGGAAATGGACAAAAGGATTAGATTTCTACCAGCCACAGCCCCCCCTCTGCAGCTTTTGCTGTACTGTAACAAAACCTTGCCTCTGTTCTCTGGCTTCAGTATGTAGGCCAGAGGCTGGACAAAGCAAAGGTACTGTAGCCCGAATGGTCCATGTGTTCTCAGGTTTGGTGACCAGAGGCTGAGAAATGTCATGCCCAGGCAAAATCTCTCCAACGTTTTCATCCAGATTTCTAGTCATACTCTTTTTGGTAGTTTCCCCAATAATCAATAAGTTCAAGTTCAAGTTTATTTATATAGCACATTTAAAAACAACACTAGTTGACCAAAGTGCTTTCCACAATAGACAACAGATATACATGTTGAAAAAGTAAAAAATATAATAAATGTCACTACTCAACTCTGTTTGAAGGCCAATGAATAAAGATAATAAAGATTTGAAAGTGTCAGGAGTTCGGGCTTTCTTATTTAAACAGGTAAAGTATTCTAAAGATTAGGAGCAGCTACTGAGAAGGCTCGGTCACCTTTAGTTTTTAACCTGGATCTGGGGACATCAAGGAGCATCTGATTGGATGACCTCAGTGATTTGACCGGAGTGTGTACATGTAAAAGTTCTGATAAATAAGAAGGTGCCAACCCATTTAAAATTTTTAAAACAAGCAATAAAATCTTAAAATCAATCCTAAAGCGGACAGGAAGCCAGTGGAGCGAGGCTAAAACGGGGAATGTGCTCACGCTTTTTAGTTCCTGTTAGAAATCAGGCTGCTGCATTCTGGACTAACTGTAACTGATGGAGAGATGACTGATCCACTCCAACATACAAAGAGTTACAGTAGTTGAGACGAGTAGTTAAAAAAAATAAATGCATGTATTACTCTTTCAAAGTCTTTGCGTGGTAGGTAGGGCTTGACTTTGGCCAACAGTCTCAGCTGAAAGAAACTGGCTTTTACTACAGAACTAATCTGTTTTTCAAACTTAAAAGCACTATCAAAGATCACACCTAGATTCTTGGTAAACGGACGACTACATGTTCCTAAAGTACCAAGAACATCTATACAAGCACTTAAATCCCCAGGTCGACTGAACACAACAACCTCAGTCTTACTTTCATTCAGACAGAGAAAGTTCTGATTCAACCATATTTTAAGATCTCTCAGGCAGTTGAGCAAGGACTGAGTTGCAGCTTTGTCGTTAGATTTTACAGGTAAATATATTTGTATGTCATCTGCAAAGCAATGAAAGGAGATGTTGTGTTTTTTGAAAATGGACCCCAATGGCAGCATGTACAGTGAAAAAAGCATGGGGCCCAATATGGACCCTTGGGGGACCCCACAAGAAAGAGGGGCAGCAGATGAAGAAAATTCACCGAGGTGAACAGAGAAACTTCTATCCGCCAGATATGATTGAAACCATTTGAGGACTGTGCCCCTAATGCCGACACACTGTTCAAGTCGGGATAAAAGAATGGAGTGGTTAACCATATCAAAGGCAGCAGTCAAATCTAAAAGCACCAAAACAGCAGAGTTTCCAGAGTCAACAGCTAAAAGGAGATCATTAAAAACTCTTAAAAGGGCAGTTTCAGTACTGTGACAGGGCTTAAATCCAGACTGGAATTTTTCATAAATACTAAAATCATCTAAAAATGATTGAAGTTGATTAAAAACCACTCTCTCTAGGATTTTTGACAAAAAGGGGAGCTTAGAGATAGGTCTAAAATTAGAGAGGTTTGAAGTATCCAGATTGTTCTTTTTTAAACACATATATATATAATAAGTGGAGACTAAACTCAGTTGTTAAAGTGAATTCATCATGTAGGCTAAATTTAGTGTAAGCATATGAAGTGGTATAAGGCTCAGATTCAATTTATTTAAAGTGACAGCAAGTGACAAAGGCATTAACATTTAATTAACTTGTTTCTTTCCTTAAAGTAGAGAATCATCTAATGCAATCCCACGTTATAGCTACTGTAATACTGAGGCCCTGTCTTGAACATTGATTCTGAGCTGTATTGTTTTACTTTATATTATTTTAACATGTAGAACTTTTTCTCCTGCCCTTTTTATAGACAAAACAATCTTGCAAATAAGCAGCAGGTTTATTGACAATGAAACTACTTCTGCCTTAGTCATGGTGCATATTTCTAAAAAAAAAAAAAAAAAGTATTTCACCTAGGATTAGTACCTTCAGGATCTCTGGGGCAAATAATAAGGCTGCTGTGGCCAGTCTGCTGGTGCATTATGCTTAATGGGACCTTCGAGCCCCATACTCTCTGCAAAGGGAAAGAGGTGGAGGTTGTTAATGTGGATCCAGCAGAAAGCCCACTGAGTTAATCAGATCATATCACATCTGAACAGACTTTTTGCCAAGAAGACTCATATTTACCCACCCTTTGCTGCTTATCTGTGTTGACTGTGCAATGCAACACTGCCATCTATGGAAAAGAGTTATAGTCCGCTCACTGTTTATCTTGCATCACGTTGCCGCCTGTGTGCGTCCAGACGCAGCCGCCTGTCATCTGGAGGAAACTCCTCCCAACAGACAGCGCGTCCTGTCGCCTTTGCAGCGCAATGGTCTCCTGGATCATCTCTAGACTTGTGGTGTAAGTCATTTTATTATTTACTTCGATATGCTCTGACACAGAGTGGGATAATAATAAATTGTGGTTCCTGGTTATTGAGGGTATTTGAGCCTCTCATTGTGAGCGACGCGCGTTACAAGCCCCCGCAATTTGTCTAAAATGAAATCCGAATCCGAACCAGCGTGTGAGGAGAGGAGATGTCGGTCTATTAATTTTTGACTGAAAAACAGTCCGCATTCCTCAGGATTGTACTTTGTCATTTCAGCAGGAATGCTGAGCAAGGCCCGTATAGACCTGTGTTTTGGCTTGCAGCGCTCAGTAGCCTGCCACTCTTTGTGTTTATCAAGTGTTTTTTTTTTATTACAGACAAAGAGGTGACGTGATTTGCAGAATAGTCTATTATCATCCATGAAATGATAATATGAGTCAGATCCAGGATTCAGAGGCGCCTTTCACTGGCAGAAGCCTAAATGTCACTGAGTGGCGGATGACTGAACAACAGGAGCGGTCTTTGAGTGGAGCTATATTCTCTGTTGATGTCCCATGTTGGAAAAACACAAAAGGGACGGGTCAACCTTCTCAGGTTACAATGCAAGAGTTATTCATGTATTAAGATATGCATATTCCCTAATAGGAATGTAGGCTGCATGAGATTCACCACCAGGATGACATTTATTAAAGTAAGCTATGGCTATTTTACCTGCACAAAGCATGAATCAGCGCTATTGCAAACCGTGTGGATTCTACCAGCAGCAGGCCCAACCTCAAAATAGTGAAGCACTTAAATTTAGATTACAAGATCTTGTTGCGTATCTTTGACTGTTACACCCTGGCAATTCCCAACCTGGTTATGTAGGTCATTTTTGGTCCAGTCTCCAACAGAACGGTTTAGTTGCGTCTCCCACAGATGATATTGCTTGTATATTTTTAGTGTCATAGTGTTTGTGTTTCTAAACTCTGTTAAAGCACTGGGCAGTAGGTTCGAGAGGTGCAACATGATGTAGGTCAGTAATTTGATCAGGTCACAGTCACAGCTGTTGCCTGGCTGTAGCGCTTCAGCAGGGCCCTGAATCTGTCTGGACAACCAGCAGCACAGGTGTCTGCACACAAATAGACATTTAAAGAAAGGGAAGAAAACACATGGAAGCTAATTTTACCTCCTGTTTGAAAGTTATAAGCACCTTCATAGCTTGTTTACCAAATCAGCCAGGAAAAAATCAGTTGATTTAATATTTTTATATTTGGAAGGGAAAAGCTGTTGCACCTTTTCTGATTTCCCTTGATCTCACCTGACAGCCTGTCCATCAATTTACTTATGTGGGGTTCAGCTCAGAGGTCTCATGGACAAAAAATGTGTTTTTATGTATAATTATATGTAGTTTTATGAAGACAGAGAAATCTCTGCTTGAATAATATCCATAATCATGATTTATTACATTTGAAATGCCTTGATTTGAAATGTTATCCATGCACATTTTAAATATCTGTTGGACTGCAGTGTTTGCAATGTTTTGTTTTTTGAATTGATGGGCACATTTTCTGTATTCTAGACTTGTGTTTGGTACACTTTATCCTGCATACTCATCCTATAAAGCTGTGAAGTCAAAAGATGTGAAAGAATATGTGAGTATATCATTTGTATTTTTACTTTTGAAATGATATCAGGCAGTGTCATTTTCATAGATTCTGCAAAGTGTTATGTGTTTCTGTAACTGTTTTTACATTTCAGGTGAAATGGATGATGTACTGGATAATATTTGCCCTATTCACTACTGTGGAAGTATTTACAGATATGTTTCTTTGTTGGTGAGTAACTCAGATATTTAATGTTTATCATTATACAGCTCCTTGATGGAAAATAGTTTACCTCTTGACCGTTGTTGTGTTTATATCACATAACTGTCACTGACTGATAAAGCCTGTTTTCCATTATGCTTTATTGTACCAGTGGCTCCATTATGTTGTGTCTTCATTGCAGGCTTCCTTTCTACTATGAACTGAAGATAGCCTTTGTAGTGTGGCTGCTGTCCCCTTACACTAAAGGGTCCAGTGTGCTATACAGGAAATTTGTTCATCCCACACTTTCCTCAAAAGAAAAGGTGAAAGCTCTTGGATTTTTTCTTTCACCTCTGCTAGTGCTGTTCATGGAAAGGCAGTGTAGACTCTCTGTAGGTTTTAAGTTAGGTTTTAAGTTAGTCCGCATGGTTTTGTGACTAATAGAATTTGAGCTCTGCAGCCTTTTAAGAGAACAAGTGCCATAGTGCAAATTCACTTTTCCACTTATGTTGTTAAAGATGTGTTAGCAGGACAGGAGACAGGAAATGGCATGGTGTTCCTCCATTTTTCATTTCCTTTTTGGTGATAACAGACACAGGATTAAATCAAGATGCATTAAAGAAATCTCAGCTCGGTGCATAAGATGAGTTTCACAATGAAAAATGAGAGATGTTTAGTTGTTTTTTGTCCTTGTTTCAGGACATTGATGACTATATTGGCCAAGCGAAGGACAAAAGCTATGACACACTGGTGCATTTTGGGAGAAAAGGGTTGAATGTTGCAGCCACCGCTGCAGTCATGGCTGCAACAAAGGTAATGCAGACTCTGGACATTTGTATTGTAGTGATCTGGGGGTACAGTAGAGGGTCATTGTAGATAAGAGCGTCATGCTTGTTATGTTGTTTGCTATTCACATAGTGAATTAGGTTTATGGAATGTTTAGTACAAGATCCAGTAGCCTATTGTAATGTTTGTATCACATTATTGATGCCCCTAAAGATGTTCCATTCTCTAACTGTCACACATTGGTGCTGACACTAAAATGAATACCTGGTGTTACCTGTTCTAGAGCCAAGGGGTCCTGTCAGACAGACTGAGGAGTTTCAGCATGCAGGATCTGTCTTCCTATCAGTCTGAACCTGTTAACACTGGCCCTGGCACTACGCAGCCTGCAGCAGCACAGCATCGGACCAGAACTATGATGCGCAGCAAGTCTGAGAGCCACAACAAGGGTGAGTTCATATATAAATAGCCACTATAGACTATACTGACTTAATCCAGCAAGCTAATAGTATTATCAAGGCTCTGTTGTATTCAGAATATCAATTTTGTAATAAAGCATGTTGATAAAAATGGGTAAGGTACTACCTTCTCACATAGAACATCAGCTATGATGGAGCCAACTTAATGCAATAGGAGGGCCTGGTTCGTTTGCGTAAAACAGATTATAATGTAGATTTCTGTCTTCCTGTTGAAGCTTGTTTAAGCTGTCAGATAATGTTTCGTACCTCTGCTTTCCTGAGTGGCCCCATAACCTCAGTCCTGCCTTCCTGTTTGGAGCAGGTCAGGCCTCACAAGCCTGCCAGGCTAACCATCCTGTGATAAAACCCATGTGTAGCTGTGGGGGATTCGTGCCTAGTTTAACATCATGTGGACACAGTTGTTGTTTGTTTTTATCTGGATCGGGTGTCATGTATCTTTCCTTAAATAATTATTCCTTTGTAGATAAATGTAGGCACAACACTTAGACATGATTGTATACGAAGGATGGAAATATCTGGACAGTTAAGGCAAAACTATTAAAGAAAATGGAATTTAGATTACTTCTGTTAGTATCTGAGTATATTCTTGATGTAGCTGCTGTCATTTTATTAATACACTCAATTATGGGTTCTGTAAGTCTGCCGTTATTCTATATTTTTCTAATTGTCAACAAATCCCTTAACAGACCAAAACTAACCATGTTTTAGTCCGTCCGTCTATAATTTCTGACTTTTCTGAGGAGGGATTAAAACAAGGACAGCAGGACTTGATTGAAGATATTTGATGACATTTTGCCTCTCATCCAAGAGGTATCAGTTCTGACTGACTGGCAGTAGATTCCTAAGTGTTTATCATTTGTGGGGTTGTTATCAGGGATGTAGTGTTTGTCGAAAAACCATCCTTCAGGTATTTATGCTCCTTCTCCTGGGACTGGGAAAAAGTTCCCAAGGATGCACTTGGTGGTGCAAGGTTCTGATAACTCCTAGCTTATGCTCCAGAGGGTAGTGAGAGTCAAAGAGGAAGTATTGGTCTGTGTGTGCGGGTTTCCCGTGTACACCAGTGTGGTGGCTCTTGTCCTCTACAGTGTGTACAGCACAGTCTAAAAAGATTAAACCCTCCTTGGATAACTAGACCTGGATGAGAATCTACACAGAGTAGTTCCTGACTTCCACAACTTGTTTGTGGCTGTTCACCCCAAGTCCATTGGTTCCTACTGAAGGCACAAATCTTTAACAGCACGTGACAGATATATCTCATTCAAGATTGTTCAGTAGTTTACCAAAAACCACTGGGCACTGTTGTTTTGTTGTTTTGTTGGAGACTATTTTTAGCTGCGGATTAATACACGTTTAGTACTCTAGTGAGTATTTATGGCAGCAGGATGGTTTATGTGGAACTGACACAAAATAAACTGCAGTGCCCATGTTCATGGTGATGAAGGAACATGTCACCCAGTGCAAGTGTGCAGATCACTGATGTTTTTTAGTAATAGTTTTGGACAACAATGGAGGTCTATCCCATAGCAAAGCTATCAGGCTTGATTCATTGTTGCTTTTGGTCTTTTCAAGGGATTTGCTGACAATATTAAACATATTATATCACAATTAATCAGTTGTCTTTTTAGACTAATGTGACATTTTAATACTCCACTTGAACAATGTTGTTCAACATATATCTTGGCTTTCTGCTGTCATTGCATTACATGACATGAAAATAGGCTGAATTGGACATAATTCTGCAGAATCGGATACTAAAAAGAAGAACGGAGGAGACTCATTAAGAACAGGCTTGTTAGTACTGCAACAGATTGGTTTGACTATCGTAACTTGCTATTTGGCCTCTGCTCTGTGGTCTGCAGAATGATAATGCATTATGACATTGATTTTCATAATCCCCACTGACCAAAATCAGAATCAGCTCCACAGCAATTACACAAAAAGTATTTGCCTTTCAAGTCAATAGAACAGAGACAGGATGTGCAAGTTGTTCAGCCCTTCCACCGACCTCTTTTCACGGTGCAGGACAGGATTTTGACATGACTGAATACGAGGTGTTGGGGTTGGACCAATGGGACTCCAAGGGGTTGCTGTACCAGACCATTTCACCTTCTGAGTCTGAGTCCACACACATTACGCCCTCCTCACTGACATCCCAGTCCTCCCAACCTCCCACACCCTCTCCACCTCCCACTCCTCCAGCTCCGGAGCAGCCTGAGGATGTGGGGAAAGGGGTACAGGCAGCATCAAGCTCTCCACAGCTCAGGCTGAGTAAGAGGAAGGCTCCTGAGGTATACTGCCACATCAACATGGCTGCTCAGCTGCTGCCTGATTCTAATTGCCCCTTGAGAGTGGTGATTTACTCACCCATTCACTAATTCCTACTGCTGTGTAGCTAAATAAATCATCGTGGTTCAGTACTTCTTCTTCTGCAAACTATGGAGAGTTTGGCTGCTAATCGGATTTCTGCACTGATTAAGCTGAATCATGTATTAACTTAAGTGGAATTATTGTTTAGTTCAAATGAATGTGTGATCTGATCTTGCTCTTGTATGATTGCAATTACTCACTTGTTTGGAAAAGTGGCATGGGATAAGTCATATTGACATATTCACATTGAATTTCCTTCCAATGTAGTTCATCTCTGATAATAACTCCTACTTTTGATGTAATGTTCATGGAAATTATTCTACATAATCAGTATCTGGAAATGAATGAGTATGCATTAATGCATTTCAACATCTAATTTCAGTTTGTTTGGCATGGTGATGCTAACTAAATGAAGCAGCGCTGTTTAAAGGATAAGGATATTTTTCTTATAGTCAAAAAATCCCCTGAAAAAAACAAAACCTGATATATTATTATATATTCCTGTGTGTCATAGACAGCTATTAATGTTGGAAAACTTCTAAAAACAAGTAGTTGAGCCACACTGTTGCACTGGGTGCACTGTTCCTTCATTACGATGAACCAGTCCACTGCAATTTATTTAAGTCAGTCCTAGATACAGTATCCTGCTGCCATAAATACTCAGTAGAGCAGCAAATGTGTATTCATTTGCAGCTGAAAATAGTTCTGGCCACATATATCCAAATATTACAGTGCCCAGCTATTTTAGGAAATTGACTCCTTTTTAAAATGAACCTAAATATTTGTGACCTGCTTTTACAGATTTACATCTTCAGTAAGAATCAATGGGTCAAAAGCTCTTTCACAGACAGGGTATGGAAGTTGGAAATTATTGAGAGACAGACTAAAAAATTCTTAGTTTTTGTCTTAACTTGGGATTCGTTGACAATAAGAAAAATACAAAATACCACTAGTCCTGTCCTTTGAATACTGTACATCTCATTGTAGCTATTAACTACCTCTCTCTTTGCTCTTATCCTCATCTGACCTCCCTTCTAGCCTCCTCTTAGAGTCTTAAGGCCTCTCACAAGATCCAGGAGTGCTCTTTCTTCGAACAATGAAGCCATGTGAAACTGTCCTAAAGACTACTCCAGCTGCCTTTGCTGCAAGAAGAGAAAATACTGAATGGCCAAAAGTTACATGACTGAAGCAGCCTTGCTTCAGAATAAGGTATTACCAAAGTGACCTATGATGACCCCTCTATATATATATATATAGTATATAGCTTGTGGCTCATGATTTAAAAAAAATGAGGTTTGAGACATTAAGATAGAACAAATGAATGAATGGGCTCCATTCTGATAAACATTTTGAGTTTGTGGGTAATTGAATATGCATTTATGTATACAGGTTGTGTGAACTTCATCTTTCTGATTTGATTGTTTTTATATATCAGGTAAGGGTAGGCAATCGCATGTGTGTCTTCCCAGTCATTTGTCCGCTGTTTATTAAAACAGAATGTACTGTCACTGAATACTACAGCTGGCATTGAGAGCGACATGGTCAATGTGGGAGAACGTGTTAAAAGCCAAGGATCAAAAGAAAAAGCATGGCTATTCAATCTGAGAAACATCTGTGAGCAGCTCAATCCTGTAATGACAAATTATCATTGTTATCATATTATTGTCAAGGTATTGACAAAAACATAAGACAACCTACCTTGTAGTAATGAAAAGTCAGACAGCAGTGGCAGACAATATTCTGTTATTTACCTCTCTATAAAAGCCTTAAAGAAAGACATAGCAGAGACACATAATTAAAAAATGTCTCCACACATGATATAACACAACTATGTTCTCATTAAACAATCATTTTGTACTATATTTTGAATCCAAAAGTACTGCCCTCAATAGTCTAAAATGGCCAAAAACTGTATAAAACAATAATCATAACAGATTAGTAGTTAATTTAATTAATTAATTAATTTCTTAATCATTAATGCTATTTTTTTCTGCAGTAAAGAAATAATTACTCATGTAACAATCAATAGACCACAGATATATTAAGTCACTACTACAAGAGGTTTTCCCAATGGAGCAGACTGTTTTTGACAATCTACTGTTCAGTTTGTACACACCTTTTGTTCATCACTCGAAAATTTATTTGGCAATTTAAGGCCAATTAGAAATATGTCCCTTTCAGCTGTAGCAAAAATAGGATAAAACATGAATAAGTATTTACTGTATATAAACATGGTTCTATTGTCCATGTTTGAAATCACTGTGTAATGCTCTGCTGTTAACTGAGCAACACTAAACTCAACGATCTTACCTTCTACTTGCTTCTATTATTTTTTAGGAATTCATTAAGAGTGACTTTATCAGTTTGCAGGTTTACAAACTTACATTTAACTTAATATTGCGTGGTGATACACTGTATGTTTTCATCCTGTACTTTACTCACTGAGCCTGATTCATAGCAACATTTTACACATAGTATCACAGTGTTGGTTGTTGATGGGTGGACTTAGGCTGGCAGTAGATTTATCATTTTCATCAGTGTATCTGTATCATTTACGGTGGTTTGAAGTTTGAATCAAAAGCTTCTCAGGTACAACTGTTCTGTTTACACATCATTCACTCTGATGTTGTAGATACACTTGTTATGCACATGAAATGTCCTTTTAATGGATAAATGGTGAAAAAATATGATTGTTTCAGCATTAGTAGTATCAGTGTTGTTAGAGGTGATTTCATTCTATTAAAATTCATGCAAAGTAAAACATAAAAAAATATGTTGCTCAGTAGCAGATTTGTATACTTGTGCGTAGACTGATGAATTCATCATTGCATGATGCTTGTTTTTAATTTCTTTGAAAATTGGATTTCTTAAGTGATTTTCTGTGAAGCTGTTGGCCTCTTCAGACACCTTGCTGGTAAACAATGAATTCATGTTTTGTTGCTTTGTAGAAAGAATATGAAATGTTATAACTATACATACATGTTGGTTATGCATATGAATAAGATGTCTTAGTTACTGATCAATTAGCCACTTTATTCTTGAATAAGAAATTTTGTTCTGGCAGGCCAGAATGTCAAATTACTTAAATTTCAACTTTATTGTAAAGTATTAAAAAAAACAGCAGTTAAGTGATGACATGATGGTTTATGGCTATCAATTTATTGTTCTACTAGGTTAAATGTTTGTTTAAATTGATTTACAGCCATTAAATATTAAAGGAAAACTCTTGACGGTGTGTCATTTGTTTTTGTCTTTTTAGCTTAATACAGCATATAAAAGAAAAGGATAACTTAATACATATGACTTTATTACATATATAACTTTATTGTATTATATTGAAACAGAAAACAAGATGTCACTACATGGATCAACAGATTACACTTTGAAGTTGACCCGATCGTGGTACTTCAAGTATGGATCATTAACAAACCAGTTCCTCCTTTTCCAAAAAGAGGTTGTCATTTTATCCAAAAGCTTGCTCTGTGTTTTGTTACAGAATACATGTTCCCTGAGGCGATTGCGTCTGGCAGGTTTCTTCTTCCACAGTTTCTTCTTGTATCCAGCCTGTTTACACCCAAAAAACAAGAAGTCAGAGTGGCAAAACTGTGTGTTTAAGGTGTAGAAAGAAACATTAATGATTTTCAGTCAGCAAAAAAACAAACTTGTACCTTGCGCCTGATCCAAAGGCCACAGTGCAGCCTCATGAACCTTTCTGTCACTGATTTTACAGTCTTCCTCTTCCCCTTCTTCACACTGTAGTACGTCAGACTTCTACTTGGTTGCTGAGTCAGACTGGGAGTAAGAGCCGATACCCTGCGCAGAAAAGTAGAGAAAGGGCACAACTACGGTTATTTAAAGGTCCAACTCAGTCAAATTATAAAACAACATTTTATCACCTAAGACAAGTAAGCATCACCAGCTGATACAGATGGTTTTAGTTTTGTATGGTCAGGTTTATATATTACTCTCTGAGATTTCTCACTCCACTACAAACACAAAAGTGGTGAGTAGAATTTTGTTTGTGGTGCATAACATACTTATTCAACCACCACAATCACGTAGTTTTCAAGTGAAAAGAAGTAGATTTTAAAGAAAGTATCATTTTTGTTGCACCTATACAGACTGTAATCCCAACAGCAGTTTTAGCTACAACAGTCCTAATCCTACAAATAATCCTGATTCCCCCAAACATAAAGGGATATGTGAGAGGGCTATAGGAGATTACAGTGAGAATGTATTAGTTAATGTATTTGTTAGCAAATAAATAAGTTAAGTAGTAGTAAACTGTTAAATTTTACTAACATTTTCTCCCCAGACGCTGATTCAATTTATCTTTCATTTTACTTTCTCCTTTAATGCAAGAAAATATTTTACACATTGTTTATTGGTAACACTTAAATGAGTTCTAATTTCTGATGCAAAAGTTACATTACATGGCCAAATGTATGTGGACACAATGTTACATACACATATGCGTATTGATCTTGTCATTCAACTGTGGGCTGTAACAGTCTCAACTTTTATGAGAAGGTTTTCCCACAATATTTTGTAACCCGGCTACAAAGATTTGCTCCAATTCAGCCACAAGAGCATTAGCATCCACACCAAAGGTGTTGCATGTGGTTGCATTAAGGGCTCTGCGTAGGCCAGTTGAGTCATTATAAAACTCTGAAAACCATTCTTTGCCAGCTTTTCTTTGAGCACAGATGCATGGACATGTTGAAACAGGAGAGGGTCTCCCCCAAACGCTTGCCCAAAAACTGGAAGCGAACACAGTCAATACACTAATAAAACAAGAGTGTTAACCTTTGGTCATAGCGTAACAGTATCGTGGTTCATGACACAAAAGGGAGACATATGTGTTGCTTTTCAGCTTATTATCAGGTGGTTACACTAATTATTGTTGTTAATATCCACCTGACAGCAATCTGAAAATCAGCAGGCGAGTTCCCTCTTTTACCGTTGTAGGATGTTGTATCGGGGTGTCTGACACACTGCAGCCCGCAGAGGAGCGCGGACAGCGGCTGTGGCGAAGCTGTACAGAGGCGGCGGCTGGATGAGGCTGGAGAACTGACAGAGCTGTGGTGTCTTGGCACACAGAGAGACAGACAGCGGCCTCAGCAGCCCTGTCAGACACAAGGACAACATGAAAACAGATGAGAGGAGTCGCAGTTAGAGAGAACACCTAGTACCGTAGTGACGTGCTTAAAAACTGCACGTAAGTTACGCCCAATTGCTGCAGCAGTTCAGTACATTTAAAAAATGGATACAAGTCTAAAACTTTACGGAATGAGGAGAGTGAAATGAAAAAGTATGAATATCAAATTGAAGGTACACACCAGACACCCTTCTTGCCAAGGCGGCCGCCATGTTTCCTTCCTGAATGCTACGGAGTCCTGTTTGGACAGATTTCATTTTTGTCGCATCCACCGTTACTACTAAATAGTGCATTACTGCCACCTAACAACAGTTTCTGGACGTGTTTGTCTGTAAGCCTTTCCGAAAATATCAACAACAAAAAAATCCAACATTTGACAGCCACTTAGATTAAGATGATTCTTGGGCTACATGTTAATATATCTATAATAACAATCCACTAATTTAAAGTACATAGCTACACTAATACAACACTCTGACAAGGTCCAGTCTGGGTAATCAGTACTTTTACTATTTATACTATTTAAAGTATTTTGTAAATACTTTAAATAGTACATTTAATGTAACAAAGTATTTCTACATTGTATCATCACTAGTTTTCCTTTCACCACTACTATCTGGTAATGAAATATAAATCCTGGTTACAAATAAAATAACACAGACAGTCCTAAAATCATTGTGGAGGTACGTTTCAGCCACCAGCAATTGTGTTATGTACTCCAGTATCCACTTTCTGTGCATGATATCACTCACAGTCTTTTATGCTACTTTCATCTGTATCGGTCTTTCTATGCCATGGTTCTCAAACTCTGTAAACTTGTTTATCTGATCCTGAGATCCTCCTGCTGGACATTTACATAATGTGGAAAGAATTGTTCCGTGCTGTGGGACTGAACCACAGTCTTGTTAAGAGTGACTTCCCTCTTTTCTTTAGTCTGATAAACCTTGCTGTATCCACTGAATAGATATTTTCATGGCAGACGTATATATTGCCCCATTAAAGAAAAAATAAGTAATTTTACTTGTACACTAACAACTTGGCATCCAAGATTAGTTGATTTTTAATTTAAGTTTGCAAAACAAGTACAAACAAGTAAGACATTTTGCTCAAGGTAATACTTTTTATTTATTTTCATTTAAAACATACAAGATAAACTTAAAAAAGCAGATGAAAAACATACAACAGTCAACACGGTGTGCTGTAACCAACTGCATTAAAAACAACAAGGCACCAACCACCGTAAAACCTCTCTGTAACTGTGGAACTACACAAGTTAAAGGAGGCAAACACAATTCTACCAACACAAGTGCAAAGTAAATTAATTACCTCCGTAAAAGAGGCGCTCTTCATAAGAGAGGTTCCCACCCAGTCGAGGCAAGCATCTCATTTTCACTGTTCCAGCATAGCTCTCATTATTCAATACACCAGTGTACAAAAGGAAAGTGTTCATCTGAGTGGAACAATTGTAGCAGTGTCAAACTACAAGAATTCGCAAAAGAGTCAACTTCTGTTCTTTACCAATATATTAAAATGTACCCATAAAAAAGCTGGTGTATTTTCAAAGTACTCTTAAGGCACCAGTCCAGGATTTTACCCCCAGTCTTCAGTTCTTTTGTCTTTAGTTGGGTCACAAGTCTTATTTATGGAGATGAGACTTCAGTTGGTTGTCCTACCAAACTCTTACTGCAGGAAAATTACGCTGGAGGTTCTTTGGTTCACCAGCCAGCATATACAGGTTCTGCATCACAGGGGATACCATAGTATCGACCTTGAGGTCGCTCTTTGCCTAACAATGGAGCTCTGGCTACATTCAGCTCTCCGTCAGTGTCTCGTCGTCGACGTAGTACTGTTAAAATGATGAAGAGTAGAGCCACTGAGGGGCAAAAGGAAAAACACCAGAGGATGTTAGAGTAAATTACCATATACAGTAAGGCTTATTACACATGCAGAAAGAGTTCATTGATTTTTTTATTTTTTTTATTTTGTCCTATATGCGCATGATTTGGTGTCAGTATAAGGGCAAAATCTGTTTCCAGTGGGCAAAAAACAAAAGGATTAGTGTTTCCATGCTGCCAGAGGCCAAATGACCAAAGGAGTCATTGGATTAATAGTCTCTCTGGAAATTAAAGTGTCATATATAATAGGCAAGAAATACACTCCCAGAACAATACTTAGTTGACATGAAATTTGCAGTAAATGCTTATTTTCAAGTCAATAAAAGAGAAACTGTACATTTCAACAACAAAACATTTCTATTTCATTAGTTATACCTGCTGAGTGGACTTATTTTATTCAGAAGTTTAAATAAACAACTTATTTACATTGAAGAAAGTTATAAGAAAAGAATTTAGTATATAAAAAAAGAGCAGTCCTGTACATTTTAATTGACCATTCATTCCTAAGTCACGAGTGGAAAGTACATCAGCGTGAGGTATTTTCCACTCTTAGCAATCCATGTATTATGAGTGAAAAAAAAGCTCACGTTAAGATACAGAACATATGTGTGCCTAATATTATCCAAAGTGAGCTATGAACCATTACTATACCAAACACGTACAATTAAGACTTACTTTAAATGGAATTGGTTTGTGTGTAATCAGATCATATAAATGTGGGACATTGCGGCTTAAAGTTTGTCAACTTTAAAGGCCATCAGTTTAAAAAGCATAACTTAATGTCCAATGCATTTAACATACTGTGAAGTAAGGTTGCATTACAAAAGACACTCTGAAATATCAGAAAAAATATTAATGCAGTTGTACTTTTTAAAGAATTATGAGTAAAAACAAGATTTTATTCGAGTATTTCTTCATGTGCATTAAAAACATAAAGAATTATTGTATGTCTTCCAGCATTGTTACTTACCCCCTCCTCCAATAACTAAAAGAGCAATAGTGACAGGAGCCAATTCACAAGTGTCCCCTGCTTTGCGGAAGAAAGTCTCCATGCAGTAGCCTGGAGCCAAGCTGCCCTCTGGGCAAAATGCATCATTCGGACACTGAATGGGGTTCACATCAGGACTCTGAGAGAACAACATGCTCTGTCATCAAACAACCTCAAGACATTTTTCTAACAGCTTAATTTTCTCTTGTTAGGCAGAGTGTGGGAGTTGTAGTACTCACAGGGCAGTAGTGATTCTCTGGGCAAACATCACAGCTTTCCTGACCCCAGTGGATCTGGAAGAAGCCACTGCTGCAGATTTGACACAAACTCTGATGGGGAGCCTTGTGCATGCCTGTTCAAAACCAGATATCACTTGGATGGATACTCATGCTTCCCCCTTTTTTCCTATTATAAGCTGCAGTACCCATAAACATTAATTATTAGGGCCCTGCAGCTTTAAGTTAGCATCATGTGCATTACCTGGCCGACACGGTGTGCAATCTTTAGCAGCGGTCTGTAGAGCTTCTGTTCCTCCAGGACATGTCTGGCACTGGGTACAACCAGAGGAGCTGTCAGAGTGAAAGGCACTTGTTTGTGTCTGTAAATTGACAAACTATTAACAATTTCATGGCAACCAAAAACAACAACCAAAGCAGATTTAGTTTAAAGGTGTTTTCCAACCCCTAATCAAGGATTTTTGGTTGGTGTCAAAGAGGCAACTAGACTGTCACGATGAAGGACCGAGCCTAAAGGTGAAGTTCTTGGTCTACCAATGGATCTCTCCTTCCAACCCCCACCTATGGTCAAGAGCTTTGAAGGAGATTCCAGTTAGAAAATGCCTAAATCTATTTCCTTCTTTATGTGGAAGGTCCTCATAGAAACTGCTGTCTTCTCATTCCTCCTCCTGTGTTTTGATCAAGATGCCTCAGAGATATCTCCCTGTGGAACTATTCTGTGTATGTCAGCTAAGAGTATAGCTGGAGGGACTATCCAATCTAGCCTGGGAATCTGTATGATCTCCCTGGGAGACCTTGCAGCCCTTAACCTGCTGTAACCTTATCTCAAACTTGGATACGGGATGACATTTTCTAGGGATTGACCTGGTCATCTTGCTCCTGTATCCTCACACTAACTTATATTTCCCCATTTATATCCGCCTGGGCATGATCTTACACACCACTTTTCATACCTTCTGCTTATTAATCAAAGTAGCGACTGTGTGACTGACCTTGTGTGTGTGTGTGTGTGTGTGTGTGTGTGTGTGTGTGTATCTGGCAAACCATGGGATGAAATCATGTGATGTCTGTGGAGTCTTGTTGTTAGATGAAGTGATTTTCCAAAATACAGTTAAAGTTTTGGGGTCCTAGTTACAAACAGAAACAGAAATAGACACGGAAACCTGGTGACAGTCAAGTGCAACTCACTTGCAAAAACTTCCTAGTGCACAGGGTGAACATGAAGTGGAACTCTGCTGCGATGAAAAGAAACCTGAAAGCAGCAGACAGAAAATAACTCAACACGTGTGATTCATGTTTTCTCTCTTAGATAACATGAGATCTCATTGCATGTAAACTAGTAATCGTACATATCTAAAGGTAAATAATTTATTCATTTGAGAGCTTAAATCCCCTTGTTATTGATCTGGTAAAGACATTTATTTTATCTGTCTAATTTCTAAAGCTAAATAAACACACCTGGTGAACAACTTGTGCAAGTGTCTCCACCAGTGTTATTGTTGAAGGATCCAGGAGAGCAGGGCTGACATAATGGACTTCCTGTGAAACTGTGCCATAGTATAAAAATACACAAGAAATCGACCAGTGAAGTAGACAGTAGAGTAGTCAAGACCAATAGAACTAAAAGAACATTGTGAATTTGTTGCAATCATCTGTGTCCTTACTTTGTGTAGAAACCACGGTTGCAGGGCAGACACTGCTGCTGACCAGCTAGGGGCTGATAGAAACCTCTGGTGCATGGCAGACAGGCTCCAGGAAATAGACACAGCCCGGGGTCAGAACAGCACGCACACAGCAGGGTGTCTCGGGAGGAAAAGAGAATCATTAACTTTGACTTTATTGTCCATTCTTACGGTTTTAATCCTTGCAGTGCTAAATTTTAGAGGGTATCTTTTAAGAGGTTAAGTACAGACAGGACAAGTCACCAATACACAAGGATAAGTTAAGATCTTAAAACATTCAAATGTTTCTGTGATGCACGATCGCACTCAAAAAAAGAGTAAACTGGTGGTTTCATGTGAGGTGACAAGGTAACTGACTCACTGTTGTCGTACTGCGATCCTGGTGCACAGGGCTCACAAGTCGAAGTATTGAATGCAGAGCAGCTCGGGGTCGTGCTACTGAGAATCACAGGAGTTGGAGTCAGACTGGTCACATTCTCAATGAGAGTCGTGTTCATCACGGCAGGAGCGAGTGTGGTCTGGCTCAGCACCATGCCTGGAAGCATTAAACAGATCTTCTTCTGTTGTGGTGTCAAGTAGAAATTGATGGCAAATTTAGTCTTGGAGACTCAAGTGGTCACCATAATTGCATCTCCCCTTCTTCTCAGACATACTGAACATGGATCTAGCCTCGGGAACAAACAAAACATAAAGCATTGCAGGTGAGCCATGGACGACTGCCTGCGTATTACCAAGAGGGGAACTTCTTCGTTAAACTAAAGCCGTGATATCTTTAATAAAAAAATAAATAAAAATCACTCCACAAAATCTTAAGTATACAATTCAACATTATCTAACCACTGAGAAAGTGGGGGCAACAGGTACTATAAGCACATCAGCAAAACAGAGCCCATATTGTGGTAGTAATCACATTAGCATGCTTTCTTGACTACAAGCCATCCTTCTCATGAAATGCAATTATTCAGAAAAGAGGGGGTCATGTGATTTCACTGGTTCAGTCTCCTCTGAGTTGGCAACATTTCTCTCTCAAATGCTTTAGACATGAGCCTCTGTTGAACTGGCAGAAAGAAAAGCTGCAATCCTGAAAGTTTGGAAGGCTCAGAGTCAAATGCCAACTGAATTATGAGTGCCTAAAGAGATATTACAGTGACATGGCAGCTAGATGCCATAGTTTAAAATATGATAAGTATTAACCTTAACATCAGGGACAAAAACCACATGAGTTATATTGCGGTGATGGCTGGCAAGGTTGCCTACTAGTTTCCAATTTGGGATAATAAAACATTACTGAACAATAGACTAGGCTATCATGGAACACATTAAGTCAGTGCATTAATTTATTATAACGTTTCATGAGAAGAAAGTTATTTTATCCCATGTGTAGTGTTTTTACTTTGATATAATACGCTTAAAATTGAACTATAAAAGGCGAGTCCACTTTGGAGTCGCTTTAACTTTAAGTGGTGAATTAACATCATGGTATTTAATGTGATCTATCATATCTCAATAATATCTCTATAATAGACAAATAGTGCCTCTGAAAGTGTTTTAAAGCATTGCAGCAGTCGTGCTGCTAGATGAGCGTAAACGTACCTATGAAATAAGAGGCGCATATTCCAAGCAGAACTCCCCGGCAGTCCATCCTCCAGATATTATCACCTATCGACATTACCGAGAACAACCAACAAACAATGTCGGGCTACAGAACCTCATCCCTGACAAGTAGTCGAGTGAACTACAGCGACACAAGCTCGCTGGATCAGACCACTTATTAGTGTCATATGACAAATACACATCATGTGATTTTGCTTTAGAGGGAAAAACTGAGAAAAATGCAGGTAGATCTCCTGCTGTTACACGGAACTGCCAGCAGGGGCGCTACTGTTTCTTATATGGTTCAAATTAATTGTCCAGTAATATTCTTCATGGATAGTTTATTAAATTTCTGTGTCTGTGTCTATGGGACTCAACAGGGAACCTATTGTGACATTACTGTAGATTATATTGTTTTGTAAGTAATATTATTTTAGTTAGATTAGTTCATCATAGTAGAGATTCCATGGTTCATCTGAGTAATGATGAGTGATATTTGTACAGTAACTTGTTACCACAGCATGCAAGCCACAACACCAACATTGATTTGGGGAAGGGACTTTTTTTCACAAGTCACAAGTTGAAGATCCACTTCCCTTTTCATGCCACATTCACAGATAGGTGGAATTTACTTTGGGGAGAAATGAAAAAATAAATGTTGACATTTTTTAAAATTTGCTGGACATAAAAAACACTTATATATATTACAAGTAGACTAAAGTCACAAATAATCATCTTAACAATGGAAATAAATCATAGTGGCACTTATTTTAATACAAAATGTGTCACATTCAGAAAATGGCTAAAGATGAAAAGCTAATTATCTCACAGATTTCTTGCAACAAATATAACTACTAATCTTTCTGATCTAAAATTAAACATTCATAGGCCCGCGGAGCATGTTGCAGATATTTATGTCTTGAGTGTTTCCGTCAGAGAAACAACATAAGGAGCGTCCTTCTGGATCTGATGCTCTAAGCTCAGCTCCAGTTCCTCCCAGCTTTTCTCCTTCAAGCTTTTCTGGCAGAACAAGAAACAGAGTGATGGTAGAGGAGTTTTATTCACTGCCACGGGCATGAAAAATCCTTAACACTAACAAAAACAGACAGAGATTACAAGTGAGGATTTCATACTCACTCTGTCGTGCTTCTCTGTGTGTCTGAGAGTGTGTGCTGCCGCCGGTTCAGAGGTTTTGGCTTTCTTGCTTTCAGTTTGCTTAATTCTTTGGCGCTCATGTTTTTTGTCTTCAAGCTTCTTCTGTAGAGCCAAAACTCTCTCATCCTGAGTCACCGCCTGCTGAAAACGCAGCCTGGCTTTCCTCTCCTCTTTCCTGCAACATGTAAAAACTGTCATGAACATGTGTGTGTGACATTTACGTGTTTGCATATGTATCTTCCCGCATTTTCCTTCTACCATAATCTAGTCAGAGCCAAACATTTTCCCGACCTGATGGCTGCAGCTTGGGTCAGCACTCTCCTGTGGATGTTGATGGTGTCCAGCTGCTCCAACAGCAGTTGCTTCTTGCTCTGCATCTCCTCCATGATGTGCTGCCGTTTCTCCTGCTGCCCTGTTTGTTGTGCTTCCTTCAGGAGGGCTAGTCGCTCTTTCAGCTCGACCAGGGACATCTCTCCCAGCAGCTTGTGGCCTGCAGTCTGACGTGGGACATGACAGTGTCCAGTGACACAAGATGTATGTGGAAGTATGTCAAATGTGAGATGGCATCCATGCTTTCTTCACTCACCTCCGTGTTGTCAAAATTCCTGACTCTAATGTGAGGAAGCGATTCAATAGTGTGGATTTCATGGATGATTTCGAATTTCCTGCTGAGCTCTGCCTGTGCATCCTCTAGTGCTTGACGAAGGAGCTCTCTGCCTTGTTCTGAGACTTCTTTCACTGTGAAATGTGCATGAAATCAATGAGAATGAAAGAGAAATCATGAAACAAATGATCATTGTATTGAGTGATGTCAAAAAATAGGGCGTACCTATACTTTGCTTGAATTTCTGTAACTTCTCTTTAGCTGCCTTTGAGTTCTTGTGGCCCTCTGCCACTTGTTGCACCAAGTCTCTCATTTCTTTTTCCTCCTGCAACCTTTTCTCAGCATATCTCCGCATCAGCTGAGCTGTCTACAAGACACAAAAAATCTTTTAAAGAAACACCATGTTTCATGAATAACTGACATGCTTTTGTCTAATTACCCTTCCCGAAACGAACTTTAAAGCACCGTGTAATATTCTGCAAATGCCAAATAAGTTATCAAGTGACCATTACCCACCTCTTCTTTCTTCTGCTGAGCAGTCTTCTGGTTGCGTTCCATTATGCGTGTGCGGGCCATAGCTGCCTCCTCATAACTGATGCGTCCATCCAGACGCCTGCGCTCAATCATAGCCAGCTCTTCATGAAGGTCCTTCTCACGCATCTCCTTCTGCCACTGTAGGAAGGATGAGGGCTCACGTGCCCCCTCTACCAGACGCTCCATTCTGTGTCACAAATACAAACACATAATGAGTCATGGATTGTTCAAACTGGTTGAGGTCCATTGTCTCAATGAAATCAAGATCTTCTTTGCGAGAGAGACTTGAGAACAGATTACATACACATGACATCACATCAAGAGTGTTCAGTCACACAAAGCTGTGATCACTTGTGATCAAAAAATAAATCTAGTGAAAAAATACAAGTAAATTGTTATTGTAGATCAAGCAATGGCAGGTTAATGCTGTGCTGTACCTTTGCAGCTCCTCCTCCACCCGGCGGTCATATAGTGCCCCCGTCCTCAGGATGGCTGCACTGTTGAGCTTGATGGGCCAGCTGTTACTCTAACAGAATCAGAAAAATACACACATGCCAGTGGATATTATAACTACATTAGTTCATATTTATCACTATCATACTGGGGACTCATGCACTGAGGCATGTGAAATTATTAGATCTCACCTTATTACTGGAAGGAGATCCAGATGAATGAAATGAATTGAACTTGAGTTTTGAATCAAAGTCCTCCTTAATGACAGACATCACTTTCTGCAATACAAATGAGGGTTCGTAAGAAATGTGAACTGACTCTGAGCTGACACTGACTGAGTGAATGTCTCTTATCTAAAAGGATGTGTTGGGATTCAGTTACCAAGAAATGAACATTAAGCAAGTCAAGTTAAGTCATTTATATTTATATAGCCCAAAATTACAAGAAATGAAGAAATCCTGGGAAGCTTTTTATCTATAAAAATAAGGCTGGACATGAATCAATGTATACAGAACAGAAATAGCCCATACCTTGGTGCGTTCAGACTTCTGTGTATTTACACATCTGAACTGTTTCGTATTTGCCTCATAGAGAAGTTCCTTTGAAGAAAAACAGATAGGATGTCATTAGTGTTAGTAATTATATATGCCACTTTAACAGAATTATTTTAGTCGAGCAGTTCAGAATTAAATTCCAAAAAAACAATAACTTTATTATGCCTTTAATCTGCTGAAATTAACTGTTGCATATTCCAGCTGTTGATTTACAACTCTTTCTGTCAAACCTGTTTTTTCTTATATTACATTAATATAACCATATTTTTCCTTTTTAGATATCCTTTTCTGATTATGATGACAAACACTGACATCATACCTCTATCTTTTGATGGTTCTTTTCTTTGATCTCCTCTATAATCTGCATCTCTTTTGGAGCCCTGTATGTGCTATTTGGTACCTACAAAACAAAAAACATTTGAGTGGTGCGTCCATCACATCCTCAACAAAATATACATGACCTTTCTTGTCTATATTCTCATTAAGGATATATCTGTTGGCTGTTACACAAAAACAAAACACGGTACACACATAAACCAAATGTGTGGCAATGTTTGAAGAAAATATTGTATATAACTGTAGATGAGGCTGACTGGTTTTGATTTTTCCTGCTGTGGAATGAGCTCCGACATAGGCAGAAGTGGGGGTTTTGGCTTGGTGAGAGAGAACTCCTGGGTCTCAGTGGTTTTCATTGACACTCTCTTGATCTGAGTCCCTCCAGACATTTTGACAGCAAGCTGGTTCATGAGAATTTCAATCTCAGGGCGCCATCTAAAGGACAAATAGACATATGCTTTTCATCCCTTCTCTTTGAAATAACATTCATTTCCTGAAAAATGTTTTTCCTGTACTCTGCTTTTCTCGCCTTAGCAGAGGGCCAATCCATTGTTTCTCCACATAGGCAGCATCATAGATTTGATTCCACTCCTGTTGTATCCACGTGGTGAGGTTTGTGAAGAAGAAAGTCAGGAACTAAAGCCAAACACAAATACACACACTTACACAGAGGGCACAGTAATGGAGCTATTCATTGCTGGTTATATCCAATGCAACAACACTATCAGAAATGGAGTTTCTCACTGTGTGCATCATCTTGATGTCCAGAGACTTGACAATGTTGCTAAATCTCTGAAGTCCAAGGTCATCAAGAGCAAATGTGGTGAGGTAACAGATAACTGAAGAACAACATAGTATTATAAACGTGTCAGCGATAATCTTGTTTTATTCAGAGCTTGCGTACAAGACTGTTTAGTTCATTAACTTACTGACAAACTGGCTGCGATCACCTCTGGATAAATATTTCACATTCTGGCCATAGAAGACATTGATAACGATGTCCAGTAACTTTTTGTGCTCAGTACATCCAGACACAACATCAAGTACGAACTTCTTATGCAAAGTGTCCATGTTCTGCAAGAAATAATAAATGTGATATTCAGGTGTAAGCACAAGCAGAATCAGGACACTGATCTGAAGCTACAGGCCTACCTACCTGCAGTTCCTGTGAAGCATCGTCCATGAAGTCATCCAAACACTGTCTGCCAGCGCTGAACTTATTGAGCAGCACAATGGCCTCCTTGACAAGTGATCCATAGCTTGGTGCCATCTTATATCGACCTGCTGGTGGAGATTGACAGTCCTAACTGTGGTGAAAAAGATCTTTGCTGGCAGGACAGCCCGCAGAAATAAAGTTTATATTATCAATACTCAAGTATAGAGAGTAAATCTGAATTGTAGGTTACTTCTAGCTGAGACAGACTGACACTGTTACTATTAAAAGATAGACCTATATAAAATAAATGTTCCCAAGAAAATTCACGGAGCGGCTTGTTTGCAGCGCCGACCGTTGCCAGGTTCAGCCGTTGCTTAGAAACACTAATGCAAACAGAAATATATCCCAGCTAAAAGACCTATTAATGAGTAGCCAACCACACAAAAACAGAATACATCAACATTCATTTGAATTAATGAGATGTTTTTTCATTATTACTGGGTTGTTTTGGTAAACATGTACAAAAACATTCTCGGTTTTAATCCATCAGATGCAGATTAACAGTGTGACATCCTGATCCTTTGTTGGCTCCCACAACAATAATTATGACGTAGCATATTGTGACGTCTGTGAGAGCCTTGCGCTGCCTTTATGAGCTGTTGGAAATGTTAAGCACATCACCGTGATCAATGCAGCAAGGAAATACGTGATGATAATTATAACCACATGAAGGCCTATGCGTGGTTGTCACAAATAGTTGTTATAGGGAAAAGTGACTAACTTCACATCAGGGTTTTGAGGGTTTTGTGGCGGAAAAAGCTGATTACCACTAAATAAATCACATGCAAAGTGAGGTTAAATAGTCTCACAATGCATCATCTGATTTCCTCCTATAATCTGATTAACATAAGACGATTTCTATGAGCATGTAAACAAAGTTATTGTGTTGTCAGTCTGTGGTCACAAAATTTGTTTTGAAGAATCCTGAATATTTTAAGTCTTACAGTGCAGGTCTTAGCAGTGAATTGTCAATCGAAGAATGAGTTGTAAGAATGAACTGTCAAGCTCTAGTAGCATATTAGGATAACATGGATAAGAAGTCTTAGTTAGTTTAAACAGCTTCAGTTTCATCAGCTGTCAACTCTGCTGATGAAGACTGTTTGATAAGACTGAATCCTCCAGAACAAGCAAGAGGACCTGTTTTAACAACTCCTGTTTCCCCTGGTGTGCAGAATGATGTGCAGAGTTTCAGACAAGACAGCTGTATTCACATGTATTTGAGAAAGGGGAAAGTTTCTTTGTGCTGACCTCAAATCTGAATAGGATGTGTACATAAAAGCATGATGTTGTGAGATCACAACTAGCCTGGAAGCCAATCATGGTCCAGTATGCAGCATACATGGTTTGCATATAAAGTAGAAGTAATTTTAAGAGTTTTAAAATAGGTTAATCACACTTCTTTGTGGAAAACCCATAACTGATATCATTATTAGAAGTCAGAATCAGAAACAGAATCAGAATCAGAAATAGGCCTAGGCTACCTTATTGTCCCAGAGGGGAAATTGTTGTGTCACAGTTGCTCACATTGCACATCAGGGCATGACGGAATAGAAATAATAATAATATAAAGAAATATATAAATCGAAAAATAAATACAAAATCTAAATAATTATAATTATTTTCTCGAGTTTTTCTATATGTAAATGAAAATAAAAATAAATGTCACCTGTCACTTAGGCTATATTGTCTGGCTTGTTCAGAAATGCGCCCAAACGCGGTTGTGAGCTCGGTGTTTGACAGCAGCACTTGAAGGTATCATTTCCTGGGAAAGTGGGAGGTGAATGTTGTCAACGTGAGTGTCGTCGAGTAGCGCCAGAGAACAGCAGAGCCGTCGGTGCTCCGCTTGTCTGTATCGTCGGGACTTTGGAAGTGGCCGGGTGGGGGAGACGGGCAGCCAACCTCGGTATTCAGCGAAGATGGAAACAAGTCGTTGTTTTCGAATATCTCCTTTGTATGATTTCATAGCTGTATTGTAACGTTTGGGACAACTTACCATAGCGTTACATTGTGATTTGTACATTTTCTGTTTTGGAAACCAGCGCTAGCTAGCTTAGCAGCCAACGGACTGTCAGACACACAGGTACAGCAGAGGAGAGGAGGGGTTGGTGACAAAGGAAGGTGGCGAGGTAACGATGAATCGCTTTCGAAAGTGGCTGTACAAGCCCAAGGTAGGTTATCCTGGCTTCACACGCTGTGTCAGCTCCGCAGTCAGTCAATTTTAATACATAGCTTTGGAGATAGCTAGCAGCACAGCCGACCAGTGTGGCTGGCTAGCCTGATGAGTTCATACACTGCCACACATCTGCTAACGTTAGCCTGTGTTCCTGATGTTACACTGTTTTAACCAGCAGATATCCCTTTGTTGTTGTTATTTAACCTCTAATCAGGACTAACAATGTTACAGCCGGTCAGTGTACACTTAATTACACTGACTCACGGTTGCCTTCAGCTGACATTGCCATTAATGTTTGGTATTGTTGAAGTGCTTTTGTTTTGGTATTATAGTCACAAATTCTCTGTAAAACCTTAATAACAACAAGAACAGCAGTTCTAGTAATAGTGATAAAATAATAATTAAAATGGTAGTAATTTTAATCACAATACTGTCATAATCTTTTAACAAAATAAGAAATATATCCTGTAAAATAGGAAAGAAAATAAAAACTTAATTTGCATTTTAGGGCTGCAACGAATTATTTTCATGAAAGATCCATCTGCTGGTTATTTTCTTAATTAACTGATTAATCATTTGGTGTATTTAAATGTCAGAAAATTGTAAAGGAAATGGCTATCAAAATTTCTGAAGCCCAAGTTGATGAGTTCACATTACCTGTTTTGTCTGACTAATAGTCCAAAGTCCAAAGATATTTACTTTTTTACTTGCACATAAGACAAAGAGAAGCAGCACTGGGCAGCAGAACTAGGTAAAATGTTAAAAAATGACTAATTGATGATCAAAATAGTTGGTAGTTATTTTTCTCCAATTGTTTCAGCTCTGAAGCATTTGGATGGGTTTTATTTGTTTGTGGATTGTAGACAGCACCACAAATTGGATAAGCTGTTGTTAAAACTAGGGCTGGGCAATAAAACAATAACAATAATTATTCCGAAACAATTTTCCTCAATATAAAGATAACAAATGTTAATTAAATGTTCGATTTCATTAATTTAAATAACAAATGAACACTTTTCTATTAAGATATTTATTTTGTTAAGGAAGAAGGACTGAAAAAAGATTGTACTTAATTTGCTCATGCATATTTGTTGAAAAAAGATTTTTATCATTATAATTCTTGTAAATGTTTTACCTTAGATTTGTTAAGTGATCCACCGTTTGGCAAGTATTTGTCATGTTCTGACAATAGTTTAAAACCACAATTGACTGTATGGTTTCTTCAACTTTGACTCTGGAGCCCAAATCTGCCTTTAAGCTTAAAATAAATAATGTTTCGGCATTTATGGCAGTAATTATCAATATCGATTGATTTAAAAAATTTTATTGTCATATCCCCCAGCCCTTGTTAAAGTCAAAACACATCAAATCAGCTGCTACTTGGTCCTAGGATACGCCATTTGTAGGCAAAAACATCACTTTTAGAGCGAGCTATAACAGATGTGTGGTTATTCTTTAAATCAAGCTCAGTGTGGAAACATGCCTGACACAGCAGAGGATGTATTGAAGGCTTGGTCGCCTTGTTAAATGAGCACTTTTATAAATGCCAACTGCAGCACTTTTTAGGATGAATAAATGTGAATATTTCTCCAGGAAAGGAATTGTTGTTAACATTTAGGTTTTAGGAGGAGATATTGCTGCTATACTTAATGTGATGATTTGCACACATGAGAAACTCCTGATTCGTCTACTAATAAAGAATTCTGAGCTTTAGATGTAATATATTCCATTGAAAAATACTTTGCGAAATGAACTGTACTACACAGTATGCTAATACAGCCTCCTCTGGGTACAAAAATTTTATTATTATCCACTGCAGAGCATTTATATAAAAACATGGAATTAAAATAATCTTGACTTTTGATAAAGAGGCTAAAGTTTTCTTCCCTAGTGCATGCACACAAGTCCAGAGCAAGTCGACAGACCTGAATAACATTTTAGTGTGTATAATGCATGCCGTCCTTTCAGTATATTGGCATAATAACAGCACATTAAAGGTTGACTTTGCATCATAACTGCTGTAGATTTTGAGTCTTAAAAGCAGATTTTTAGAAATTAGAAGTTATAAATTGAGGAAGAAATATTGCAAATAGCCTCTTTAAAAAGTTTGTGACCGTGGTGCAGTTCTACGTTTCTTGGCATATAAAATCACACTTTTGCTTTACTTTGAAAGGTTTGTAAACGTGTATTTCTAAATGTCCGTATACGTTTATAAGTCAGTCTGTCTGGTAGTAGAAGACAACTGTGTTTCCATATCAAACAATAATAGTAATTGGAGTGAGAGCAATGTCAGACAGAGATAAAATAACATGCCTGTGATTATATATTATCCACCTGCTCTTTACCGCATAAACGTGCCTGCGTCATTCCTCTTTTCTCTGTCTAACCCTATTTGCTGTCGCAGCATTTTTGTGGTCCATTGTTGGGGTTAGGCCTAAGTGTTGGGGTTCACCAGAGTATTGTCATATTCGTGAATGACTACTGACTTTGAAGTGCTGAGCTATTACATCAGTGCCTTTTCTGCCAAATCACGGCCATGGTACGATTTAATACAATTACACGTCTGTGGGTTTTAAATGACCAGTTCTGCCTCCAGGGGGTGAAGGGAAAAGTGCAAAAACCCTCGGTAATTATGCTGGTCAATATGAAAAGACAACATTAATGAAAGGAGGGTTCAGATCACTTTATGCTCCTGCTACGTAACAGCAGCTAAGCTACAAAGTAGTTTGTCTTTTCCCCGGAGAGAAAATATTTCTGTGATAATTAAAATTTGTGCCCAACCCACATTTTCTGGCATTTATAGTTGAACACCGCATAGTATTGTCATCTTGCATCAACAGTAAGCCATTTATTATTGAACTATGGTCTCCCGGAGATGCAAGACTGTTGAATCAGCATGTTCCCTTGACTGAAGCAGAGCTATTGATATTTCCCGAGCTGCTCTTTACCTCCCAGATAAGTCCCACTGAGGAGGACTTTCTTTTGCCCCTGCTACACAATCTCTTCCCAGTGTATACATAATGTACCGGTCTATACTGCTTGACTCTGCCATCAAAGGGCCAACTTCCAGAAAGAGATGAATGTGTGAGAATGGATTGTCTTGGTCGTCTGTAAGGCTGTGGGGGAGAGTCTGTAGTAGTGAACTCACCTAAAGTAAGGCTATAGTTCTGTAAATAGATTCTTCATGTTCCTTCTAGGTCTTTGAACTGGTTTAGCTAGTTTTGTGTGAATGGTTAACCTCTTTTTCCCAGAATATATAGGTATTTTGTGTCTTTTTATCTGACTGCTCATTGAACTTTGTACATTCAGATACAGGTTTTAGATAGGTGGAGAGGCTTTAGAGAGGGTGAAATCAGGGGGACAGTATTAATAAAAATCTGCTCCATCACACATCTTCACAGTCCCAAACAAAGATGAGACCTGGCTCAGGTTTCCGCGCTATCAAAATGGCCACTGTCTCCTCACCTCTTGTCCATCAGCGGCAAACTTGCAGAGTGACTCATGGCGAACAAGAGAGATGTCAGGAGGCTAAACTTGTAGACTTCTCTCTAGCCTGTGTTCCTCTCTTGGTTGTTATTCCATCAGGCATTCAGGAGCTGACCTTCAACTCCACACCACCTCATCTGTCAGTGTGACGGGCTCACAGCTCGCACCAGGCCGGGTGCACTCAACTCCATCTACAGGATGCCACTAATTTGCCTTTCGTTCCCCCCTCTCTCCACCGGACAGTTTAGTGCGTGGGTAGCCGACTTTCTCCTCCTTATCGAAATGTCAAACAGATATCAGTGTGACAGTGTCAGCCCTTGGCAAGTGTATGAACATAATGTAATGCTAATGTCATGCTTTGATAAGGTCATCCAACAGCTGACAGATCACTGATTCTTAAGAACTTGGAAAAATTACATCTTCGTTTTAGATTTCAGTGAAAAGAAAATGCCTAGAAACATTATAGCCATAAACTAAGACAATATGTAAGATAATAATAATTTTCTTTATCAAACATGCTGCTGGTTATTTTCTTGATTAATGAAATAATCATGTATTCTGTCATAATCATGTCATAAAATGGTGAAAAGTGCAGTCCAAATGCCAGATGCTATCCTAGAAGACTAAGAAAACCAGCAAATATTTACATTTGATAAGCTAGAACCAATGAGGTTTTGGCATTAATGTTTAAAAAATGACTTAAAAGATTAATTTACCAATAAATTGTTGTTAGGAAAATCATTTCAGGTTTAAATACAAGTTTAACCCATAGATATATTTAATGATTTAAGAATTATTATTATTATTATTTATATCTAGAACAATGCTGTGATGTTAATGAAACACGTCAAGGCATGCACGTATATACCATGGCCGTAAATCATTGTCATGCCACCATAAAAGATGCTTTAGAGATGTGTGTCTACTGTCAGAACAAAAACCCAACATGTTGACAGCTGATGGTCTCAACAAAGCAACACATTTTTACTTATCATCCGGCCAGTTTTGCTTCTGTTGCCAGCTGTGTGGGCCCTACTCATCAGTTGAGTTTGATTTTGAGAGGAAATATTTATCTGTCAAGAGGTGGCACTGACACATGGTTAAAACCGCAGTACTAGCTATATACTGTATGTCTAATAAAAAAACACATTTTCAGTAACCTTCCAGGCTAAGAAAAGTACATTTTGTATGAAATGAACTGTATGTGGCTCTTAGTATTGGGTCCATGCTCCTCTTTCAGTTGATACCCATGAACATGATTATGAATTTAAAGACATTTGAAGTTGAGATCTTTGTTCTCAGATAATTTGTTCATCGTGTAGCAAACAATCAACGTACCAAGGACCTATGGGCTAGAGCTGAAAATTAATTTGAAACAATTTTGATAATTGTGTAATCGTCAAATAAGCCAAAAAGGCCACAAACGGTCTGGTTCTAGCTTCTTATATGTGGAAAATATGGCACTTTTCTCTGTTTTATATAATTTAAAATAGAATATATTTGGATTTTAGTCTATTGTTTGGACAAAATTTGTAATTTGAAGACATCACCTTGGGTTCAATGAAATTGTGATTTTTCACTATTTTGACATTTGATAGTTTAGAGATCAAACTATTAAGCGAGAAAATAATCGTCAAACTCACTCTGCTTTAAGTGGATACCCATTAATTTAGCTGCTGCAACAAATAGTCTGTTAATCGATAAGTCCAGAAAAATAATCTGCAGTGATTTTGATAGTCACTTAATACTTTTTCAAGCAAAATTGCCAAATTCCCCATTCCAGCTTCTAAAATGTGATGATTTGCTGCTTTTCTTAGACTTTGTTGGACTGTTGAATGGACAAAACAAGCTATTTGATGACATCACCTGGGGCTTAAGGAAATTGCGATGGGCATTTGTACAATTTTCTGACATTTTCTAGGTCAATCGGCTAATCGAGAAAATAATCGGCAGATCAATCGATGATAAAAATAGTCGCTAGTTGGAGCCCTAATTACCTCCGTTTGTACCATATGAATTAGATGTTATTCTCTTCAATATTTAGGCACTTTCCACCAAGTGATATGTAAGGGACAAATGTAACACAAATCGAAAATTACAGACAAATACTTTTTTTATTGCTGTAGCAGGTTCTGCTGATTTATCTCACCCTCTTGTTTATCCTTTAGTTGTTTATCACTACCCTGGTTTGTTTGTGAATATTGCTAATATGCAAGCAGAAAACAGAGAGCAGGCAAAGCAATTAGGGTCTTGTCTTTGCAGAGTTGGTTCTGCACAGTTGGCACGGAGTCGATGGCACAGCAAACTGCTGAGCAGTGGCCAGCAAGTCTTCATACTTAGCCTCGGTTTCTGGAGTTTGTTGTGCATGTCCCATTCTGCTTACCCACCAGCCACGTGGTAATTGATTTGGTGTCAGCTGCCGGGATTTAGAGAGCTGACCCTAGTACAGATCGAGACAGGCCAGGCGATTGAAGGCCTTTTTAAATTCATTGTACGATTAGGGAATCCGGGCCCACAGTCCAAGGTGTGGGGAAGCGATGATTGAAAGAAAATAGCTGTGGAAGAAGAGTGAGATTTAAAGCTACTGCAGAGAATCAGATAGTCATGATTTTAAATTCCTCTTTTCTGTTGTCACTGATGAAACATGAAGCATGCACTGAAGGCGCCCTTTGTCTACATTATCAGTCTAGCTGTTCTAGGAAAAGCCAGAAAATGAAATGCCACCCCTCCTTCTCTGGGCTCTGTCTTAGCAGCAGGGGAGAATGGGAGAGAGAGGAGAACAGTAGGCCTGTATTTTTAGGATTAGATTTTGGCCTTGGTTAAAGTTGGCAGGAGATAAGATGAGAGGATGTCGCTCTTTAGCAGCTCTGGTGTTTCTCCTTACTGGATTTTAGGGCTGGGATGATGAGAAATCCTGAAGAATTGACAAGTTGAAACAAGATTTTTGATCAACATTGATAATTTAACTGATATTTTAATAGAAAACTGTATGTTTTCAGTTGATAAATATTAAAATACGTCTCACCCTGTAGTTTTCATGTGCCAGCATGAAGAAACAAAAGTAAAATCAGTAATGTCTGACTTGAGGATGGAAGCAACATCTATAAAAGGGACTGAATGGAATGAAAGGATGCAGCTCTTACTGTCACACTTGTTATGCTGTGAAAGAGGATTTGCCAGATAGTGATATACAGTATTTTGTTAAATTTGCTAAAACATAATGAGGGAAAGATGATATGAATGACAAAAGTACTGCCATGCAAAAAAAAGGCAATTTGGAAAAGTGGAAAGATGCAAGCAGATGACTGCTACTTTTTGTTTATTTATGTATTTATAACTACTTATTTTGCTACTCTGGTTTTATGTTGAGATGTCAGTGGAGCAATCCCAGTTGCACAGGCATGTTGACATAAGGGCTGTTGTCGTTTCAGCATCGTCATCGCAATGTGCTCATGCGCAATAGTCACATCGCAGAACACAGCAATGTCAAGCAAGTCTAAATAAGTCAACCACCTCAACTTCTCTGCTGTTTGATACAAAAGGACAACTTGCATGGTTCTCATTTTCCACGACTAATCTACAAAAAAAGTCTGTCTGATGTAACATCACACCACATTTATTCATTTAGCTGACGCTTTTATCCAAAGCGACTTACAATTGCTATACATCTCAGAGGTCGCACGCCTCTGGAGCAACTAGGGGTTAAGTGTCTTGCTCAGGGACACAATGGTGGATGTCTCACAGTGGGAATTGAACCCAGGTCTCCCACACCAAAGGCAAGCATCTTATCTATGTGCCATCACCAGTCGGATTTAAGGATTCTTGGATACACAGAGTTTACTGCTAGTGAGACAAGCAGGCTTTGCATGCACAGCGAACCAGCAATCACAATATTGTTCTTGATCAGTTTATCAAACAGCCAAAATAGGCCCCGCCCCATCAGTTGTAGACAACAACTTGAAAATAAGTGAGGAACAGAAGAAAAACACTGAAACTGTAGATTTATTTGCAAAAAGAAAAGCAACTTTTGTAAACCACTCAGTCATCTGGTGAAAATTGCTGTATTTTTTTCATATGGCAATACATAATTTTCCGATATTGTGCAGTCCTAGTTGACATATATTTAATCTCCACAGACAGCCATCAAAGATGTGTGTTTGCACACACATACACGTACTATTGCTGTATGTAATTTGGGACAGCCTGGGCAATGCCGTCACTGTTTATAACAATGAAAGGTATGTGGACAGAATTAGACTGACGGTGAGTCACGCACATCCTCAACAGTGAAGAGGACATGTGGGTCAAAATTGCATGGAGGAATCATGATAGTGGGTTTGTTTGAGTTTCAGTTGGTTCAGTAAAATTCTTAAATGTTAGGTGTGCCAGTATTTTTTGTCCCCTGGTATTTTTATACAAAGATTGGGGGCATGCATTACCACCAATCTCTTCAGGACTCATATGCTGTCAAGTTGGGGATTTTCTAAAATTCACGTTCCCCTCTTTAGCCACAATTTTAACAGGAGATTCTGGATTGTATAACCAGATTATTTCTTGCATAAGAACTTCCCTGCAGTTGCTGGGAAGAGGGGTGTCCCCACGTGTCACTGCAATACCATCAGGGGATCCTAGACACGCCTTGTAGCCAACCCACACCCCCCCAGTGTCTCCAAGGCCTGTAATGCTAAACCATGTGCCGGGCGCATGCCCAGGTCATTGCTTAGTCCAAATGCCAGATTAGGGCAGCCCTCTGAGAGGAGACAAGCACACAGATTATGCCATCAGTCCAGATGGGCAGACCACTCTGAATATATTGAGTCCATGAACTGAGTTAAGTCTCTAGTTTGCTGTGGAGCCAACTTTCAGGTGGTTAGTACAGAAATACTCTTAAGCAGTCTGTGATTAGTGACATTGATTTAATTGCACATTTATTTAATAGAAAATCTGAGAGCGTCTTAAAATATGACCAGAATGATTGTAAGACAGTTGGAGTTTATCCCTGAAAGGTTGTCATTAATAACTCGGTAGCTGCAGAAAACAACACAGAGGTGAAGAGAAACTCCTGATGCAAGCTGAACATGAAAGGAATGACTCAACAAAGCTGAACCTACTTCAGTATAACACTGCATTCTTAGAAAGATGATAATTTTTATTCTGCCAAACTTAATGTAAATAATGGTTTCCTTGTTTGTTACCAAAACGATTGGCTCGCTCTTACAATGGCTTTTATGCTGAGTTCTGAATAATAAATAAGGTGATGTATCCGGCTGCTTTTTTGCCAGTCTGCCAACTGACTGGTTGAAGCTGAGTGAACTGGTTTCCCCCCTACGATATTTGCCTCTCATCCTTGGAAGGCAGCCAGAAGGCAGCAAATTGAGCCTGGAATAGAGTATGGAGGGCAGAGGCAAGATTTCTCATAAGTCCCTTAAGTGGGCTCAATGTGCACGCACTGATGCTATGGACGTTCATGAAGCATTACCCTGACGGCCTCCATCATCCGCACAGTCTGAATAGAAATGAAGCCCCGAAGCAGCAGCTCAATGAAAAGGCTGGCTTGATCATACAGCAGCAGGCAACTCTCCGTAACACGTTCCAATAAGAGTCACACTGTCATCGCCTGTTCTTGATTTAACGTTAAACAAAAGGGACAGAAATGTCACTGAGTCATTGTTAAATGATGTGATTGAGGGGGCTTAACAGTAATTGTCACTCTGGATGAAGTTGTGGGAGCCTAATAGTCTGAAATGATGGGTTTGTGGCTGCAGTGGATAGAGTTTTTGAGTCATCTCAAAGAGAGGGCAGTCAGGACAACTGACAGCAGGAGTATAACAGGAGAGTGGTACACCACAGGGGACGAGCTGAATCTGCTGAATCATTTCCTCACTTATTCAAGGTAGAGGTGTCATTGGTGGCAATGACACAACTCGCAAGTTCAGAAGTCAGATTTCCAGATGTTCACACATGCTTTTTTTAAAAACAATTTTAATACCATTAGAGAAAAGTGAGGTTTTTCAGCCTCTTAATTTGGTTGTTACTTGTGAGGTTTTTCCCCCCCTTTTTTGTCAACTTGTATTTATTTTTCTGAATCTGGAGGTTTATAAAAAAAAACAACTCAGCTTTTTAGTTGTCATCTTTTCCGCATCTTTTCGTACTGTATACTTGTTAAGTAAATGTCAAGTCCAGTACTTTACTCTGTGTCAACCTATGTTATGTAAGAAGATGGAAACTGACAGCTTGTCTTTTTGCCTGGCATCATCACTTACTCATAGTCCATATAACAAGGTAAATATTACCATTCAATGCTTCGGATTTGAATTTCCAACAAAAGGATAAATCTGTATTTTATGACTTGTATAGCCTCATCTCTCAGACTGCTCCTCTTACTATATGTTAAAGAAGCATTACAACTTTGAGTTTTGCCTTGACCCAGGATTTGGTTGCACCAGCTGTTAAGAAGCTAGTTAGTAGACTTTTGTAATGTGTAAATAGGCTGCTAGGAAATGTATGTATTGCTGTTCTTTCAAAAGCAATCAACTATGTTAACAGGAAGTCGCTGTAGCATTATAAGCTGTACAGTATAACTATAGCTGTTTTAGAAGGCAAAACAATATATTAAACTCCTATAAATTTAGGAATGACGTAGTTTTATTTAGATTTGTATACATGGAGACATACTTGTTAAGAGTTAGTTATATTAATACAGTTTATAATGAGTGGGAAATATCTGAATATGCTAACTTAACTAACGTTAGTTAGTTAGCTCCGTTTTCCATTGCAGATAGTACCCAGATATAGTACCCCTCAATGTAGCTGGTCGTCATAGCGACGCCACACACAACTGCCGCGACGTAATATTCAATGCGACACATACACCAGCGATCCACATACAGCTTTCTCTATATTTAAGGTAAAACGTTTCAACCTATATGAAAACCTTACAGCTGTGTTTTCCTTGTTTGTTTAGTTGTTGCTGCAGTGGACCACCATGGGACCTTATTTCGGAAAAATATTGTACATATTTTTTCCGAAATAAGGTCCCATGAGCCGGAAGCGGAAGTGAGTGACTAGGCTCTCTATTCAGACCAAACGCGAATTTAATCCACGCAACGCTTTCCTCGCGGGGGTTTTATCGCTGGACATCCCTGGAGTATTCACATACAAAGTGATGACGCGAATAAACACAACTCGCCATTACTACAGCTGTATGAACCCAAACTCATTTTGCTGTGATTAAATAGCAATAAACGAATCAAACTGATGCCGAAATAACTACAATATGATTCATGCTTTGCCAGGTCTGTCATCAACTTCTAAAATGTTTTCTGAATGGAGTTCGGATTGATCCGGGCTATGCTATGCTAACTTGGTCACAGTAAAGTACAATGATAGCTGGAATGAAGTTAAATACACATGTTTTCTGAACTCACCAGGTAGTTCAACCTCCTTGCTTTCTTTTCTCCCGGCAATGTCCAGTTTTGTCCGGTTTTTATATAAATATGAAGTAGTGCCAAACAACGCTAACAACACTGGAGCCGGATGTGCACGGAATCTAGCTGCTGAGTAGCTCGAGTGAAGATAAATCAACATTGTAATCCCAAAAACTAAAGTAAAAAGCTAATTTAATAAAAGCGGTTTACTCCTCCCTCAAGCAAATGGCGTAGTTGTCAGAGCATAATCCAGTCCGACTACGGGTGTTTATTTATCCAAAAGCTGGAGCGCTGCTCCCTGCTCCTCTAGCCCAAGTTTTGCAGCTGTCAGCTGGTGTAACAGCAGAATCTGTGACCTATCAGATTCTTTGACCCAAATGGCAAGTTAAGCGCCAGAGGCTTTGTTGACGATGTGAAGCGGTTGCAGTTTTGTTGGGTTTAGGCACCAAGAGTACTTGGTTATGGTTAGGAAGACATGGTTGTTTGGGTGTAGTCACAGCTAATGCTAACGTTGCTACGTGGCTGCGTTTTAATGATTTAATGACCGGGTCTGTTTGTTTTGGAGGGGAGACTACCTCTGAGGTAATTCGGCTCCCAGTAGAACCCTGTCAGGGCTCTGAAGTGGAGCGGACCCAGAACAACTCTCATCAGCTGTTAGCTGTAATGTTAAACACTAGCAGGACTAAAGTTACAGTACGGCTGTGTTAAAACTATAACTTAGCACAACATCACTGCGCTTTAATAACATTATGCTTTATAAAATGTCACATAATTAACAAAATAGCTATATAATGTCAGTCTAGTGACTGTTACCTGACACCCGACCTGCCTCTCATCACTCAGTCTGCAGAATGAACGAAAGACTGAGGAGGACCCATGTGAGTGGTGAACGAGTTGTTCATTCCTGCTTCACAGTAGCTGTCACGTGACAAATGAACGACTCAGACCTAGAGACCCACAGTTGAGAGTCGTGAACTAATCAATTCTGTTTCCTGTGCTGACGGAGCCCATGCAGCTGCCGTGTGACGAGTGAACGTCCAAGAACCTTCATGCATGCCGGAAAATGAACGAATCACTCACTGAGACAACCTGTTCCTCCCGAGTCATATACACGATTAGGTCTTATGAACGAAACATTCATTGAACGACACAACACTATTATGGTCTGAAAGCACCATTGGTATCGCCTCAGCTCACGCGGAACCTCGATGGCGGTGATACGAAAAAAAGGTACAACTTTTCCACAATGGAAAACCAAACAAAGGCGAGTCGGGGCGACTCGAGCCAAGTCGAGCTGGTACTATGCAGTGGAAAAGGGGCTTTAGTAACAACTAATTTCTACGTAAGATGTAGTTTGTGTCAATATAACAAGGCTAATGTTGATCTTATGAATAGTTGTTGTGACCGGCTCTTGGCTCTTACACTGGTGTAATGGGGGTGTAGTAGTAGTTAAAAGATATGACATACAATCATTTGTTTGCTTGTCAGTTCTGACTCATACCTTTTTTACCTAATATTTGATAAATGATTATCCCGTGGTACACCAAACTTGTAAACAATACTTGAGAGCAAGCAGCTCAAGTATTGCTGCCTGTCTAAAAATGAACATTGCCTGCCTTTGACTTTTCCCCCCATGATGCAACGCTGCAGGAATGTTCCCTCTTGTGTGAGGAATGCAGCAGGAGGAGGCTATAGGATGGTGTCTGTCTCAAACACTTCTTTTCTTCCTCCATCAGCGTTGGCCTATATGCATCAGAAATCTCCAAATGAATGGCACCAGTCTGTGTGCTGTGCCTTTGCTAGAAAACGGTCTTTCACTGTCTCCCACTCCTGTTTCCTGTTTGGTCATCCTGACATTTGTATCATAGACTCACTCATTGTCGTGTAAAAGTTCGGTCACATGTGACTCCTGACTGGTGATATCATTGCCTTTCTCACTGTATTTGGATGTAAAGAGAAATACCTCATGGTGGGTTTTTTTGCTTCCCATTAGCCTACACATTCAGAGAAACCCACTGAAATGTATTTCCATTGAAGTAATGTCAACGCAGTGATGAATAAAACCATTTACAGTCTTCTCTCTGATGATTATTTTTAGTTTTGCTATAGTACTGGCTGTCTATTCCCATTCTTCACAGATTATTTATAAAGAACATGTATGTGACCTTGTTAAGAAACAACACTTAAGATGAGTGCGAAACACTTGCTGCTGTAATACAGATTCAGAGTTGCCTGTTGTAGTTTGGATTAGATGTCTTTTCTGCAATGCTCAGCCAATTTATTCAGGAAACATGACATGGCAGAGACATAAAAATTCACACACATGAATTAAATGTGCAGGAGTATTATTGATTTTGCCCTGTGGGACAAACTGGGTTTTATGTCAGCAAATATCTGCTCTACTGGAGTGTCTTTGAGCAAGAACAGAAATGCTGATCTACTCTAATCCAGTACTGTTGTACTGTAACTCGCACTACTGTAGCTCTGAGAATGACACATTAAAGGGCCATAATAAGTTGTTTAAATAAATTTGACTGACAAAAAGGTCAGAAATATTTGAAATTGTCAAAATATTGCCCTCTCCATATCTCAGTCCTCCAAATAACCTTTTAGATGTTTCAAATATGTTTTCCCCCTCACAGTAATAATGCGCAAGTATCCCAGCTGTAGGTTATATCTCTGTGTTTTCTCCTTGCTGTTTGTTTCATTATTAATGAGAGCGAGTGAGGGAACGGCACCATGTATCATATTCAGAGAGAAGCGAGGGCCCACGGGGAGAACATCACGCAACAGGAAGCACTGCAAACTTAAGGGAAAAGGTCCTGTGAGAGGTTTCGGTAAATACCAGCATTCAGTGTGACTTCATGAAAAACACTTCCAGAGAGGCAATGCACGGCAGGCAAACGAGCCTGTTTACCGGTTTTGCTCTCCCATCTTCCAGTCCGCGCAGTCATGCGGTCCTTTTAAGCTCCTGTACCGTCATTGGGTCCATGTGGTTTGCGATGATGCACGTTGGCATGTGGTCGTTATTTTAGAAACCATTAACCTTTTGATCAACGTGAGCCCGACCCAGGATGTGTGTGCATGAGTGCATGCAGCGTTTGATGGTGTTCGTGATTTAAAATAAAATATTTTTTATTGTCTTGTAAAATTTTTATTGCAGTTATTATTTCATTCTAGCTCGGTCTAAGCAATCCAAATGATCAGTTCTTGTGTTTTATTTAAGCATTTTGTGGGTCGGTGTCTCTTCCCTACCTTGTGTGTTTTGGCAGTAGGTGCGCTTCATCCAGCAGCAGAGTGCTGTGCTGTTCTGTCTCCCCCCCCACACACTCACACACTCACACACACACACACACACACACACAGCATGGTGGGAGATAATGACATAAATCCTTTACCATGGCCAGGCTCTCTAATTACACCTATTCTTATGAGGAGATTTCACACTATATTAACCTTTAACTCCTCATGTCAGAATAATGCCATTTTCTATCATTCACTTTTTCATACTTGTTGAAATTTTGTTTATGAATGAATGTGAAATCGTATAACTCCGAGTCTTGTGTTTGCCATAAATCACCATAATACCTTTGCACTTGGGAGAACAATCTGTTGTTAAACTGGCGTTTACAATGCCCTATTTACCTGATACCTACATATCGGCAGCATGTTGCTATATTGTGCTGCTTTCACGTTTGTGCTGTATTGCCTTGACTTGACTGCTCCCTCTGCCTCCCTCTATCTCTTTGTCTCTCAGTTTCGTGGTTTATTTGCAGGAGATTAGGGTTTATATCCCCAAAGCAGAATGTGACTAAAAGAATTAGATTCACTGTAGGGTATGTGCAATTGGAGTTGGTGAAACTCTGATGCCTTAAATACTCCACCTTTTAACACCAAAGTGCTCTGGTTGCACGGTGTTGCTGTAATGAGGAGACTTGCTGTACATAATACGTAATTCATGTGTTGACTTGCCCACAGTTAGAAAACCACCAAGCACAAACTGGCTTTCTGGAGACTGCAGCTATCCATGCCGACACTGTATTTGACTCATGTAGAGCTGTAAACCGTGTACATCTAAATTCCCCCCAAGTACTACACATGGAAACTACTGTAATGAATGAGCAGGGGTCCTTCCCCTGAACAACAAGTTGACCTAATTGTCAAAATAGAGCAGAGTGATATTCCTCTGTCTGTAGTTTCGCTAGATTTTCTCCATGCATGACATCACTTACTACATTTTGCAGCTGAATAATTAACACACCTTATGAGATTAACAAGCAAGTTTTGAACACTGGGGAATTTATTCATATCTCTCACAATTAAACAGGACGTGAGATTCTGTCCCGGTCATCCCCTGATTGTCTCTAGACTTCCAAGTTATTCTGGCCTGGCCTGTGCAATATTTAGAGTCAAATAAAAGTCTTGTTTACTTTGATATTCAGTTGTTACCTCTGTAAATATTGTGTTGTATTGAGATGTAGCGTTGGTCACATGATTTCACGGGCTGTTGGCTCTCTGATATTTGTATTAAGAACCAGTTGACAGTCAACATTTTGTTACAACAGGGCTTTGCTGTGATGGAAGTACCATTCAATAGATCAAAGGTATTCTGAGATACTTTACATTTGAGGGCTTGCCTCAAAATGTTTGGTAATCAGTGGACATTGGCAGAGTTAAAGTTCAACAACTGTAGCTTTAATGAAGCGTAGTGTGTCTATGACTGAGACTCAGAGGACATGAAAAATAGTAATATTTCTTTGTTAATCAGAATCAGAATAGTAATTGATACAGAGAACCCCAATATTATATTTCAGCTTTTTAGAAAGACCTGAAATGAGAACAGATTCTGTCTGGCTGAGGCTACGTGTCTCTTGAAGAAGTCAGAGTGCAGAAAATAAATCAGTCAAGTTTTTTGAGAGTGAATATTCTGCAAACTAGAGCTCCATTTTTTAATTCTCTGGTTTCAGCTTTCCAAATGTGTGTGTAGCCTTTATGCTAGTAAAAGGAATATCTTTGGGTCTTGGGCTGTTATATTTGAAGACGTCACCTGGGCTTTAGGAGACTGTGATGGGCATTTTTCACCATCGTCTGACATTTTTTAGACCAACAACTCAGCAAGTACATTATTGACAGACTAATCGATGATGAAAATAATCAACTGCAACTGCAGCCCTAGTGCAGACTAATGTACGTTGTGGTATAAGATGTTAACAAATAACACAGTCAATGAATGACCAGAGCACACACTCAGTCACACAAAACGTTGGCTGTGTCCGAAATCACCCGCTACTGACTATATAGTGAGCTCGCCATTTTGTAGTGCTGTCCGAATGTATAGTGATAATTATTATAGCCTATATAGTCCACTCAGTGTATCCCAGAATGCATTTTGAAAAGCGATCGGAGTAGTGTCCGAAAGTGTTGTTTTAATAATGCAAGTGAGCTCACTATATAGTGCTCTACATACAACTCCCTACATAGGGGGTGAATGAGTGGGGATTTTGGACACAGCCGTTGAGATGGGGTTAGATTATTTTCAAGCCTAGTCATCACAGTAATTTATGTTTAGATTTTTGTGTTGTTTTGAAATTTCTGTGCATTTCTTTGGCTGTGTTGTTTCTCATAAACAGCGTTACCAGTATTGAAAATGACCTCCTTGTGTCTCTTTGTTTCTGTGAAGAGGACGGACCCTCAGCTCCTAGCCCAGTTCTACTATGCTGATGAAGAGCTGAATCAGGTGGCCACTGAGCTGGACGGCCTCGACGGCAGAAAGGACCCTCAGAGATGTACCCTGCTGGTCAACCAGTTCCGCTCTTGTCAGGTCAGCACGGAGAAACCGGCAGTCATCTTTCTGTGCCTTTCATTTCACTAAGGATACATTTCAGTCTATTTGAATTAGCATTGATATTTCATTCATTCATCATAAATAATACATGAAAATAGCCCTTAAGTGGAGTAAAGCTGGAATAAAGTGAAAGAATAGGTTCACAATTTTTCTAGTAGTCAGCTGCCCAAATGAACATTTAAACAGGTTTTGCTTGTAATTGTTCCTCCTTTTCATACTGGCCATTAAGAGATCCCTCCCTAATGTGCTTCAGTGGCAGTGATGGGGGACAAAACCACAGTTGTCGGTTTAAGGCTTAAAATGAACCCCCAACTTGGATTTGACTCTGAGCCATGAATTCTTATGTTTATTGTAGATTCTTTTCATTCATACAATCCCCCGGTTGGACCATGGTTTGACCTGAAAGCTAAAAGTTGACAACACCATTATCACCCCATTCTGGATACAGGCGTGGTGATATGACTGTTGCCTTACTAAACATTTCTTGGTTGGATTCTTACATCAAGTGGTTTTGCTGATAAGATGAGATAAGTAGACTTTGTTTGGACTGAGCTGTGTGTGTCATGTGGGTTATTAGTAAATGTTTACAGGAGTGGCTTCTTTGGTAAGAGACTTAAAGATACTCTTTACTCTATGCAAAAACTGCTGAATGAAATACAAACTGGGAATCTTAAGCTCTGAATGTACTGTAGGTTATTGTATGTGGTTTTGTATACCAGTCATTCTTGCAGGTCTTTATGTGGTCAGGGCTGAGAGGAGCTTAGAAGGTGATGCTGTGCATGAGTGATGGCTGCCATGCCGCATCATGCTGAGAGAGCTGGAGGTGGTGGAGGGAGGTCGTCAGCTGGCCCGTTGTGCCTTAGCCTCCCTCCACCGCCACAGCGCACAGGGGAGAACCACTTAATAAGGTCATCACTCGATTCCCGACTGTTCTGCCTCTTTCCCCTGCGTCCTTCCCTTTTGCCAATCTGTCACCTTGTTTTTCTTCTTTTTGTTGTTCTGATTCCTTTTTCCTTCTACTTTCAGTTTTTTAAATTAATTTCTATCACCCCAAGTTGGTCAAGCTGAGACTTTTCAGCAATTGGGAATCACTTGCTCTTGTTAGGATGTATCCATATCTAAAAATTAGTCTCTGATCTTCTCACCATACCAGTTGAAAGTGAAAATGTTTAGCGGCAAATTCACTACACTTCAGAGAGGAGTCTTTTCAGTGGCGCCCCTGCTCAAGGGTTTTGGAGAATGAATTAAGCAGCATGATGCCCCAAGAATAGAAGGCAAGTGCACTCAAGCCAAAATTTGCTCTTGAACCTTCCACTGCAGCTATCAGCTCTTATTCATGGGACTCTGTGGGGGTTGCTGGCCTGCTGCTATGTTGGCACGGCTGTTCTTACAGTGTGGCCTGCTGGAACAGGTGAGCGAGTGTGTGTGTGAGATGGAAAAAGATTTAGATGGCAATACACAAGAGACAGAGGAGGAGAAAGGGTCAGAGGTAGACAGTGAAGAGAGAGAGAGCTGGAACAGGCCAGAGTCACTACCTCTGGGTGATTTGAACCCAACAGTAGTGAAGGTTATAACCAGTGTCCCCTGTTGGGAGATGCTCGCAGACAGTGAGGTGGTACTCAGGTGTGGTCAAGACACACACACACACACACACACACACACACACACACACACACACACACACACACACACACACACACACAAACAAACAAACAAACAAACAAACAAACAAACCAGTGGTTAAGCTCTCCTTCTCAAAGCTTTTTAATCTTTCTCCTCAGGGCGAGCAGAGAAAGACGCAGTGCTGTGCCTGACAAGATTACAGTGCACAGTGCAGCTGCGGTTGAGTGAAAGGCTCATTGTAAGTCATTGTTATGGCTGCTGTACATGCCAGCGGCACATAAGCTCTTGATTAGCTCTTGCTGTGTGACACTGCATTTTCACTGCTGGAATTATGGGCTTTTAGTTTAGTGTTTTTATTGAAGGAGAATGTAGCTGCGAGAGCCCTAATGGTCTCATGTGCTTGTCAAATTGTTTTCATTCACTTCCTAATCAATGGTCTTTAAACACTGCAACACAGTGGCCTTATGAAAGAGGTGAAGCTTGGATTATTAACCAGAATTAGTTGATCAAAGGAAACACTGAGGAAATTGTTTTTCAGGAACAGATTTCTACTCACTCAAGTTTGTCCCTCCAGCTAGTTTGCTCAATTTTGTTTTCTGTCCCTCTTGTGCTCATCTGCAGGACAATGTGTTGAACATTATCAATCAGATCATGGATGAATGTATCCCCAACGACCGGGCCAACAGAGACTTCTGTGTCAAGTTCCCCGAGGAGATTCGTCATGACAACTTGGCAGGGCAGCTGTGGTTTGGAGCTGAGGTAGTATATTCCCTTCAGCATAATTATAGAGGAAAACAACCTTGCTCAAGTCCTACACACGTGCATAAATATACCATAGTTCATGGTTGCAATTGTGGAATTTCTTAATCATAATTTTCTCAGTTTAATCTCCTGTACAAGGCAAGGTAATTTATGATGTATGTGTTCCTGTGCAGTGTTTGGCTGCCGGTTCCATCATCATGAACAGGGAGATAGAGAGTATAGCAATGAGACCCCTGGCTAAGGACCTTACTCGCAGCTTGGAGGAGGTACGCAACATCACCAGAGACCAGGCCCTGAGAGACCTTAACTTGTACACGGACCGCATGAAGGATGCATTGCGACATTTCGACAGCCTTTTTGCTGAGTTTGAGCTCAGGTAATTGAAGGACCAGACATGAATGGCAATTGTAGCTACAAGACTAATCCACATTTGTCATCCTTTCAAGGATTATTTGGTTCAACTTTGCCAATAACATTTAACAAAGCCGTAAATGTCTTCTTTTACTTCCATTGCCAGTTATGTGTCAGCCATGGTGCCTGTCAAGTCTCCCAAAGAATACTATGTTCAGCAGGATGTGATTGTGCTTTTCTGTGAGACTGTGGAGAGGTGAGAGAAGAAAAAACATTCATAAAGATTTTACAGCCTATAGAGCACTGCTGACTTCATCTGGAATTTATCAGAATCTAAATAATATATGGAGATAATGTGGTACTTTTTTTGTGTTTTCCTCTGTGCTAATGTCTCAGGGCCCTGACGCTGGGCTATCTCACACAAGACATGATCGATGACTATGAACCCGCACTGATGTTTACAATTCCCAGACTGGCCATTGTGTGGTAAGTGTTGCATGTCCTCTCCATTCTTCCGCCCACTTTTTTTGTTTTCTATTCTCTCCTGTTCTCTTGCTGAATTTTAAATGTATGTTTTTAGTGGGCTGGTTGTGTATTCAGAGGGACCTCTCAACCTGGACCGAAAATCAGAGGACATGTCTGAGCTCTTCCGGCCTTTTCGCACTTTATTGAAGAAAATCAGGTACAGTCTTTGAATATATTAGAGAAATATCTTTTTATCTTTGTAAATTATGTTTGCTATTATGATGTTACAACGATGTTTTTGCAGAGACCTGCTGCAGACCCTGACTGAGGAGGAGTTGATTACGCTGGAGAGGAACCTGTGTATCTCTCAAGACGGGGAGTTGTCCACAGAACAGGGGCTGGCCACAAACAGCTCACCCGCTCCAGTCGAAGAGAATCATTCATCTTACGACCCCATTAATGACATCTCCAAGGGGGAGGGGGAGCAGGATAATCTGTCTCTATTTGTTGGTCCCAGCCAGGAGGAGGAACCAACGGAAGTGGAAAAGGGCTGGGAGGAGGTGGAAACCGAGAGGGGGGAGGAGGATCAGGGCCTGCTGTGTGAGGAGGCAGAGGAGGCTGAGTTGGCCTGCTCCATGCAGTACGATGAGGAGGAACTGGAGCAGCTCCACATGATGGTGTACCGCGTGGGCGACGAGATGTCCACCCTGCTGTCACCTCCCAGCCAGGGTCAGTCCCCGGCACACCATCCCCACAGAGGAGGGGCAGGAGGCTCCAGTGGGGCTTCTAGCACTGAGGCCTCTCCCCGTAGGCACCTGGTGGGCCGGGGAAGGACAGGCATCTATGTAGACGAGGAGGACCGGGTATTTCTTATGGATGACCTGGACGCAGCAGGAGACAGCATCACCAGCGTCTCAAGAGAGGCCTGTAGTTGTGTCGGCTCTCCTTCCAAAGCACCACAGTCTGCTCGTCCTGTGCAGCGCAAGCCGGGACCACGGCCAGACTCTACCAGGAACGGCTGGTACTCTGAGGCCCAGTCAGAACAGCCATGCCCGCAACCACGCAGCCAGAACACACACTGTCCTAATGCAAAGCGTCCTCCTTGCACTGCTGCTCCTGGCTCTGAACCTCTGCCTTACACCAACGGGTGGGAGATGGGTTTGGAGGGGACAGCGTCTGAAACAGCTGAGGTCATCGCCCACCGCATGGGTGGGATGAAGCTGTCTGCCACGGTCATCTTCAACCCTCGCTCACCCAGCTTGACGGAGTTGGCCGTGGACAAGCTGCTGCTGCCGCGGCCCGCTCCCTCTGAGATTGAGCCCTGCGGCCCCCTGGTGGCCACTCACTGCTTGCTCAACTCGTGTGTCTGCTGTGGGAGCTGTGAGGATGGCCACGAGGATGCCATCACCACAGAGACCAGTGGACTCGGGTTAGGCCTCTCCCTGGGATTGGACAAACACTGTAAGACCGTAGCACCCAGTACTGTTATCCAGTCTTCTGCTTGCCGGCTACCCCCGCGAGGTCATGAGCCTCACAGTAAGGACGAGCTCGCCCGGTTGACTCCCCCTTCTTCCCGCTGCTCTGCAGAGACCCTGGAAGAGGATTCAAACTCCCAGCTCTGTGAGAAGTGCCTGGTGGTGGCTCCAGGGCAGGGGGATAACGCTCCGGACTGCGGGGATGGACCTTCTCTGTGCAGCCACCAGCTGGGGACAGAAAACAGGCAGCAGGCCAGTGGAGGCAGTCAGAGGGACAAGGAGATGGATAAGGACAAGCCAGGATCTAAAGACTTAAAGAGGGACACCAAAGAGGACAGCAGGAGGAGCTCCAGGTGCGCTGCGATTATTATGAGTGATTTTACTAGCCTTTTGGTTTATATCAGAGAAATCTATTGTCTCTGGGGGACATACAACCTCAACACAGTCTTACATCAACATAGATATTTGTTTTACTTTTACCATATTTTCATATATTTTGAATTATTCTGTTGCTTTCATCCTTTGTTTCTCATTCTGCACTTCTGCAAGTTGCCTTAATTCTATACCTGTGTATTTATTTTACCATTGTGTTTGTTCTGTACTGTATTTTATGTATTTGGTTGTTTTTAGTTTTCAGAACTCCCCCCTCAGCTCTGTGTCAGGTAGTGACTTTGAGAGTGTGTCGGTCACCACATGTAGTCTGTCAAGCAGTGCATACACTCCCAGGTAACTAATCACTCATGAAAGCATGTGTCACTGTCATATGGTTGTGTTTTTTTCCCGCCCCCACTCTGGTAGTAACTATAAAGTCCTTGCAAGATAGATAAAAAAGATTGTTTCATTTCATTAATTTCCAGTCTTTATGCCGTCCTTTGTTCGCATTCAATAATTATATGTCAGAAGTGTCAGTCACTCCTTCCCGTATGGGCTGCAGGTGACTGCATTACTCCCTGACTGTATGTTTAATTAGACAGATGTTGGAGTATTGATGTCCAGTATATTCAATGGTAACAGCAAATACCTGGCCATTTTGTAGTGTGTATAAGAAGTGGATTTGTTTTCTTTTCAACCTTCATTTTATTTGCTTCATTTGCCATTTTTAATTTAAAGATTAAAACTATTATGGATGAAATGTGAATTGAATGTGTAACTTGTATTTGAAGAAAGAAATAATAATGAACTTGTCCTGTCCCTGTTCGCTCCCTCCAGCCCTGTCAGCAGTCTGACCTCCAGCTCGGGGACGTCAGAGGACCTGGACAATCAGGAGATCCAGCTGGCCCTGCAAGTAGCCAAGATGGCTGCCAGGAACAAAATCCGATCACGCTTCCACAGCAGCAGCGACCTCATCCACCGTCTCTTTGTCTGTATATCAGGTAAAAGCTGTCACACTCTACATTGACCTCCTGCCATCTCTTCGTCTCTCTCGTGCTGACATCCATTATGTGTGTACTGGTATGATGCAGGTGTTGCTGATCAGCTGCAGACCAACTATGCTAGTGACCTTCGCAGCATCCTCAAGACTCTGTTTGAAGTCATGGCAACCAAGTGTGAGCAGGGAGACAACGATAAGCAAAAGAAAGGTGAGGAACATGTCTTTCCCTTATTGATATGATACAGACAGAATTCAAATCTGCCTTAGTGCGAGTGTTTTTATTGGCCCGCATACTCTACACAAATTTCATTGGACATATTGCTCAAAAATATTAAATCTGCATGTACAGATTTAATATTTGTCTGTAAATTTTATGTTAATTGTCATTGTTAAAGCGGCTGTAATTGATACTTTTAATGTATCAAATGACAAAGTGAAAGGGAGCGCTCTTAGTGATGAGCATACAGAGAATTACTACCTAAATATGCAGCTTGCCCCTGCTTTATGGAGCTATATAGTGAGTTTAGCTGGCCAACCACAACTTTACTCTTTTGGTTCACTCTCACTGCTCTCATAGCACAGTTTTCAGCTGCGCTAGACTGCTGTTTTCTGCAAAAAAGCTCCAAATCTTTTTTTACACTAACTGCTCAGCACCAAATGCAGAGAGACACAGTCAGTGACAAGCTAGTGAACATACTGGAATATTTAGCAGCTAAAGAACCAGAGTTGGTAGAGACCAAAAAGAGAATGAATATTAGACTTTCATTCATCAGGTGACCATAACCACGACTCCAGGGGAATAATAATGTTGCTCTGTAACTGCTAGATGTGTTAATGAGCAACCATTTCCTAAGTTCGCCATATGAACTTAAAAGGTGATGATACTGTATGTCACTATTGTGTTCTCAACTTCATTTTGCTGTCTTCAAGGGCCAAAATCAGCTATTGCAGGTTTCACTACTTGATAAATCTGAATAAAATGCTGATCATAGAAAATAATCTGCTTTTTAAAAAATCAGTGTTTGACCCCGAGCTAAATTCATGTAATCAGTGGTTCAGCCCTGCTTTTTTCCAAATAAAATATGTAACAAAAAACTTTTTGAAAAAGTCATCCATACTGTTATATCATATATCACATCTTAATTACTGGAATGTCTTTTCACCTGCCTCAGCTGCACTATATTGTCTCTAACCTGTCCAGAATCAACAGTAATGACAATAATAACAACAATCAATCACACTACACCGGTTTTAGTTTCTTCTTCTATGGTGTCCAGCAGGTCCTGTTCTGCGTAGTGCAGTGCTGGAGGACTGCGCTCTCTGTCAGGAGACCATTTCCTCATCGGAATTGGCAGCCAAGGCCCGGGAAGGCCAGTTCGAAGGTCAGTAAATCCACAAGCAGACCCACTCAGAGTTTGGTTGAAATTTTAGCTTGTTCCTTTTCTCTGCTGCGGACGTACTGATGGTAACTGTTTCTCGTTGGCTCTGTGTAGACCCTCCAGACTGGGTCCCCGATGAAGCCTGCAACTCCTGCATTGCCTGCAAGGCTCCCTTCACTGTCATCCGTAGGAAGCATCACTGTAGAAGCTGTGGAAAGGTACAATGACTCTCCGTCTGAGGGAGCTCAGGTGGCAGAAGTTTAATGCGTGGTTGATCAAACTGAAGTCTCATTCATTGTGTGTCGTCGTCCTATGGATAGTAATTCATACATTACTGTGTTATTTCAGATCTTCTGCTCTCGCTGCTCCTCCCATTCTGCTCCTTTGCCCCGATACGGCCAGATGAAGCCTGTCAGGGTTTGCACACACTGCTACATGTTTCATGTCACGCCCTTCTACAGCGAAAAGGCTGGCATCTAACCCCAGGTCATTGCTGAGAGCACACAGTCCGCCACAACAAGAGCATATGCAACGGACAGATCCACGGCTGTGTACAAAGCAAATGCTGCACGGCTCTGGTAAACTTAATGGTTGTCATCGTACCTACTAAGCAAGGCTTGAGAGTAAGGTCATTTCAGATGACCTAGCAGAGAGACGAGACACACAGCGATGAGTGATGATTTGACCTGTTTCTGTTGCTTATGAGAGACTGGTGTATCACACGGAACCAAAGGGTTTGATTTCAGTGCCCAGCCAACACACACAAATGATTCACAAATGCCTGTATGACTATGGATGTGCAAAAGGGAGAGGGGATAAACAGGCAATAACAGATTTTGATCTGGCATTGTGCAACAATCCTCTGTAGCAGTTTGCAGCACACAATCAGAACAGGCCACCTTGTTAGTTTTGTTGCTTTTAGTGTAAATGAGAGGACTTGTGACATATTTTCCTATGCTTTTGAGAGCTTCCTACATTTGTGCCAGAGCTCCCACGGGACTCGGATTACTCAAAAGAATGTAAGTCATGATAACCATGTAAATAAGGATAATTCTGGTAATAGCTACACTACAATGTCTTCAGTAAACGGTTGCTATTTATATGGGGAGTGGAAAAAAATTTGCACCAGGCTACCACACCGAGTAAAGCAAAAATGAAAAACAGACAGCTTTTATATTGAGATTCCTTTTCATGCTTTTAATGAATGTGTAATTCTGTATCACTTTGTGAAATGGGGTCCAGGTTCTGACAAGTTTGATGTTCACCTTTTGATGGCAATGGGCTGTGCCCCTTGCTTTTACAGTTGCACCGTGGCATGTTAAGTTTTTCTCTGGGGCCTCTGCTGCTCACTGAGATGGATAAAAGGGATTCCTTAGTCATCAACGTCAGGTCTTGAAGGCCACCTAGTGGAGAGTTGACCTCTTTTCGCTCAGTGCTCTCATCACTATGTTGTGTACAATTTGTTCTGAACCAGAGGCCTTCTCAGGTGCTGGCCTACAGACTAAAGGCCGATTTTTGCCTATTGATTTCTCTTCTTCACACTCAATATAGTGCAATATTGTGACTAGTGCAATGATTCTGCACATTTTAAAAGACAACCCTTTGGTATTTAAATTGTAGTTATAGGCCATTTCTGAAGAGAGAAGTTTGATTGGGGTTTACACTAAATTAGTTCCGTCTTCGGCTCTGGTGGCACTGTCAGATAGAAACAGATATTTTGTTCGCAGATGGACATAATTTGCACCTGACTTCCTTTCTGCTCTTGAATCTGCATCCGTTGTGATGAGTAACTTCCATGCTCATTATGTATTACAGTTTGTAGATCTGAATGGTCTGAAGAGGCCAATCTACAAATCTGGACCTTTGAGTGACATCAATGAAATATCACATAATGTCCATTCTGCTCTGACATAAAGCAGTTTCTCAGGCATTACATAATCAAATTCACTCACTCTCATTGAATCTTATTTTTGTCAAAGAGCTTATAAACTCACATTGAAATGGTATGTTTTTTTTCTTTTATAAAGAACAAAAACAGTGAATGAAGCTATAATTACTTTTATGTAAAATACAAGGAATCATGCAGTAATTAAAGGGCAGGATATACTATTATTGTTTCAAAGCTTTGTTTTTATTTTGTAACATTTCCATGATAAGAGCTGTGTGAAATATTCAACAAACAAATAATGTTATATAGTTTTAAATGCGATGTATATTGAAATAAACTACTTTTTCCTGTTTAAAAATGTTGCCTGATAACTTCTCCTCTTTACTTTTACAGAAAAGTGGCATTGAATTTTTGCCTTGAAATGTGTGATTTGTGTCCTGGATTGATCAACCCCACGGCCCAGCCCCCTTAATTTGTAATGTCATACTGATACAGCTCCCCAGGCTTTGAAGTCGATTTCAGTATTGACTGAATGTTCTCCGGAGATGCTCATTTACAGCCTGGGGCTATTTTTGTTACTATTTGTCAGTTCTTTCCTGCCACTTGAGTAGGCAGCGTAGGCCTACTCATCAGATGACCAACACCCTGCTTAACTGAATTTCTGAGTTTTGCTGAGAGTTGGAGTGACTCATTAGAGCTTCAGATTTTTCCACGTAGATAAACTGGCACACTCACCGATTTAAAGAAAGATCAGTTCACTTGTCTTGAATAACCACATCAGCCTGAGAGTTGTTAAATGTATTCTGTGGAGGGAGCTTTCTAAAGAAAGTTTCTGTTACAAAATGGGGGCATGGAGTTTGAAAGATGTGAGTCTTTACCAGACATGGAGGGTCATAGAAGAGACTAAAAATCAGGATATTTAGCCTCAGTGGCATTGAGTTACTATTTAGTTTTTTTCAATCTCTTTGAAATACCCCAACTTCATGAGAATGCCATACAAAATTACTAGAGTAATGCTCAAAGAAAAACACATACAACATACACTACAACATTCTGGACCAGCACAGGAAAACTTCTCGTGATAAGTCGAAAATTTTAGTCTAAAATTTCCTTATATCACAGGTACAGCTGTCAGTACTGGATTAGAGGCAGAAACAGCAATAGGATCCCCATGCTACTATGAGTTAAACAGTTAACCCAGTTAACGTTATGGTGAACTGATCTGGTCAGCACAGGCGCCACTAGGTGGCAGCACTTGTTCATGGTGTGGCATTAAAATGGGCTCTATCGGTTATAGCACAAGGAGATACAGTAATGAACCATATTTTCATGAATTTGCCCTTAAATATTGAACATGTTGTGTTCCAGGCGTGGTTTCTGTAGCAATTTACATCTTCCGAAGTTATTTCTGAGTCTTTCATGCCCAGTAGTAAGTTAATTATTTTAACTTTTGATTTAATCTCACGCAGGAGAATGGCAACACAAAATTTCATTAACCTGCCTTTAATACAGCCATAAGGATTTAATTTAGTATCCTGCTTTAAACTCCACAGTTGTTAACTCTTTTCCCATACATTAAGCTGCCAGCTGTGAGATAATGGCTCTGTGATGAAGCAATTGAGTGAGTGGCTGAGAGATAAAGAGTTAAATGTGTCCGGCCTCTGCAGGCTGTGATTGGTCCTCAGCCGCAGCGTTGGGACTGACAACAAGTCTCCGCTCCGTGCGGACTGGAAAAGTCACTTGGTGGACGGAGCCAGCTCCACAGACTGGACTGAGTTTTTAAAAATTAGCACATGGGACTATAATTGTGATTTATGGAAGAGCCCGGTGTTATTACAACCTTGAATGTGCTATTTTATTTCTGAGACGAGCGCGCGCTGGTCAGAGGTCGGTGAAAAGTCGACCACTGTCACTTTTGATTCATGGACTCAATACGGACTTCAGCTAAAAGCATTTCTGTCAAGAGGCTGACTCAAGGTTGACTTCATTCATAGAATATCCAGGTATGTTATCACCATATGTACACCGGCCTTTACTCCATTTTATTTACATGTATCCTCTGTATGTGCGTGCTTACCCATATTTGACTGTAAGTGAAGCAAAGATAAACCGGTTAAAACATACGTTTTCATGAACCGTTTGCTTTTCAAGACCTCGTTAGCTGTTTGAATAGTTAGCCGACATATATTCATAGCTGTGCTATTACATTAACTAGGACGTCTTAAACTTTACCAGTACCCCAAAACAGTGGTTCTCAAAGTGGGGTCCGGGGAGGGGGTTCCAGAGGTCCCCAACAAAAACGGGAATAATTTATTTTCTTTATAATTCCATCCATAATTAACACAATGACAGAATGTATGAGAACTTGGGGCATGGGTTTCATACACTTTCTATAATAAAACATCTAAAAGCAAAACTCCTAGCAGACAGGCGCCCTGGGACAAAATCTTATCAAACGAGGGTCCCTGGTCTAATTTGTTGGTCCAGTTTGAGAACCACTGCCCTAAAAGACTGTGGACCCCAATGTAAAGCCCCAGACAGACCCCAAACCTGAGTTTCTGACTGCACTTGGACATACTGTTCATGTATTGCCATGGAATTTATTTATTTTTTTTAATACTGGTATTGTGTAATATTCTTTTTAGACCCCACAGACATTCTTGCAGGCCCCAAAATGTTAGAGGAGTCTAGTTGGAAACCACTGAGGTCAACTCAGCAAAAAACTTTGTCCAGCCAAAAGTATTTTACTATCATGAAAACAATGCATTAAATAGTGCAAACATTAAGTTAAATTTTATATACTAAAGTAATATTTTTTTAAATTATAGCATGTGAAATTGGCTTGAACAACAAAACATTTTGATCTGATAGCCCCCTGGATTGCTATGTGCATATACACTGTGTCACTGTTACCATGTGTCTTTCAGATTTAGGGGACATGAAGTTGTCTTTGGACAGTATGGGCGTCCTTAAGATTGTGCTGTTCATCCTTGAGGCTGTTTTGCTGACCGACTGCGCAAGAGGTGAGAGCTGCTTCATAAGCGTTCTTTCTTTCTCACTAACATTGCGTGCATTAAACCTGGAAGGTAATGCCAGATTCACAGTTCATTATAACTCAAGTTGACTGGCTGTTTTCTTGTGAGCATGAAGAAAGTCTCAGTTGGCTCTTAACGCTTTCGCGCAGAGAAGTAAGAGACGGAAAACTTAGAGCTGAAAAATCTCTAAACAGAGCCCAAAATCAACACAGGGCAGGGGAATGAGAGAGGGCAAGCCAGCCCCTACCCCCAGTTTGTGTGTGTTTCAGTCATGGCCGTGTGTGTGTGCGCGCGCACACATTCACTACAGCTAAACCAAACAAACATCATCCATCAGCTTCCCAGGGTGAAAGAACACAAGTCAGTGTAAGAGTCCGGCTCTCCCGCAGCTAGCCAAGGGACTGCCACACATCAGCCTTATGTGTGTGTGTTTTTATATGTGTGTGTGTTCACAACTGAAACACTGAGTGGAGAGCCTTACCACAGTCCACAGCACTGTTTATTGTGCCAGTATCAATACTTTGCTTTATAAAGACAAGTTACAGTGAGCTTGTCAACAGTTCATGAATAACTGTCGAGGCAATTTCTATGATTTCATCCACCATCACTGACTACTGAACCATGTCTGATGCAATCCAGTGGCATGAGTCAAAGACAGAGGCAAAACTTGAAACTACACTCTGGCTTTAATGAGAGAAATATGAAAGTCACACACATTTCCCTGGAAAACAAGCTCTATTGCTCTCTCTTTTTTGTCCCCAGCTTAGCATGGAAGTGAATTCAAGAGGCATCTGATAGGTACAATACCTGCATGTGGCTATCGGGGCTCGAGGTAGAAGGGGCAGGAGTGGGCAGGCTGTGGGTTAGAGGGGGAGATTAGATCTGTGGGTCTGCAGACAATGCCTCATTCACAGCGTGGCAGCCGTGCCTTCACGGCACGACTAAATCAAAAGTAAACAAGACGTGAAGGCTAAATAAGATTAGACAGGCAATTTTGTATGTTTACAGATTAGCAGATGACCATGAAGGAGAAACACAAAGGGATGAGGATGATGGAGAGTGAAGGTCCGATGGGTCTAAAATGATTTATTATCAGACAAAAGGAAGAATTTAAAGCCTGCTTTTCATAATTTGTCTGAAAGTGGTTACAGATGCACAGACACATGAGCAGATATGTTGGCAGGCGGTCTGAGTGAGAAGATTTTGAATGATGCTCGACAATCTGTGAAGTGTAAATATTCCACAGTTCTCCCAGCAGAAGCAGCGATACAGTGACTTCTGTGTTACAGTCCAAATGCAACAGCTTGACTCTGACATCCTATGATATACAGTCAGGGAGTTTTGACTCCAAACTTGTGCTTTTAAAGTGAAGCCAAGTCCGGAAAAGCTGGAAAACTCTCCCTGTAACACTTTAACAATACATGATGACAACTTTGACTTATGTGTGAAACAGTAAAAGCACACTGGAAGTGTTACTTTACTGCTGTTATGCTGAAATTTCAAACAATGTACCTGAGAAGACAGTAAGTTTGGGTGAATGATTTTAAGCCTGTTGCTGTCAGTCATCAGGCGACATCTGACCCTGGACCCCATTCCCCTGTGCCACACACACACACACAGGCATCAACCCTCCCTCTATCTACAGCTACGACTTTGCGACTGGCCAAGCAAGAATTATTTCTTGAGATACCCCCCCCCCCCCCCCACTAGAAACCCCCGCACTTCCTCCCTCCCAGTGCCTTCTTTCCTCCCCCTCTGGTGCTCGGCCACCCCCAGCAGCTGGAGGAGGTGCTCAGTGATGTGTCCCAGTAGAGCCTCTAATGTGGTGACAGGCCCGGGGACCACTGGGCTCCACGAATGCTGCAGCCTCGACATGTGGATCTGCAGAAATGCACCCTGGGAGAAACAGAGAGGCACCAGGTGTGTCAGTTATGCACCAGGACTAGCTAACAATAAACACATATGCACTGAATGTTACTGTTTTGATGCATTTTATTTAGAAACAGGCATCAAATACAGTTTTTGAGCATGTATGCGACTCCGCTTTATTCCGGTTTTCCAGCACCACACACATGTTTGCTTCACCTCTGGAGCCAGCCGGTGAAGTTTAAAGCTTGCAAACTGCTTTGCAACCCTGTTGGAAAATATACATTTTATAGGAGAGTTACATCATGGTTTCATAACAAGAAGGTACTATGAGATAAATTGTATGCCAAGGGCTTTTAAAATCACAAGGCCATTTGGCTCCCAGACAGTTTTCCATTTCCTTTAACCGTAATGAGGCTAGTTTCTCAGTAACCAAATGCCCCAAAGTCCTCTTATTTTTTAAATAGCTCCTGAATAGTAAGAAGGTGTAACAGTGGTGTTCTGGCTCGTGGGCCAAGCTGGTGAGATGAAGGGGGGGAAGAAAAGGACAAAGAATTAGTCTGAAAAAGCTCGGCTCTGCTGCTGTGTTGCCCAACTCAGACTTTAATGCTCCATTTAGGTATGAAAAGTAAAATCAGTTTTGTGTTACGCTTTGTTTTTCAGCCCACACCAAGCAGTGGAACTCAAGAAAAGTCAAACATCGTCTTCCGCTTCAACTCTGTGCGACTCTTCACCACATCACTTCCAATTTTCTGTGTTTTCAAACCAGACAATCACCACTGCCTGTCGCCCCTCCTTAAACATGTCCCCCTTCTTTTTCCCTGCTTCTCTCTGCATTTCCTCCCATTTATTACCAGTGTAAAGTTAAAGGAAGTGAGTTAAGTTATGTGCTGTTGTTAAAACAAGGCATGAGCTGACCTTTACTCCCACCCAGCCTTTCTCAACTCTCCCTAGCCCCTATTTACTGAGTCTGGGTCCATTTGCGGAGAACAATGGATGGATTATTACGTGTGGCGGTCCCACAGGTCGGACAGGGCAGCAGCAATTCATTTTAAACACTCCTCATCGTCTATTAGAGCTCACACTAGACGGGGGACTCTCTGAGGCGCTGCCGTTTAGAGGTGCGTGAGAAGAAGTTACGAGAGTGAATGAGCGCTTCTTTTGTGCGCCTGAATATATGCGTGTGTTTTATTAAGCAGGCTGAAATTACCCTGAGAAAAGTCATGATAATGAGACATCCAAGGAGCACGGGGCAATTTGGAAAACCTCAGAGGTATACCAACAAATATTCCCACTCCGCCTCCTTCTCCTCTAAACCAGGTGGAAGTAATATTCCTCCTGCTATGATCCCTCTGTTTCTATCACGGAAATAATGTTGCCACCACTATAACAATCCATGTTTCACATCTATCAGCACACACGGCTGACCCTTTCAGTTCAGGAGGAAACATTCGGAGAGAGGAATGTGTCAGACTTCACCCCTCCGAGGGGAAAGAAAGGAAAGGGCTGTAGCTGTGATAAGTAGTCATAATGGAGGTCAGTTGGTGTTTACTTTAGCAGGGTCATATAATCCCTGTGAGCAACACTCCCCTCATTGACTGACTTTAATGGCCACTTCAATTAGCATTCATGTGGAATTTCAACAAACCATTGTCTGCTTCCAGTATTTGTCATTTTCAGCTGTATGCTAATGCTTGGATGCACATGAGGAAAATTTTATTTTCCCCCTTTTTTTATTATTTAAGGAAATCTTATTGAATCATGCGAAGGTCTGTGTGTGTGCAAAGCTCATTAGTTTGTTTGGGCAGTTGGCTCTGGGAGTGTTTTTGGACCACACACACTCTTCCTGCTTGCTCAATGGATTTGGGTTCAATTAAATAGAATTCCTTTTGCTCCCGTTAACCTTCACAAATGTGGCTGCTTACAAAATGCACACGGAGGTGCCAGACTGTCACCATTCACATGGTAATCAACTTTATGCGCTTCCCTGGTCTGGCTTGCAAGATTTACCTGGCATATGAATTTCATATTTTGGTTAATTGAAAGCTGTTTAGTGTTAAATAAGCATGTGATGATACTGGACACTGTTAAGACTTCACAGTTCATGCTGCTGTCTTACACCCTTGGCCCAAGAGAGAGTGGACTGAGCAATTGGAAGCGAGCCTGTAGGTGGGGGTGAGGGTCCGCCTCGCTGGAACCTTACAAGTGACCTTACAATAACATTTCAGCTCCACAGTGGGAAGTGTTTGTCTTGCGCAACCCCTCTTACTAAGCCTCCTTCATTTCTCCAGTCCCGCTCTGTTTTCTCTTTTTCTTTTGAGGAGCCAAGTCGTGGGGAGAGACCCCCTCCTCCTCCTCCTCCTCCTCCTCCTCCTCCATCTCCTCTTCATTTGGTGCTCCACAGCTGTTCTGTCAGTCACTTCAGTAAGCGAAATGATGGGATTCCAATTGCTCTCCTCTTTCACCCCTCAACAGGAGAAGCCGTAATTTGTTTTATTGTAGATTTGAACTTGTAGATTTATGATTCGGACGGATGAGTCTGCATTAAGCTGCAGACAGGAGGTGTAGAAATCAAAACTTTTTTCCTACTTTTCTTTCTTCTTTCTGCTTCTCCATGACTTTCCTCTAGCATTGGTTCCTTGTCACCTTGGTATAGAAGCCACCTTGTGAAATAAACAACAAATAAGTGCACCATGAAAACCTTTTGTTGTTTCAGATAAACATATTTATACTGATGTATGCCATGATGGCCTTCAGGATGTTGCTTGGACTGAGCGGGTTTGGACAAGTTCAGTAGTTGTCATTGTGATGTTAGTGAATAAAAGGCTGATTTAGACGGCAGAAATATTATCTGGCCCATCTTACTGTATGTGCTTGTTTGCTGTACTTGCCACAGCCTGCTTGAATCTGTTCTGCTTTAGTCTCATACTGACTTATCAGAATACCAAATCAGGCAGCCAGGAGGTACTTGTTTACATGTATGTCAATGATGAGCTTCCTCTCTTATTTTTATTTATTTTTACCTCTCTGTGCCATCAGGTCTTTTATTGTTTTCCTTCTGTTTATACTTTAGGGAAGCAGTTGGGTGTTAGTCATCTTTATAATTCTATATCAGACATCAATACCTCATTTGAAAAAAAATATTATATAAGTCATAAGTATTTAAGTCTTTGTTTTTTTTCCATCTCCTTCACTCTTTGAGGGTTTCATTAGAAATCAGTTGCTGTCCTGACGAACCCTCAGACACACACACACGCCAGCCCTGCCATTCTGCAGTTAAAAGGTTGATTGAAACTTATGATGGTGGCAACAGCGATGGCTGGCTGGGCCTGAAGAAAAACAAGACAGGGGACAGCTGGGATAAAGAGCTCTGAATGAGGCCTCCGCTGCCTTCGACACACACCCCCGGACCCTCCTTCCAGTTTCTTCCACCATCCCCTACTCGACACCCCTCTTTCAGTTGACCTCCAAAGATCTTAGATGAGACCCCACACAGCTTTGTGGCTTTTTCACTTCCACTTAGTTTTTCATTAGTGATTCTTTTGAGCGACCTCGGAAATTCTTTGTGCATTGTCCCCATTGATTGAGGTTAAAAAGAGTCTGGTCTGGGTGATTGCTTGTCACAGTACGTCAGAATAGGAGTTTTCATTTTCAGCGTTACAGGCTGTCATGATGGCATTTGTTTGCTCCCATTTCCAGCAGCAGCACTCTCTCTCAACCCTGGTGAGGCGGCAAAGAGGCCCTGATTTTTCATTCAGGGGACCTCTGTAATGAATGGAAAAATATGTCCCCGCCTTGACTTGAAGAGTGGAATGGGACAAGGGAGGAAAAATCATTTCAGGAGCAAAGAGTATAATCTGTCATATTTTATAATAGGGCTACTGCTATCCCAGGCTGGAATCCTGTGCCATGCAATGAAACTGATTTGATTTCCTCATGCACAGGGATGTGAGTTTGGGACTTGGATCAGCCCCCAGCCTGGATGTGCTTGAAGTTAGAGGCTTACCAGATGGGGGCAATGCTCCTTTCATACAGTTATTCTGTGTCTAGATTGAATATTAGCTAAACTCATTCTTCTTTTTGTTTATTTTTATCCATGCTAGTAGCCCGACTCTAGGGATGACAGTATCAGCTTTTCAGTTGGTCAGTTGGTCAGTTGGTCCAGACTGTAATATCTAATAACTATTTGATGGATTTCCAAGAAACGTTGCTAGTCCCCGGAGGAGTTGCTTATTCTCTGACTGTAGCGCCACCATGAGGTTGATATTTGTGGTTGAGAGTGAAATGTCTTGATTGACATTTCATGGCAGTCCTATTGAATGGATTGCCATGAAAACTGGTACAGATTTTCAACGTCCCTAGAGGATGAATTAGAAATACTTTGTTATCCTCTGACACATTATCTACTTTTAGGCATTCAAAATTGGATAGTTAGCAGTAGGAAATAAATGGATTCAATAATGCAGTCCTTGCAGCAGGACGTCTATTCTGGTCATTAGCTGCCTGTCCCTGTGCAGGTCACCTTGATAAAAGGACTGGATAGGTCAGCATGGACAGTTGATTAACAATGAGAGAGACAGCCAGACTGGCAGACAGAGATGGATAGAGGGCAGTGACCTTTCTACAGCCGAGTTGTAAGGTGAACCGGGAAAGCACTGAACAAATTGTCACTGTGAAAGGGCGAGTACCACATCGTAATGACAAGCTCAACAACTCCTCGATGACAGATTGATTTGAGACAATATTCCTGGATTGTCAAGAGGCCCCATTGCTGTCAGTGAGAGCTTTGCCAGTTCCTTCACCCCCTCCGTCTGTCTCCCTTGGCTTCTCCCCTCTCTGTCTCGTCTCTTGTCTCTCCCGCCTTTCTCTTTCCCTCACCCACTCCTCTACTAGCCTCTCCCTCCCTCCTGCTCCTGTCTGAATCGCTCCATTCTGCCAAAACACTCCTGCTACATCGCAGTCTGTCATTGGCCCTCTCCTAAAAAGACCTTGTTGACAAAGGTGCTGGTGTAAAGTGCTTCCCAGTGTCATGGAGATTGGCTGATCCTCAGACTGTACACTGGTGTAGGGTTCCTGGAGACGGAGAAATGAGGGGCACTCAGTGCCTGGCTCGGCCATCACCATCATGACACAGATGTGACCACGACACACAGAGACACACATACTGGTCCAGTCGGTGACAGCATGTCTGGCTCAAAACGGTCTTGTTTACAGCCTCTGTGCTTCTCTGCCAGTCAGTAGAACATCTGACCAACGCAAAGCGATGGTGGCTCGACTTAATAAGACATCTGCATCTCATTCAGCACCTCCAGACTGGACTCCGGCTGTGTCAAATGTAGACAGTGAGCCAAAAGCAGGTCGGATAGTTATGTTTTTACCACTGTGGAATGCAGGAAGGTTGAAGGAGGAGGCATGCAGGGAGTGGCAGGATGTACCTTGCTGTTGACTGATCTTGTTCTTGTTATGCATAGCCAGGGTTTATTGTCCAGCAAGCATGCTCTGCAGTAGTTGCTCCCAATGTTTTTGGCAATGTCTACTTGTGGCCCATCATCATCTGTTGCATATGTGCAATATATAGGATAGTACCAGAGTACCACAGTGGGTGGCTCAGGAGGTAGAGTGGGTTGCCTGTTAACCGGAAGTTTGGCAGTTCAATTCCTGGTTCCTCCAGGCTGCATGTCAACGTGTCCTTGGAAAAGATACTAAATTTGTACTTGTTATTATTCGGTCCATTAATTTCTGATTCAAGTACTTTTATAAACAGCTTACAGTTTACAATGTTAGTCTACATTTAACATTTGAAAGTTTGTCTTTTTCTTCGATTGTATTTTTTAGTAAAATAGTGGTTCCAAAACGTTTTGGCTGCATCCCTTTCAATGTCTGCTTGTGATCTCACAGTTTATGGTCTTAGTGTGCAAAGAGTGAATTTTCCTTCTCACATTGTATTATTTGGAGGATTTTTACAGGCCTTATGAGGTATACATCTTCAGTGTTTCACAAGAAAAAAGCAAAACATTTGAGAAAAGTCAGAAAAAAATCATCATAATATTGTGTAAATGAAAAATATCCCACTGTTTTATATCAGTTTAATCATCCATCTCGGGAACTCTCAGATTTATCGTGGGATCTGATTGTTTGTGGTCCCAAACACCAGGTTAGTAATAGCAATGGATTAGAGGAACATTTCGGGGAAAACATTATTATTAATTTTTATAATATTTCCTGCTTTCCTATTTTAGTTTAGTCTAGTTTATGTGTATGTGTACTATATGTAGTTATATAATGTTCTGTTTTGTATTTGTTCATTATGTATTTGTGTTATAAGACCCCCTTGAAAATGAGATGATAATAAATTCAATTAAATTCAGTTCAGTTCTGGGTTAGATTGTCTCACTGCCCGTCTGGGAGATGTAGGGAACCACCAGGAAGCAGTATGTGGTTAAATACTAATCTAAAGTAAGGACTTTAATCTTTGACAGCCTTTGTTGTCGGTGGCATGAGGACATGCAGATTAATGAGTCTGTTTGCCTCTAAACTTTCATTTCTGTGTGTGTTTATGAGAGGGAATAAGAGACAATACACCGGCGGTCCAGAGCAGCCAAACACGTGTGAGCGTTCACACAATGTCCCTTTTAGTGCCAAGTGGTCGGTCCATCTCAAAAACATATCAGACAGACTGTAATAAACAGGTGCTTGTTGGTGCCGTGCTGTGTATTGGAGAGAGAGAGAGAGGTCTGTTTGAGTGAGTCATGTGGCTGGGGCTGAGCCCGGGCCAGGGAGTGGGGTGTGAGATTGTTGGGATTCCTGGTTACTGCCGCCTGGGCCCACCTAATCCCCCTTCACTCCCCCATGCAGCCCTCCTCTCCTTATGAGCTGTGTGTTAAAGGAGGCCTCTCTGCCATCTTAGCCTCTGCTCCCGGCCACTCTCTAAATCAACCCTCTTCTCTTTAACCCTCACCCTACTTCTCTCTCCTCGGCTTGATCTTCATTTCCCTGACCCCTCTTTCTCTGACTCTGTCTGTCACCCTATCTGGCCTTTCTCTCCCTCCCCAGCCTCCCTCCTGTTGCCTCTTCCCTGATAAGTGGCCCTAAGCACACACTCGGCCCCTGTGTGTGCACCGAGCCTTTGCCTAATGGAGTGAGATAAAGCAGCTAGAGGGCCCCTCACTGTGCCCTGTTTATGAGAAGGCAAGACTAGGGAATTACTGACTGACATTCGCATGAAAAGTTATACCACTGAATTAGTCTTAGTGTTTTTTATTTACTAAGAATATCTGAGAAGAGGTGTCTATATTTGTATGTAGATGTCAAAAAGACCTTAGAAACTGTCTTTTTGACATTGTTATTGAAAGATTAGAGCAACATTAAACAGTCTTCCTTAATCTCTATATTGGTCATTCCTGCATTTTCTCTGTATATGTGTGTGTGTATAGTAACATACACATAACCAGAAAGAGATAAAATTAACATTAAACATTAAACATTAAACGATAAAGTCTGTGCTATTCTATATTTTTGTTTATACAAATCCTATGAAAAGACTAAAACAAACAATGCATTAGTTCATATCTCAATCTGACTATCTGTTGCCCTCAGATTAATGCCCCTTGGTTCCAACTAATGTAAATACTTACCGTTCACAAGTATACTTTCAGTGATGTTATTCAAACAGTAGTAAACAGTGCCCTTGTTGGGGACTATTTCTAGGTGCGTTATATCACATACATATCACTCATTGTAACAGTGTGGCTCTTTAATGTAATGTTTCTGGACAGCAATGGAGCACAGAGGAGCTATATGAGGCTTTTGCTACACAGGTAATCATAGCCATAGTGTTGGTCTGGTATTTGTTATGGGACTTGTCAGAAAAATATAAAATATTTTCAGCCTCACCCTTTAGAAAAGAGAGAGAAAAGAAGGCGCTTAAAAGGTAATATTATTAATAATAACCCAAAATAGTGACAACTTTCAGTTTCTGTGCAGTGGTAGACCAGGTAAAACATTGGAAAAGTGGGCTATAAACTGTTCCACTGCAACTTGTATGCACTATCCAGTAATAAGACAACATGGCCACTCCAAAAAGATCATATGAAAGACCTCTATTAATTCAAGTTAAGGACTTTCCATAACGACTCCGTACTTTTCCAGGCTTGTGGAAGTATGGAAAAGTATGGAGTCCTTATGGAAAAAACCCTAACAAAATTAAAAGGGGCTTTTCATGTATTCAAAGTATCAATAAGTTATAAAACTCTCCCAGAAAATGGTTAGCTGAGGCAGTAAGGCATTTGCTTTTTTCCTGAAGGTTTTATTTCATAAAAGTGTATCAATTATTTATGTTGTTTAACGGATGTAGTCTTTTGAGGTGGAGCCTGGATTGACAGTAGCAAGGAGTCTACAAACACACACTTTCTCGGACAGAGGCAGCTGGGGCTGGGAGAAGGCAGTCAAGTTTAATGAAATGTAGCTGAGTTCAAAGGCTCCACAGTAGGGCCTGTTAAGGGTAGGTCGCGTGATGGAGATGTTTCCAGAAGGTTTATGACACTGGAGTAATTTCTCTCTGTTTCTTTCCTGTTCTTTTGATGAGGGGGTCGGCAGAAGCCTGTTGTTCTGGAGTCATTAGTGAAGGAAGCAGAGGTAGATTCACTGCAAACAAGGAGCGACGTTATTCCAGTGATTCTGCTTTAATCAGATAGATTGACTGGAGCATCTTATTCTCTTTACCTCTTTCTTTTTATTCCACCCCCTTCTGCTGTTTCTCTAGTCCCTCATGTCACCCAATAGCTCCTCCTGCACCATTCCCACCACTGAATCAGTTGCTATTCAGCCCACATCAGATGGTGCCGAAGAAAGAGCCATTGTCCCGGCTGGTCTTACCCCTCTCTTATCTATTGATTGGAAAGCTGAGAGGAGAAAATAACGGGTATTGATTACCACGCTGGGTGAAGTTGCTGGGCAGGACGTCTGGAGGGGTAAGAAAAGACGGCATTCTTCACCCTCCGCTGCCCCGCTGCTGTCAGAACAGCCTCCACCGCCACTCTATGTATCCAGTCCTCTTTCACCCTGCTCCTTCCCTCCCTCCCTCACCTCAAGTCCTTTCTTGAACTGCCAAGGTGGCTCTCCCCTACTCTTTCTCTCTCACTGTTTTTTGCCGATTTTTATCTCCGCTTGTGAAATGTATAGCCAAGTGCAGCAGCAGGCTCTGAACAGAAGCTCTGGCCTTTCACACACTCTCCGAGTGGCAGTGTCTCCCTCACCTTTCGCCTTCACCCAACCCCTCTAGTCTCAAGTAGAGTCACTGGCTCCGGTTTTTAGATTTTATGTAGTTTATTTGTAATTTTTTACCCTTCCTTCCTATGTTCCTTGAACATCCATTTTGTTATATTGTTGTATTACACAAGTGGTCCTGAGGTTTTAAGAGATTCATGATACAATATTTCCCTGGTAGCACAGGCTCCATTAAACTTCCTCCCTTATGTTAGAGGTCTGTCTGCCTTGTACGGTCTGCTGAGCTAACACAGTGCTGCTGAGTAGGAGGAAGCATTCTCCAGCTACTATCTGTCTCCCTGCCACTTATCCTTTAAGTAAATATGGAATATTGAAGACACATTCACTCCGATCAGTGTTTATCTTAGTGATGAATCACTACAGTCTGGCATTGTGCAAAAGACCTTTTGATGCACAAAAAATTCTTGGAGATTAAGGACCAAATCCTTTTTATTAGAAGATGTTGTTAGATAGTGTTGTTTGAATACCTGTGTCCTGTATTGGGCATACGGTGTTGCGTGCATTATCAAGTTGTTCTCATTGTGGTTAGTTAAGTTCCAGGTGTTCGCTATTGGAACGGCTGTCAGCAGCCAACCCAACCCTTTATTGACATGTTTGCAATGACTAAAAGGACCAAAGTACTTTGTATGGGGGGAAAATGCATGTACACATCATTACAAATCCGCAGGTGTTTTTTTAAAAGAGAAAACAAATGAGGAGAGAACATTGCTCAACTCTGACAGCCTTTGTAGTCTGTATTTTCTTTCTTTCCCAACATATTTCCCTTCTCGGATGCCTGCACGTCAGATCAACAGTTCATTAACCCGCTCACAAGGTTTTCTTAACAACTGCTAAATTTAGTCTGTATCGCAAGAATGCCTCTTATTGAATGTGCCCCTTTCTTAAAATAATCCATCACCAAATTGAGCAAAGAAAAACAGAGCTAATTCTGAGAGTTGCCAGGCCTCCTCCTCCTCCTCTTCCTGAGTTATGAAAGATTTCTTTCACACATGGAGCTCAGCTATAATAAGGAGCGCCATACCAATGCTGCAATACGGGAAAGCTCATATGATCATGTGTATCATTTTACATTTACAGAGCAGCTAACAATTCTAACAATTTGAGTAAACACTCACCGGTTTGTCATAGATCTGGCAGATTCCCATTCATCACAGCCTCCGTAGAGAACCATAATGCTTAGTTCAGCAACCAGGAGAGAGCCTCTGAGGACTGAAGCTAAAACAGCAGAGAAAAGTGCACCTATAGTATATTTTACCACCATGGTGTCATAACATGTTCTATTCGTACATCCTGAACTATTTATCTCACAATCAAGCTGATTAGGCAAAAATTCCCTAATTCCCTTTTTTCAAAATTGGCTTTCATTTTTTACAGAGAGCCTCTGTGTGGTAGTTTCAACTCCAAGGTTAAGAGAACCTGTCCTTGAGAGGGAGGAATAGGAGGAGGGGGAGGAGCGTCCCTATTGAAGAAGGGATGATGGTCATGCACACAGCGCAAATACTTATAAAGTTATTTAGACAATGTCCTTGATTTCAGCACCTCTTCATGCCTTGTTTTTCAAAAGGACTTCAAAAGGTTTTTTTAAGAGCGGAGATGGAGGGAGGAAATCATTTGTTACACATTCCTCTCACTTGGAGCACCAGCTAAAGCTTTCTGGTCTATTAAGCCAAAAAGCTCAGGAGCTGGAGTCGTCCTAAATAACCCAAGTTCAAGATCACATAGACCTTTATCACAATTAAAGGAATAGTTAGACATTTTGGGAAATACCCTTATTTGTTTTTGTTTGTTTGCTTTGGGAGGTGGTGGTGGTGGTGGTGGGGTTGCGTACAGACCATAAGAGTGGTATCAATCTTCTCATCCAACTCTCCTCAAGAAAGCGCAGAAGCCTATTTCCCAAAATGTCAAACTGTTCCTCACACTCACATTACGTCTACCAAACGTAGACGGAACCTAGCCAAAGTTTCACTGCACCCACAACATTAAGCCATCTGATCATATAAATGAAATTAGTAGAAGGAAGCTTACAAAAACACATTTAAAGAAGGATCCTCCACTAGAAGGCTGGGTGTATAATAAGTGGCGAATGCTATGCAAATAACACTGCAGAGAGGTTTTGCAGCGCACCGTTATATGTTTTTCCAAATGGAAAAGAGCATTCAGATGTTTCCTTGTCTCTTTTTATTTTCTGGAGAAGAATATAAAGCTCCAGATCAGCCGTCCAGCTTCCAGAAATCTTTGTTTGACAAGCAGTACCTATGCTGGATCAGTGTGTTTTGATACTTTGCTTCAGCTGAACCTTTGACATGAATCAGGCCTTGTTTTTGTGTCAGTCCCATTCCATTAATCCAGAAGGAAACACATGGTTGAGTGGCTTGCAGGACCCTAAATCTGAAGAGATAACTGAAGCCTATTTGTTCAAGATTTGACAGAAATGTATTTATGTTTTGACAAGGCAGTTCAGTCTCAGTCCATGTGAGCTCCAGCAGCACCATTCCAACGCTGTGACCTGTTTGTGGTCCTAAAGCAGAGTCTGCAGAGTAAGAAACTGAACAGTGAGCACCTCTGTTCTACTTCTGGTAGCTGTGGAGTGAGATATGGGCCAGCTGACAACAGCCGAAAAAGCTGTGGTCACGTTTTCTCCACAGACATAAACAATGACACTTCCAATTTCCTGTGCATGCTGTGGACCAAGAAAGGCCATCCACAGAGAGGAAAGAAAATTCTGAGCATGTGTGTGTATGCGTTCATGCATGGTTGAGAAAGACAGACACTAAAAGGGAAGGAGGTTTTTCATCGGTTTTACGCTTACAGGTTTCACTTATTTTCCACCGAGTTCTGTGGCATGACTTATAAACCTCCTTTTTAAACTTTTTTTTTTTTGTTGAAAATATGAGTAAGTCCAACATTTTTAGCATCGAGGTCACCGGCCCAGCAATCCAGAATCCAGCCTGCAGCTGAGATGCATCTGTTTGCTATGTGATTTATAAAACCAGATGGAGTTACCTGTGACGCCTTCCCCCACTGCAGCCCCATCAGTATAATGAACTTCTTGTTTACCATATGTGTGAAATGCACCAAAGGAATGTGACTCCGTCTATGTGTTTGAGCGTGTGTGTATGTGTTTCGGGGGGCCATGTGTACTTACCCTCCCTATTGTTTTTAGTGCTACCAGCCCGGCTATTTGTTCTGAGGCATAGACTGTGCTCTGTGTACTTGTGAGGGCAGTTGCGGCTATAGGGTTTGGTTGCATTTCCTCCCCCTCTCTCACTCCTCCAGTCTCCTGTTTCTCTTTGGTGTCTAGTCTGCTCAGTAATTCGGGGTTTTGTTTAGTTTTTGGTGGGAGTCGGGGGTGGTTAGTTGAACGCCTGGTGCTGTGCAAGCAGCAGCCCAGGCCTCCTAACACCATCACAGGGTGTTTTTGGACCGCTCCACTTCACCAGATCTGAGGGAGCAGACCTGAGCCAATTAAGAGCAGGGAGAACGGGCTGCTGTCTGTCTCTCTGCGACCCGCCCTCCTCATCGCTTTGATCTCTTGCATGCTATGCAAAACCAGAGCTAGAACCACTTTACCCTCTCTGTGCAGATATTGAACGACAGGGCTTGTCCAATTATTACAATCTGGTTTGGACATTTCTAGGTAATCAGACAAAATATGACAAATTACCTCTATCACAATACATCTGTCCACATCCAAACTGTTTTTAGAAAGGTTTTTAGTGAGGATTCAGATATTTTATTTCATTTGCTGATTCCAATACACTTTTGTTTTGCTTCTTCTTCTCTTATAAAAATGTTTTTGCAATGTCACTTGTTTAGTAAATCCATTAAATTTAGTGGTTATGAAGGAGGAGCCTATAAATTAAAACTTACAGTGACAGATTCCTAGCAGTGTATAGATTTATTTAGTTTATGTATGCACTGTAACCTGCTCTACCTCCTGAACCACAGCCGCCTTCCTTTATGTATTGTGGTCCAAAGGGGTTACAAGCTGATTAACAGGAGAAAAAAGGAGGAAAATTCATTCTTGACCTGGAATTGCAGTTGGTAAAACAATCTTCTCATAAGGTCCATTCAGTAGCTGTGCTGGGACTTTTGATCAAATGACATGATCTTCATTAGGAGATGGAGTTTTCCAGATGTCATGAAAATAGGTGTTCAAATTGCCATTCCTACATACACTTTAAGGACTTCTCGTCTATGTCGGCTTCAAAGTTTTGATTAAAGACCCAGAACAGCAGCTGAATGGCGCTTATGGTAAAATTATTTGACAGCTAAAAAAAAGCAAATTTCTGCGCTGCAAAATATATTTATTTTTCCTTCCTTTGTTCTAATCTTTGCTCTTTTTATGTGAACAGGAAAAATCCCTCTTTGACTGAACTGGTCACAACCGGAAGAGGTATACAACCTGTGACAAGGGGTCGCAAGTAGACATTGCATTGTTTGAAAGGGTCATAGGTCACAATGTTGTGAGTCACTGGTCTAGATGATGTTTGATTGTCTGTTTCACCCTGACAAGAATAACATTGTTTTGATTAAAGATGTGGAATACCATCTAAAAATATTGGTCTCTGTTATTGTGGGCTGCAGACTCAAACAAATGTTTTTTTCCCTTTTGTGAAACCGTTATCGTGTTTGTGTGTCCTCAGGACCTCCACGGGTCTCTGAGAAGGTTGCTCACAGACAGACTGCCCGGCTCAGGAGCGCCATTAAGCTGCCGTGTCCAGTGGAAGGAGACCCTCCGCCCCTCATAATGTGGACCAAAGATGGGCGCAACATCCACAGCGGCTGGATCCGTTTCCGTATCCTCCGCATGGGCCTGAAGATCAAGGAGGTGGAGGCAGATGACACGGGGACCTACATCTGCAAAGCCACCAACGGCTTTGGTAGCGTTAACATCAACTATACACTCATCGTCATCGGTGAGTGTAAATGGAGTCATATGCATCACATTTGATAGTCTGTTTAACCTTTTGCTCTGCTCGTTCCTGAGATGAGATTACTGAGGATTGTTAAATGTGGCAGTCTTGTTAAAAAATTCTGTATCTATAAAACGTAAAGTCACCTGTCTGGTAAATAAAACCAGAGACCACGGCGGTGAGTCAGTCTCCTGATTTTTTTACGATCAGACTGTGTCATCTTTTGCCGTGGTGTTTTGAAGCCATAGTTGTAACACTTTCCTGCAGTCAAAAATCTCACCACAGTTCAAATGTTAAAAGACAGCATTACTCACAGAGGTCGAGCTCTAAAACAAGTGGATTTATGGAGGTTTATTGGTTGATCCTCTCATCTATCGTATGTGTTATAGCCCCTACCTCTCCCTGCCCAAAGTCAACAGCGGCATGGGATATTGTTTCATACCACTTCATCCTCTGTGACTCAGTTGGATCTCAAGCTCTTCCTTTTCCTTAGGCTACACTCTGTGGAGGCAAGAGGTCTGCAGCTCCGCAATAAGAAACACATTCAGCGTAATAGTGCCGGTTTGTCTCACAGAACTCTTGAATGGGGCCTGGAGGATTAAGCACAGTCTGAATGAATGTGTTACTCGTTTGTGCATGTGCATATAGCGCATTTCCTCTGCGCTTGAGCAGAGCATGATGAATGAGCGGAGTGGAGCGTGAAGGCTGTGTTTAGTCTAATTACTCTAAGATGCCTAATTAGGGCCAGAGTCGGTGCTCTCTCTCTCTCTCTCTCTCTCTCTCTCTCTCTCTCTCGCAGGAGAAGCTGTAGCCTGGTCTTCTGACAGCCAGGCTATAGAGGACGGGCCATAATCAGGCAGATGTGGAAAACACAGAGCAGAAAACGGTGCCTAGTCGAGACTGAAGTTTATTTTAGGGTCCCACTCAATATGAAGTTCTCATTGAGTTCAAAGAGAGGGTGTCTGCTGATTGTGCTAAAATGAAAGGTTGGAGATCGAGGCACCGAGCCAGCTATAATGTCAAGGTCCACACTATAGTTGTGCTATTTAGTATTAAAGTCAGACGTGGCTATGTCTGCGTCTACATTAAACTTAAAGGGCATTCTGAGTTTTTACATACACTGAACACGTCTTTGTGGAACACATTCAGAATCAATCATGTGATGGATAACAACCAGCATGTCATTTTAAATTTGTTTCAAGACTCTGCCACAATCCTTGGTGCACTTTGATGTGATGGAGTAGGTCTATTTAATGTTTTTCCACTGAAGAAAGTAAATATAGATTCTTTCAAGTGGGGATTGAAGTCTATGTGAATAGAAACAAAAAGGAAGCCAGATAGAAATCAAACCAAAATCTATATGGTCACAGTTCTGATGGCCTGTTCAGGAATGGAGCTGTGATTTCTGCTGTGCTTCTGTTGAACAGTAAATTAAAAAAAAATGCTGTCTCCAAATAGGTACATTGCCTTTGCCTCAACTTTGAGTAACACCTTAAAATCTATCAATGGTCAACAAGAGTGAAGGTCACCATTTCTGACACAGTGTAAGACATTCAAGCAATTCAACAGAAGTATGTAGCATTATTATCAGGTACTTGGTCTTTCTTGTCACCTGTTTTAAAAAATGTTTAAAACAGGTGACACTGTTTAAAGAGAGTGTTGCTGGTGGTGTTGTCATTTATTATTTCTTATAAACCAGAGGAATAGAAATTTGTTTTGGCTGTGACAATCTTAGTGGTCTTTGTAAGCCAAAAAAGAGCTTGCACAAACATAAGAAAATACAAATAAGGGAAAAGGGCCACAAATGTTTCCCTGACCACTGGGCTCTTTAAACATGTGAGACAGCTTATTTTTCTAAATAGATTATTGGTCTGTGCTGTAGAGCCAAATACTGTGCATGCATGTGGGATTCATTTTTGGATTTGAATATTGATTAAAGGCTGAGAGATACAGAACGATGATTTTGATAAACGAAAGCCAACATACACACTCGCACACACACATACAGGAGACACACACAATTAGTCAGTTAATCTCATTGATAGATAACAACCTTTCCCCCCGCTGGTGTGTTTATGTGGCAGATCATCTGTCTGGTTTGGCTTCTGCAGCAGTGCGACTGAGTGAGAATGAAGACTTCAATGAAAACAGTTTAAGGCCGCTGTGATGAAGCTGGCAGGGATCGCAGGGAGATCAGTTCAACCTGACTGCATGCGTTGCTTTACTCCCACTCTGATTACGTTAGGAGAAAATACCATTGGAAGTTCAATCATAAGTCTTTCTTGGAAGCATATTTCCATGCGATTTTTATCAGGAGTGTTTTTTTGCCCTTTATGGTGTTACCTAGAGACTTTCTGGCCTGACTCTTAATCCTGATCTGGTTTGTTCCATTTCCTCCTTGTCCTCTGGTGGTGGTGAGTGCATGACAGACCAACTCTAGATACTAACGGGCAGTCTGCATCTCACAAGGACACCCCTCCCCCCCGCCTCTTTCTGCGTTCTTGTCCATCATCCCATTAGGTATTGGCAGGCCATCATCACAGCGTTTGTTTTTATAGATAATTGTTCCATCAGAGCTGCACTGCATTCTGGGTGCCTTTTTGCCTTAAAAGATTAGGGGCCACAAAATACTTCCAGGATTGAAGTCAATGTAATACCGCCAAATAGTCTGCAATTATCATGAGCAACACTTTCCATTAATGTTGAATCACCTAATTGTTAGCCATTTTAATTTAGTTGCATGCAGTTAACTGTATAAACCTGCTGGGAGGCCTATTATGTTGCTCAAAAAGATCAGAGAGAGAGATTATTTATTTGAAATACTGTAAATGAGGGGTAGCTCCCCACATACAGTATCCATCATGTCAGTTTATTATTTTTACTGGATCACAGAAGAAAAAAAGTAAGAGAGGCAACTGCAGTCTGTAATAGTGCCGGTCAGGGGGAGAAGGGTCGACGAAATCCTGGCAGCTGTTCAAGTTCAAGGCTCAGTGTGGAGAGCATAACTTTTTAAACATCGCTTGGGACCCAGAAGAGAAGCCAAGCAGAAGAAAGACAGTAAGATAAAGAGACAGCGAAGATGTGGGTGAGAGAGTGAGGGGTTCTGCAGAGTGATGTGAGGAGAAGGGGTGGTGGGAGGGGTGGTCCACTGTAGCTGGAGAGATATCCCTCCTCCCATCTGCCAGTGGACAGCCTGTCCTCCCCTGAGCTATCTGAAGAATCTGGTCAGTCAGTGCAACATGGCGCCTCCTCAATCCCTCCAGCTGGCTGTTTGGGCCCTGTTTGGGGTGGTCTCTTGACAACTGGCCCCATCACCTCTCAGCACCCCCACCAGGATAGGCCGATGCGTGCCGCAACCCTCTTCGTCCTCAGCTGCTCAGGCTACAGCAGGCTTCACATGAGCATTAACATGGGATTGTCATATTAACATTTACAGGATTGGATTTTAATGTTTATGTCTACACAGATAATATATTACAGGGCTGATACAGGGCTGGCAGCGCTCATTCTATCTACATGGAGATGTTGGCTCTCGTGGCACATTTTTCTTTTCACTCCTCTCCGGAGACGTTGTCAGGCCAACTGCTGGATAAACTGCCCCGCGTGTGACGGATCACATGTGGTCGCTGTTTGGAGATTTCCACAGTGTGATGCAAGACCACTGCACATAACTTTCCCTGGACATTACAATGTCCCCAACAACATCTGGAGCCCATTGTGCCCTCAAATCATCAGGCCTTTTCCTGTGATTCAGCTGGCACAGGAGGCCAGGGGAGAGAGTGCGTAGTGGCCTGTTTCCTGTGGCTGGATTTGTGAATGAAGTGGGAGGGGATGGCGTCAGACCCTAAACACTGTAGCGAGGTCATGAATGGATTTAAGTTGTATGGAAGGAGGCTGATTGCGTTTTAAACAATTTGATACTTCCACTTGGAGCATTTGCTTGCATAAGCATGGTCTTGAATCATGACTCTTGTAATTGAATTTCCATTCGCATGAAAAACCTTTGATTTCATACAGTACAGTAATCACTGATTCCATAATAAGTTGCAGCTTTTATTTACTTTCCATTACACAGGAAAAGGCCTCTCAGTCACTCTTCACTAATCCTTATTGATTTTATTTTATTTTTCAATTTTCCAAAAATAACAATCATTTGGCAGCCACGAGATGTGCTACCTCACCCCTGTCTGCAGTCTAGTGAGCCAACATTGTGTAAAGACAATAGTGGCAAGGCATAGCTTTAACAGGACAGACATATAAAGAGTGCCATTGTTCCCTAGAATCGCCAAAAAGTAGAGAGGAAATAGATTCAGGGGGAAAAAAGTCAAAAAGAAAACCCCGGTAGTGTGGGACCAAGTTCTGTTTGGATTGGGAGGTTCAGGAACCAGGAGGAATGTGGAGAGCCCAAGTGAGCAACAGAGAAATATTTCTTCCAGTGGAGGCTGTTTTTTAAAGGAATGGGTTATTATAGTTGGCCAGTTAAACCCCTTCAAATAGCCATGACATCATGGCTGGGCTTGGTGCTGCAGGGGACAAACAAAGAAGGGTTTGTACCCAGAGAACCCTAGAGAGCTTTGACGGTTTCGGGGGGACTCGGAGGGAGGCAAACGAGGGGGTTAGAAGTCACATCTGGTCTATTTACCTGACCCAATCAAACCCTGAGAGAGGGAATCAAGCGTGCCAAACTGCATCTAGAAAAATCCAACTTGAGGCCGCATTGAACATGAACTCAAAAAGAGGTACGAAAGGTACAGAACAAGCTGGTAGTTTTTCCATTTTGTTTTATTAAAAGATACAGTTCACTTGGCCTTTACATATATACATATATTGTGTCTTTCTTTCCCTTCCACTTTGAGATGCTAAGAATGACTTTAGACTATCGTATCTAATGCAAAGCAACACCTCAGTGGTATCATATAAAATAATTTAACAGCAGTGCTTCTGCTTAACGTCTGGCAGATATTGGCGAGGAACCTGAACTGCTCTGTTAATTCGTCAATGCTTAACTCGAAAAGTCGATACGCATCACAAACTGTCGATTAAGTTTCACTCATTATACTTTCTCTAAGCCCTGTCTTAGCTCCGCTGCATGATGTCAGCCAATGACATAAACTCCACAGCTGTCTCCTGGAACTGGGCTTATGAAAACTGATCATATTACTTTCAAATGTTACAGAGTATGACCCGAGCATGCACCCCGCTTAGAGGAGCCTATCTGTAAATGCTAAATTTACTCAGATAGAGCCAAGAACGCTTTTCTGGGCCTGTTGGTCGCTGCCATATGAGCTGTGACAGAACCAGATTCTAAAATATTAACAATATATATAAACTGAAACATGCTTTTTTAGTGATTTAAAAAGCACAAGGTTGATAATAAATTACCGTTTAATGCTTCAGATTAATGTCAATGCAATATATACATGCAGTACATTACACACCTATGGGCTAGCTTTTTCTGTATAAACAGGAAGGAAGTTGAGTGTGTAAGTTCATTTTTGAACTTATAAATAGTAGTTTGAATAATCTTAACTTAAGGTCTACTTAACAACTTTTGTCAGAGCTTGAAAATGCAGCTCAAAGCTCCAGAAAAAGCCATAATGTTTCAAATCTGGTCTTAAAGTTGGGGAAAGAAAATACAAAAAGTTGTTCTTTGACTCAACAGCAGCTGTTTGGTATCATCAACTCAAATGGCCTTTGTAAAATAGGATCAACTCAAATTCACCCACCATTACCTGCCTTTACAACCTTTACTTCATTTACTGCTTGGCGTTTAAGTAATGTTAATTATGGCCGATATTATCGACCGATATGAGCTAATTGCATTTAATCGGCATCAGCCGTTTATAACAGCAGATAAATGACAATTAGAGTCAGATCCTTCACTCGTGTCATGGGTGTTGCATAGTTTCCCACCAGAGGGCGACCAGCTGCAGCTCCCCTGTTAACAACACTGCCTCACCTCAAAAACCACAGAAGAAAACAATCAGCTGACCAGAGTTTACCCGAGCTTACACGCAGCATGTAGAAACCAAATACAGAGAAGGCTGTGTGAGCGGTGAGTCGGTCTTTTGTCACGTTAATTACATGATATAAACATGAATAATAATTATAATAAAAACAGACTCAATCACTTCTCCTCTCCTGAAAACATTCATGACTTGCTAACCCTCCCGTTTTTCACTGCACTCCCCTGGCTTCCAGCAGGTCACAGCAGTTTAATGTTACGGTATCTGCTGACAGACGTAACTGTTGATTTATTCTGAAACAGTGCGGCAGTTCTAGTGAACGGTCCACATTTGTCTGTAGTTCATCACTTTTAATTATTCTCTAAAATCAGGTAACGTTACAGCAGCTAACGCTGCCTGTTGCTAAATTAGCCACAAAGCTAATGCCGTGTTTATCAGTGGAGGAGCGCTAACGTTAATAAGCCGTTAAACTATAGTTTCTGACATATTCTAAATATAGCTGCCAGCTGCCTGTCTGCAGTTAGTCAGCGTGTCTGAAATTATTAAACCAGAGCGGACATGTAAATAAACATGAGCTGAACAAGAATCTAACACGGCTTCCTGTAACTCCTCTATTTGTGACGTAGTAGATGTGAAACACTGTAGTCAGAGCCGTAATGGCTCTGGTTGTAGTTATAACGTTAGTTAAATGACATCTCAAAGTTGCAGGTCCTCGTTTGTAGAGTCATGTTATATTAGATGCATTCAACAGCAGCTCACTTTATCATAGACGCCATGATTTATACTGATGGTTTCACGTAGCTTTGGTTAGAATTAAAGAGTGCTGGTAAAGGGATGAACCAGATGTGAATGTGCTACATTGAAATTATGGCAGATTATGTGTAAAGTGAAATACACATGCTTATTCTCTCTCTGTTTACAGATGGCTGAAAAAGTTGCACATTCCAGCAGCAAATATTTATTGATGTGCAATTGTTTACATGTTCACTTTTTGAGACTGTAATCTATTTTATTAACATAATCCATTTAGGAAAAGGTTTTATAGCCCACATACATACCAGCTTTCAATATCAGCCTGTTCTAAGTGTATTTTATACAGTAAAGGGGTGTACTATCGAAATCATTCCCTAAATCTAAATATCGGCTCATAAATCGGCTCTTTTTCACTTTAATATCGGCATCGGCCCCCAAAAACCCGTATCGGTCCGGCTCAAATTTTTAGTTTGTTTGGTTTTACAATAGTTTCAATTCTGTGCTGCAAGATTTCTTTTATCTTAACAACCAACACCTTGCTGTTTTGGTTGGCCCTCAACTGTTGACAAACTGTTGTCCTGCTGTGTTTAACAGATGACTCGGGTTCTGATAAAGCTGGACCTGGAGCAGATGATGCGCCACAGTCTGACCCGGGCACAGACACAGAAAAATTTGGTAAGAGCTCTGTTGGCAGGCTATCAGTGATGCAGTTGTAACTCAAAGGACCATGTCAGTGGTTTTGCATGTTTTATCCTGTTTGGAACAAACACATGCACTTGACATCACAGATAAATATTTTGCAAATCATGCTGCTGTGTTTTTAGATTTTTCCTCCAGACAGCCATTTGTTCCCTTTAATCTGTGAAATGAAACTTTTAGCTGACTCCTAAAACTTGTTTGAGTCGTGGAATCCATTGCAGTGAACGTCATGTCTGCATTTCAATTATGTCAAAGTGACATTTTTGTTATTTGATAACGCAGTTTAAGTGCATTGCTTTATTCTGCAATGATATTGCAACTTTAATAAAACACAATACAGGCTTTACTGTGAAGGATTAGACAACTAGTTCCAATAATCTATCATTTTATTTTCATGCTATATGATAAGAATCAACAGAAAATGGTCAGCAAAAGTGTAAAGTACTGTATATATGTAGTTAACGAGCTAAAACTTGCAAAAACACTTTAAAATGAGGGTACACTGCCAACTCCAGTCACGTATGCGCACTCATAAGTTAAGTAACTAAATGTTTCCTCTTCTTTCATCTAAAGTGCGTCCCCGCTTCACACAGCCCGCTAAGATGAGAAAAAGGGTGATAGCTCGTCCTGTTGGCAGCTCGGTGCGGCTCAAATGCATGGCCAGTGGAAATCCTCGACCGGACATCGTGTGGCTGAAGGACGACAGGCCGCTAACGGAGCAGGAGGTCGGCGAGGGCCGTCAGAAGAAGTGGACTCTGAGTCTAAGGAGCCTGACGCCAGAGCAGAGCGGCAGATACACCTGCAGGGTCTCCAATCGGGCAGGGGAAATCAACGCCACATATAAAGTTGAGGTCATACGTGAGTATCCCACAGAGAGGCTGAGCTGTACGCATACCGAACATATTCACCTGGAAATATTAAAGCTAACAGACGAGGCAGAGGTAATTCATTTAAATGATTACTGCTGTTTGTGTGGATCGTGTTTGTGATCTTTTGTACAGTGCTGCGGGGAAATTGATAGTGTAGGAAGAACTGTAACCTTTAAAAAAAACACAAACAAAAAAAAAAAAATCTTCTCTCTGATGTACCTATTCCTGACGTGTGATTGCGATCAGCAGGTCTTATTCATATCCTTGCTGCATGGATGAATGTGCTTGTGTAATCATGTATACGAGAAGCATATTGAGGAAGCAGGCTTGAGAGTGAGGGCTTGTGCCCTGGTGTTTGCACAAGGGGGGGGAGAGTGAGGGAGAGAGAGAGGCTGTTCAACTCAGAGACCCTCCACCAAATCTGGAGCTGATTAAAGTCCAGCTGTCTGCCAGACCCACTGCGTCCCCCCTCCCCCCCCCCCCTCCCATGAGAAATGTGTGCTGTACAACCAGGAGCAAAGAAAGAGAGGAAACTAATCACACATACTTCTTGTGTTACATGTGGTATTCCTCCCTCCCTGTCAATTCTAAATTATAAGCCTGAGGCTAACAATGGTATGTACAACTAAGACCTCTTCTATGCACAGAAGGGCTGTCATGTCAAAAGATGTTTGTGTGTATCTTGACAGTTTTTCTCTGTGTCTTTGCAGAGAGGACAAACTCTAAGCCTGTTTTGACGGGCACCCACCCGGTCAACACGACGGTCGACTACGGAGGCACCACGTCATTCCAGTGCAAAGTGAGGAGTGACGTTAAGCCCGTCATTCAGTGGCTCAAACGCGTGGAGTCCAACGAGGAAAATCGCTACAACTCTACCATCGAGGTGGGAGACCACCGATTTGTGGTGCTGCCCACAGGGGAGGTGTGGTCACGACCCGACGGCTCCTATCTCAACAAGCTGCTTATTACCCGTGCCAAGGAGGAGGACGCTGGCATGTACATCTGCTTAGGCGCCAACACCATGGGCTACAGCTTCCGCAGCGCCTTCCTCACTGTGCGGCCAGGTGAGGCCTGGGGAATGTCTGTTTACAGTGCAGCACTGCCACAGCAGCAGGATGTGTTACAAACATACTGCAGAGCAACTAATCAGCAGCTTGGACAAGGATCTGTGCTACCATTTTGGATATTTTATGCAGTTGTTTATTTTTAGGACTCTTCATTAATGCATGTAACACAATAACATCAGGGGAATGTCAAAAATGAAATGAAAGCGAGACCACATACATGTCAGAAAAATGTCATTAGGTCAGATGACAAAACAATGTTAACAAACCTAAATGTTTTGTTGTCACCTGTTTTATATCAGTTTTTGAAATATTATTCTCCACCAAATAAATAAAAACCTGTCAAATTCACCAGGCAGGGAGATTGAAACCTGTCTCTGTTCAAAGATTAAAACAATTTTTGTTAGGTAGGTTAGTTAGTTAGGTTTGGACTTGTTGTTCGGACATTTTATTACCTAAATATTGAATACAATTAGTTGATAGTAAAACTGATTATTTGTTTCAGGCCTTCACATGTGGATTTAAACAAACTAACGTTTAAAAGTTGGGACCTTGTTTTGAGATCATTTTGGCCCTCTTCTTTTGCAGACACGGAAGCCTCCCATCACGACCATGTTCTCGCCAGCTTCCAGCTCCCTCCCCTGGCCTGTCATCATTGGCATCCCTGCTGGAATAGTGTTCATCTTTGGCACAGTGCTGCTCTGGTTCTGCCAGAGCAGAAAGCACTGTCCCCCTCCCACCCCACAAGCTGCTGCCGCACAGGTACTGCCGAGCTCCCACCGGCTGCCGTATCGAGAGCGGGAAAGGGGCTGCATGGCTCCGTCCTCCAGTCCAGACAAAGACTGCTTTAACTATGAGGAGTACCTGGCACAGCAGCAGCTCCTCCTCGCCCATGGAGGGTCAGCAGTCCCCCCTAAAATCTACCCCAAAATCTACACTGACATTCACACACACACTCACTCCCACGTGGACGGGAAAGTGCATCAGCATCAACACATTCATTTTCAGTGTTAGCCTCAGTGCCAAATATCACCCACTGACTGCTCCAGTACTTCCGCGGGACAATGAGTTGTGGACTGAACAGCGGCTCCTGAGCGGCAGTCACCTGGCATTACTTTTCTTTTTTTTTTTAACTGTCGGACTCTTGTCACAGCTGGAGATTGCCGGGAGTGTGAGCACATGGGGAAAAACAGTGGCCAGTCATACACACTTTGTGTTTGTACATCCAAACTTCCATATTTGGTGCTTATTTTTTACCTGACTGATTCTCACACCACTAAAATCCACAAATCCTTGTTGTGCACTTAATACAAAAAGGACAAGGACGTTTTTGCAGCGTGTGAGTTTAATCGCAGCTATTCAGGCCAGCTTGAATTTTGCAGTTTCCTACTTGAGGTGTAGCTGAAAATCGAGGTTAGCTTTCACTTATTTAGCTGCTGGAGCGCAGGAGCTCTGTGTGTTCTGCCTGGTAATGAAGATGAAAATGGTACTCGAGATTTACAAAAGGGGCTGACTGAATGCTCCTACTCAGGTTGTCCTTTTGTTTGTTAAAGATGCATAACATTTGGAATGCTGACCACTATCCTTTACATTACTTGTCTCCATCCCTCACTTTTGTCCTCTGTTAAAAGTGAAAGAGTAGACTGGTTTTTTATAGCATGCAAACCTTGCCTGAGACTGCAAGGGATGGAAGAATTGTTTCCATGTTAACTGAATTGGTCTTCATTATCATTTTAACTGAGCATGTTGAGGTAAACCAGCAGGTCTTTTTGGCCTCCACAGTTTATGAAGCTGTAGGCATTTATAATCAAATTGAGTCATAAATATTTAATTTATTTTGCTAAAAAAAAAAAAAATGTATCAAAAGTTTATTTTTAAGAGTAAGGCGTTTTACATATCTATGTAATGTTATTAAAGTATACAGTATGTATAGTACATTTTGAGTACTTTGCCACCCAGTTTAATCAGTTAGTACATGCCAGTATTTAGGTATATATTTGTATGTAATTGGTATTGTTTGACAATCTTGTATGATGTACTCTGTTCAAAGCTCAAAAAACTAAGTCATCTAAAGTCTGATTTGGTAGTATGATTAAATGACATGAAACAAATTAGTCACATGCTTCACGAAGATTAATGCATTTGTTTGCAACACGTGAATATTCAACGGCTGCAGTCCGCGCTCACCAACAAAGGCATAAAAGTCCTTGTGAATAAGAGCAACAGTGGCTGGTACCTGTCATAACATAAGGGGGTGAGTGAAGACCGGTTAACTTTCTCCCTATGAGTGTCTGCTGAGGGTGACACAGAGGGCAGCAACCAGAGGGACAGAAGATGCTGGGATCGTGGGATGAATGACCAAACAGATACCACAGACACAAGAGCAGTCTCAGTCCCTTTTTGGATGAGTGATGGCCCCTGCAAGACTACACCGAGTGACCAGCATCTCTTCCCATTTAAGTGAATCAAGCCCCCCCCCCCATTCAACTCCAATCTAGGTAGGATTTCCTTTCTCCGTTTAGGAAGTGCATTGTTCTGCTACGGGAATGTGACAGGACCCTGTGATTGCTCAGGAAAGAAGGGGAGCATTGTGTCAGGTGAGCTCTTGTTTTGTTGTAAGCATGGCAGGATGGGGATGAGCTTTGGCTCCAGACAGATATGGGGTGAGTATGTTGAACAGCTCCTGTGTTTAAAGTAGAAATCCTACACAGAACAAACATTTTATAGGCTTCAAAACGGCCATGCGACTTCCATGTGCATTAATAATGCTTCAAATCCAAAACCCAGATGACAAGATTCAAAACATTAAACACTGCCCCCTAGTGGTTTGAAATAATGCAGAAATTAAAAGACTAGTCTAATAATTACCACAAGTCACTTAAACTTCTTTATTAACTTTTTACAGTATTATAAGAACATGTATAAAGACGAACCTACTACACAACAAATAAAGAAAAAGTACAGAATTTACAAATTAGCTCAACCCTTCTGAACTTTGTTGATAAGGTCATCACAAAGTTTGGTTAGCTCTTCAACCTCCTTCTCCTGTAAAAGAAAAAAAGATATTTTCTCATCTTCAACACCTCTGCAAATCCATACCATCTAATTAACATTCACTCACCTTCTGGTCCAGGCTCTTCTCCAATGACTGTGTCTTCAGCTGCTCACGACGCAGCTGCGCTTGAAGTGCAGATACCTCAGCCTTGAACTTGGACCGCACCTCGGCAATTTCTCCATTTGCACTAAAGGTGAACAATAAATGTCAGTCTGATGCGGCAAGTCTTACAATTTACACCATTAACACAGGAGAGTCAGATTTCTTACTGGCCAATTTTCTCCTCAGCGTGGGCTTTAAGGGTCTGGTAGCGCTGCTCCTCCTTTTTGATCCGTGCCAGATAGTCCTGAGCACAAGCTTTCAGCGTCTCTTCATTCTGGGGGGGAAAAAAAACAATTTACCCATCAAACTGACACAGCTTTGTTAAAACCTAGAAATGTGTCACGTATGCATTTGTGGTTCACAACAAGGGTAGTATTCATATTCTCTAACCTTTTTGTAACCCTCAATAACATCCTTGTACTTCTCCAGTCTCTTGAAAAGGTCTGAGAAAGATCTTTCCATGGCGTTCAGGTCACTGGACACTTGATCCTTCTCCAGCAGGGCCTTATTGAGCTTTGCTTGGGACACCTCCCTCTCCTTTTCTTGGTCAGCTGAATAATACAAGAAAATTGAAGAGCTCTTTTTAATACACCACTATGTCAGAAGTCCCTCAGTCTGTGACATAAAAATAATTTATATTAACTTACCCATCATTTTTGCAATCATGAGCTCAAATTCTGCAATTATTTTCCTGTTTGGGGAAAAAAAAAAAAAAAAGGTGTCAAATGTCTTGAAACATTGATATTAAATAAATGACAAAAACAAAATTAAACAAAGTACAGCTCACCTCATTTCTTGACCATCGTCTAGTAGCTTTTTATACTTTGCACTCCACTGCTCCTCTTTTTCCTTTGCCTATTGGAAAAAATACACCATTATCCTGGAGTCCATGTTTAAATTGGTGTCCTTTTAGAAAAGATGTTAGTTAATAGCCTTTTCCAACCTACACTGTTTCAAGTCAGGTGGCAAATCTCATCACTATGTGCCTTGTCTGTTCCTCAGGTTTAACTATGGATGTTCACAATTGTTATGAAATATTGATCTCAGTAAATGACTGAAGACTCTAAATAACTGATATCTGATTAAGAAAAAAAGATTAAGCTGATCGTTGACATTACCCATTTAATCCATGAATTGACTGTAGTTAAATCAGATTACTCTGAACTGCTTCAGGGATTGTTTGAAAATCCAATCAACAAGGTCTAGACTAGTTGTTTCAGTCTGTATAAACATGTGGTGTTCACACACTTCAAATGCAAAACCTCTTCAGCTTTTGGAACGACTGCTGTTATTCAAATCGCAAAAGACAGTGAGCAGGACATACTTCTGCCTGGACCTTGGCGATTGCTTCATCCATGTCTTTCTGACTGTACTTCAGCACTTCAATAATGGCATCCTCTGCGTTTGCTGGCTGGGGGAAAGGAGGGACGAGGCTCTCAAGGATTGGACGAGGCTAGATGACAGTAAATAAATCAAGTTAGGAGACTTAGCAAGGACGCACTGAATATTGTTTCCAAAAATAGTGGAAAGGCATTTCCACGTAGTTTCCAGGTACAGTCAATAGTGGCTTACTGGTGCTGTAGCATCAAACAGTTTGAAATAATCTTTTAGTGGTCCATTTGCTCTCTCTTCTTCCGCCATCTGTGGAGTTTCAAGCCTGAATGGGGGGGGGGGGGGGTTGAAATGGTCAAATTTCAGACAAATTTAATTTTGTTGTAGCAGAACAAATTCTGCTCCAACGTCCAGTGACAGCAGCAATCACAGTAAGTGAGAACAGAAGTGGTTCATACTGTGAAACAAAGGCAACAGGGCGGGGGCCGTGGGTCTGAGCGGCTGGACCTGCAGACTTCTTTGGGCTCTCTCTCAGGAGGGGGTCAAATTTAAGGTACAATGATTGTTTCCTCAATGCAGATTCCTTAAACTGCAGCAAGAGATTTAAAATACGTTTAGGTTGTGCATTGACCAAAGAAATTTGTTATTTAAACACATACACACAAAGTAAGCACTTACACTGCTGGACCCAAACTGTTCCAGGTAATCGAATTGGCCATCGAAGTCATTGGCCATGACTAGATATAAATATCACAGGTTAACATCAATGAGCTTTCCATTTAATGATGCTTCACAAAGAACACATTGAACAATGACACATTTCTGCAGGGATATATTTTCTATGAAACCATACACCAATACCCCCCCCCCCAAAACAATTTCTAAACTCAAATTTAAGGCAACCGAAACATTTACAGATCCTTGTAGAACTAGACAAAATAGAGTTAATGGCCTATATTTACTTACACATAGCTCCAGGAACAAACTCGTCATTGAATTCTGACAGGCCGGTCTGTGACGTCTGCTCAGGCTGACACAATTCAGAAAGCTCAGGACTCTCCTTGGGTTGCTTTGCTTCAAGTTGCTTCTCGTGGTCAGAGGCAGCTGCGAGTTCAACAGTCTGTCATTCACACAGTAACAAAAATGTTTGTGAAAACACAACCAAAGGAAAGTAAAATGAAAAGATGTATTTAGGTTTGTATCAAAGTGCATTACTTCTCCTACTGCTCCAGGGTTGGGACTGACAGCTGGGACAGTCTCTCCAGTGCTACAGAGGGCAAAAGCATACAAACTTAGTGAAATAAAGTGTCACTGGATGTAAACGCTTGATACACTCAGATAAAAATTTAAAAAATTAACATACCATGCTGGTGATGCTGCAGGCTTGTCTGTTTGCTCTGGAATGGAAGTTTCCATGAGCACAGGGCCAGCTTTCTTGCTGCACTTTGGAGAGTTGCTCATGATTGTTTTTGTGCCGAAGGGATTGAAGTTTGGGTCGTCAAATTTGTCAAAGTCAAATGAGTAAGACGCTTTGGGAACCGGAACATCATCAACATCAGTAGCGGCTGGCTTCGCTGGAGTTTCTTTTGGTGGTCTGATGTCACACGCCGGCTTCCCCACCTTAGATTTTAGACCAGGAGGCCTTTTGCCAAATTTCTTTGGTGGCGGTTTCTGTGGGACCTCACTGCCATCATCAAAATTGATCTCAAGCATGACTGGTCCTTCCTTGACTGGGGCACCAGCTGGCTGCAATATGGATTCAGCAGCTGATGGTTCCGCTACATTAGCTGAAATTGGGGCCTCTGCAGCTATGGGTTTCACCTCCTCAGGCTGAACAGGAACATCTTGAGCCAACTCAGGTATGTCAACATCTTTGGGTTTATTTTCCTTTATCTGTGCCTCCTCGACAGGTGGGGTACTGTCTGGCGTCTTTCTCCCAAGGACAGGGGAATTCTGTATTTTAGAGCCACCGGTTTGGAAAGGATTGATTGCGTCAAGGTTGTCAAAATCCAAGCTGTAAGAACCTTTCGTTGGTAGCGGTTTATCTTCTACAAAACTGCCCAAACAAGTCGTTGGCAGCGGAGCATCTTCTACAAAACTGCCTGACACGTTCGTTGGCAATGGCGCATCTTCCACAAAGCTGCCCGACACTTTGCCTTCACCAACATCCATCAACATTTCAGCAGGTTGTTTTTCATCAGGTGTGGCAGTGTATGAATCATGTTCCTCGACCGCTGGGAGCTTCACCACTGTGACCACACTGCTCTCTGTGGAGCTGATGTCGGCAGAGACGTCAACCAGCGAGTTTTCCACAGATGGGGAGAATGGGAGTGTCTCGTCTAGTGCAGACTCTATTTTGGCGGCCTCCTCCAAGATATTCTCTGGTTTGGTGTGTTGAGGCACAGTTTGATCTGTAGAGGTTTCAACAGCAGGCCTTGGAGAGAGGAGCATCTTACTAGACCCCTGAAATGGATTGACTGCATCAAGGTTGTCAAAATCCAGCTGATAGTCTCCTTTGCTTTGTATGGGCATGTCATCATCAGGATAAGATGACAGTTCTGAGGAAAATTCAAGAAGATCATACATTTTTCAACATTCAGACACATTCAAGGAAAACAAAATGTATATTATATAAAGATAGGTCAATTACCTTGTATGGGTTCACTAAGCTCAGTGGCATCTGGTAGCAAAGTGCTGTAAAAATAAAACAGACTGTTACTTAAACTGATCAGTCATTTCACTGGAGGCATTTTGCAGTATGAGAAATGTTGCTTACTTTGTTTTATCCAAATGTAGGGACTCCATTGCTTTTGCACACTCGTCCACGCTTGTCATCTTCACAGAATTGGGAGATAGAATTCTTCTACTCACTGGGTCTCTTCTTGGAGTCTGAAAACAAACCTACACACAAGTAAACTGATCAGTACAGTAAACGTAACCTAGATACAAGGTGATCTACAGGAAAAATAAAAATTTGATAGGAAAATAATATCCTAAATTTACATATGGTCAAAGTATCAAATAAAAAGGTGTCCAGTGTTAAAAAGGTGCAACAAAACTAAAGAACACTAAGCTGGTGACACAACTGTATAAAATGTTCAGCCAGGTGTCATTATGGTGTGAAAAAAAACAAACAAACAAAAAAACTAGATGAGCAAGGAAACGACATCTAAAAAAAAGTAAGCCGGTCCTGTACCTTTGCGACCTTTGGCACCGTCTTACTGGGTAGGTTCTCTGTCTGACGCAGGATAGAGGGCCTCCCTGTCGGCTGATCCAGGGCAAAAATGTCATTGATTGTGCTGTTCTGCTTTCCTCCAGGGTAGACCCCACGATTCTCATCATTCACATCAACAGAACTCATCCTGTAAAAGCCGAGAGACAAACTAAGTTACAGGGCTGGATTGGCCTGACTACACTCTGAGGGAGGCGTCATCCTGAAAGCTGCACCCAGTTGATAAGACACTTTTACTGATGTGTGTAAAAATGATGTGCACAGATGACAAAGTTAACAGCAGCATCAGAAACATGTCTGCCAATTTACGTATGTTGGTAAATCTTGGTCTGCATGTGCCTATAATTTTTATTTGTATAATAAGCTCCTTCTTTAGATAAGTTTTTTTTTTTTTTTTTTTTTTTTTTTAAACAGAACAATTATCCCCTGAGAGTAAAAAATAAATAAATTACAAAGCTGTTAACTACACAGGCAATGATGCAGTGTGCTAGGCCGACCTGCTGGCCAATATTAGCTTCCTGTAGATATGTTAATATCAGACTAATAACCAATAAGTAACAAGAAATGTTAACACAGCAATGCGAAAATGAGGTTGAGGTAGAAACAGTAACGTCATTATATAGTTTGTCCACCAGAGGGCACTAACAAGTTTATTTTATTTACTGTTAAATGTCTAGTTCACCACATATCTTGGTCACAATTGTGATCAATACATACATAATGTTGTATTGGCTGGAAACATTTTTTAATTATTTAAAACTCAATATATCTGATGAAAATTATATAATATCAGGTTTGAAATATCTGGTTTTGATCAGGCAAAATGAGAAGAAATGCACGGGTGAATGACTTGAGGCACCTGAAACTAAACCTTTTTTACAGTATACATTTTCACTGAAACACAGGTGTAATTAGTTACATTACAATGACTTTGTTCCATGTTTCACTAAATCATGCTAGTGAGCAAGCAACATTACAATGGCGTGGAAGTGACAAAACTTACAATTACATGTTATGCCAGCCATCGTCCTTTTTATTAATGACCTGTGCTTTTCATGCTGTGACATGTCAAAATGTCTGCTATGAAAAAGGTCTATTAAACAATAATTGGTGGAATGACCTGAAGTCAGTGAAACACTTACAAGGGATTTGAAAGGGATGAAATGATTTCCAAGTGACTTTCTGCTTGACTAATGTGCTTCAAGTTTGGTCTAAGAAAGTTTTTAATAAATAACGTTATATGACAAAGAGTCAACGCGGGATTTTTAGAATAAAGCTAACGTTAAATGTTAAGTACACACACGTCAATTATGACAAACATTTTGGTCCTAAATAATTACATAACATTTTTGACTGACTTTAACGTTATATGTTGAGGTATTAATATCTGCAACTAAGTGAGCTAAGGCATTTCTGAATCCAAGGCCAAGAACAGGTTGAATCACAACATAACGTTATAACTTCACACTTTAATGCAACACCGTTAGTGAATGACATTTGTCTTAACGTTATTGTCTTGGGACCAATGTCGCCAACGTTTTCATCCATCCGTTAGTTCTAGCTAACGTTAATATTAACACCCAACGTTAGCTTTCAAAGGCCAAAACATTCAACGTGACTGTGCTAAGGTTACACTAATGTTAGTCATTACCAAACGTGCCAGACGTTTGTCATAAAACCCACAACCAATTTTGACAATTAAGTTAGACTAATATTATTAACATAACTAACGTTGGCATTGGATGTTTACGTTAAATCAACAACAAAGGCTAACTTACGTTTGCTAAGCTAACTGTTAACGTTAACATTTCTTTTGAACGAACGTTATCTAAAGTCAAAGTAAAGCAGAGGGAAACAAAAAACTTGGGATCACATTTTATATACAGAAAACAGCAGGATATACTAACTATATTATCATCCTATACTGACCACCTACCTCAATAAAAGAAGCCGAAATTAAAACGGCTTTCGTCAACACATTCAACTGCTGGGCGACGGAGACGCTACGACGTAGTTTTGAAAAACCCTCGCCTGCGCCGGGTGACAACCGTTTGGAATTTAAAAGTCTTGAAACGCACCAATAACATCGCCAGAAACGTTCAAATGTAACGCGCTTCCTGGTTAAGCATCCAATCGCGCTAAAGAGCGGATATGATCCAATCGACGACTGCGCAGAATGGGTCAACAAATTAAAAGAGAATAAAAGATAATACGAAAGGCAAGATAATTGTTTCGGCAATTAGCTAAACGTAACAGCTACAGTTTCCAAGCTCAGCGCACACTACGACAAAATCAAAACTGTACCGACAGTTTTTTTTAACACTGGCTTTTAATTACCGTCAGACAATGAGATATGAGGTACTCTACGAACCGCATTCAAGTTTGATTTATGTATTGACAATATGTGCGAAACACAAGGCTTGTTTATCGCATTAGCAAAGTGATAACATTGCGTAAATAACACGACAATAAACCTATAATCCTGTTGAATATATAAAGGAAATTGGTTCACTGCATTCATTGCTTTTTATGTCAAAACCAACGTGATTTGGTTTAGAGGCATTGAATGTGAAATGGAAAGTAAGGGGAGGGGAGGTGGAGGCATTTATTATTCCTTGTTTAGAGGAAGGCCACTGGTCCCTGTGTTTAACTAAGTTTAAACTAATTTAAATTCATAGCTCCAAACAAACATAATCAGGAAGTGTATAACAGTATCAGCTGTTGAAACCCTAAAATACCACAAATTATCTCAGCAATTTTGTCAGTGGCAATTAATTATGGTCTGTCTCCCTGCTAGACATCTTACCTAGTTTCAGAGAGCCTTTGTTATTGGGGGCCAAGGTAAAAACAAAATCTATGTATCTATTATGTCTATATCCCCACTTACACCACCTGCGTTAATACTGACTTTGTTATTAGTTAAAATTGACTTTATTAGTAGTTAATATAACATTTTATGCTTTATCAGTTATAAACTGGTATAATACATATTTTTTTTAAAAACTTGGATGTCTACAGGATTTCTTATGTTTGTGTATATCAATTTATCAACTTGGAGGAATTTCTTCAATAGACTGTTTGAAAACATACCACAGTAGAAGGCTGCTGAGCATTTGACCATTTAGGTACTAAACAGCAAAACTGGCTTCATGGCTCATATAGTAGTTCAAGCTCTGGACCTCAAGACCCAACACTCTTTATCATGAACAATAAATTGCTAAATGTGGGAAATGTGAAATTTTAACACTGGATATGTGATTGAACAGGAGTCATTCTTCTGGGAATGGGACGGGAAAGGAGTATTTTTATGGGAGTGGGATGGGACGGGATTGGTAATCCACTCCTGTGTCACCAAGGGCAGATATTTCATGTCACATCCTGTTAACACTGTGAAGTTGAACGTCTTTGACGACAGAAAACAGCGTGTTAACACGTCGATTTTGGGTTCTACCACTCCATCAGTTTCTGATCCTGTCCTGTCATGAACAGACTTTTGAATAGATTAAAACACCACATTTATGTTTAGAAATAAATTCTTATAAAACAGAGACTGAAAACACACCTGTAGAGTAGTGTGAGTCTGATTTTCTACACTCCGAAATAATATATAATTATATTGTAAAATAAACACTGAATTTGTGGCATAAAGGTTTGTTTTATTTAAAAAATAACAAGTGAAATCAGCAAACAGCTCTGTTTAATTCTAATCGGGCCTCTGTCATGCTTATGTAGGCCTACCCTGCTTTATGCTTCCTATAGGTCTAGCCCAATTCTGGATTTAATTGCGATTGTAATTTCGATTTAATAGAACTGATGTAATGCCTGTATTTTCTTTCACTGGATGTAGACAGTAAAAATCACCTACCATCGACCATTTAAAATAATTTCACCCTTTCAGAACTCTTCAGGAAGTCATGATGTTGCACACTCCGGTACAGTAGGTGGCGGCTGTGGTCTGTGGTCCGGTATTAAACGAAGAAGAACGAGAACAAGAATAGGATGAAGAGAAGAAGAAGACGACGACGACGACGGGGAGACCTGCCCGCCAATTTGGAAGATGTAAACAGTGTCGTCCTTTTTTCGTCTGCTGTGAAACAAAGTACATTTTACCTCAAAACGTCAAACATTTGTGAACAATGAATCCCAGTGGAAAAGGTAACGCACTAAATTCATATGTGTTTGGTTAACAAACTAATGTGCTGTCACCATGCCACAGACAGCTACATTTAATCAACATTCACTGTTTTTTGGTAAGCTATTTAATCTTTTTACATACAGTCTATGTATTTAACCTAAGTTAGTCGGAGTCAGCTAACATGACTTACCAACTCTTTAACGTTACTATCTTGACCGTTTTAAACGCGCAGTTATATTAACGCTGTGTTTACTGACTAACGATACTAGTGTTTATAACGTTTAGCTTTAGGAAGTCAAACTATCGGCTAACGTTAAATAAATGTTAATCTTGTAATTTTGTTGACAGGACCCGCCGATTCATCCCAGCTTGCTCCCAGGTAATGTAGTAACTTTAGGTCACTTTGCTTACTTCATCCAAAAAAAAAACGAAAACCAAATATGTACAGGAAGTTATCTGTGTGTGGATACTTTTTTCTTCCTAAGTGATTGTGGGTTTGACTGTTGGGCTAGTCTTTCTGTTTGGACTGAGGATACATTCTCTTCACACAGTGGAATAAACATTTCCATGTCCTTCAAAGTTAATGAGTAGCTGCAACATTAGTAAAAACAATTACCTGCATGATTTACAAGTGTTAATGTTTTTCATTTTATTCCTGGTGCTACAGCAGTGATAGCGACTCCATCAAAGTTTTTGTGCGAGTGCGACCTCTGACCCAGGGTACTGGGCTGACCACAGATGGAGATCAACATCTGTGTCTCACAGTCACCTCCCCCAACACCATCCGTCTGCTTTCAAAACCAGAACCACGGACCTTCACCTATGATCATGTTGCTGACATGGATATATCTCAGGTTGGGAGCACATGGTTATTGTATTGTCAACGTACCAGTGACATGGGTTAAACTAACTTGAGTGACTTAATAGTGACCTCGTTTGTCAGTGTGGGATGTAGACTTTATGACTCATAATGTTGGTCCTGGTCGGTGTGCATAATCTTTATCTGTCATTCTTTAACAGGATTCTGTTTTCTCCATTGTGGCCAAGAATATTGTTGAGTCTTGCATGAATGGATACAATGGGACAATATTTGCCTAGTAAGTGGTCTTTATGTTGTTTAGGTACAGTACAACATTTTCAGTATTTTAAGGCATGATCGCTCTGCTTTGTGCTTCTTGTGAAATGCCCATTAATTTCCTAATTGGATCCCTCTCTTGCTTCTGCAGTGGGCAAACTGGCTCAGGGAAAACATTCACCATGCTTGGTAAGATTTCAATATGTTGATTATATTGTGTACTACAAATTGTTTAAGATCCAGCAATAGAATAATTGCAGTGACAAATTTATTCTCTCTCTCTCTAGGACCATCTGAGTTGGACAACTTCACAGATGAACTAAGGGGGGTTATTCCTCGAAGTTTTGAGTACCTGTTTTTTCTCATCAACAGAGAAGTGGAAAGGGTGAGCTGTAACATTTCGTAAACATGAAAGTCTTGTATACCAATATTTCATATTTGTTTTCTCATGAATCTGGTCTTTTGTTCTTTTTCCTTTAAAGTCTGCCAAGTCCAAGAGTTTCCTTTGCAAATGTTCATTTATTGAGATATACAATGAACAAATCTATGACCTTCTGGACACAGCCTCAGCCAGCCTTTTCCTCAGGGAGAACATCAAGAAAGGTGTATTTGTTGAGGGAGCTGTCGAGAAGTTTGTCAACTCAGCTGCTGAAGCCTACCAGGTATAAATACTTTGAGGCCTTTTACTTGAATACTTTTTGTGTCATAGAAGGTTATTGTACTATGATAGATCGTAACACTTGTGTTCCTATTCTATCATAATGTAAAAAGTGTGTGTGTGCGTGCACATTTTTCTTTATTAAGCAATGTCAAATTATTACAGACTGGTAATCACATTCTATGCATAGGTGTTGTCAATGGGCTGGCGTAACCGACGAGTGGCCTCCACCTCCATGAACCGCGAGTCTTCCAGATCTCATGCAGTGTTCACTATGACTTTGGAGTCCAAAGAGTCCATAAATGAAGTGGTGAACATCCGAATGTCTCAGTTGAACCTGGTAGATCTGGCAGGGTCTGAGAGGCAGAAAGACACACACACAGAAGGCTCCAGACTCAAGGTGAAGCTTCGTACATGAATTCAGTCTCATACTAAGGTACATTTATTATTTTTGCTGTTGCTAACAGTTGTTGTATGCATTGCTTCTCTTTCAGGAGGCCAGCAGTATCAATCGCTCCCTCATGTGTCTTGGTCAGGTGATCATGGCACTGGTTGATGTGTCCAATGGGAAGAACCGCCACATCTGCTACAGGGATTCTAAACTCACCTTCTTACTAAGGGTGACTGTTTTTAAATGCAAAATACATCCTAGGTGTGGCTTTGAAGGGGGAGTGTGTTGCTTTGTATCAGTGTGGAGTTCTTCAGTGGAATTAGGTGGTTTGTTTTCATGTGAAACATTTGTAAATTACTTAAATGTAATTATTACATAAAATACACATTTTCATGTTGCAGTTCTGTCAACTGAAACCGCCATGGATGTTTGTCTTGGGAAGAGATTATATAACTCACATTCAACCCGTGTATGAACTCTTTGAACAAATACTGGTTGTGTGGGATGTGAGTTGGTTTAAATTAAAGCTGGGGTAGGTAAATTTGGAGAAACTATGAAGAGACGGCTAGATTTTGAAAGTAAAATCCCACCCCTCCCTTGAGGCCTTCCTCCAAAGCCACTCCCCCGAAACACATTTTCATGTCCAGTGATGCTGTCTTCACGTGCTCCTCGGATGGTCTCACATCCCGAGTTGAAGTCATTCTTCCGACTTCAGTGAGAGTTTTAAGTTATGTGTTTCTGAAATAAGTTGCCTACCCCAGCTTTAACAAGAAGCAGGATCAGTCTCGTACACTTGAAGTATTGAATTTTGCTTCACATTCATTCATATCAGTTCTTTTTGCTTTGGTATAACACTTGTAATATTACATTCAAAGATGTGATTGCGCTAATATAATTTCTATAGGAATTAAGCACTGTAACAATGTCATTTTTATTTCAGGACTCTCTTGGAGGAAATGCAAAGACTTACATCATAGCCAATGTACACCCCGGTTCAAAGTGTTTTGGAGAAACTCTATCCACCTTGCAGTTCGCCCAAAGAGCTAAGTTGATCAAGAATAAGGTATCTGTCAAACTCAACCATATAATCTATTAAGACAGCCTTGACTTAACCAAGTTCTAGTGATTTAAAAGTTAGAGCACTTTTCATCCCTGTGCAATTATTCTGCTTTGCCAGGCCATTGTCAATGAAGACACACAGGGAAATGTGAGGCAGTTACAAGCTGAGATGAAGAAGCTGAAGGAGCAGCTTGCACAGGCACTGGCTTCTCAGGCAGTGCACTATGGGAGAGATATAGCGCCAGGAGGACCTGAACTTGCAATGGGTAACAATACATGGACCGAACATATGTTAACCTTAACACCCACACATTAAAAAACATTAATGTATTAAACACAGAACCTTGGGTTACTGTATTACAGCAAAGTTACATGTTTTAAAGAAATGTTTGCTGCTACGTAAAGTGTAAATCCGCTCTTCTCATCAGGTCCACCCATAGAAATTCAACACGATGTCTCATATAAAGCAAAGTTTATGGCAGCTGTTCGTCTGTGGAGGAAGCGAGAGGAGGAGAAGAGGGTATGGGAAATGTTTTATGTTTTTTTTTTTTTTTTTGGCTTGGTCATGCCGTTGTGGAAATGATGATGCTGCTGCTGTGGTGAAATAATGTTTGCACAGGGAAACATACACTAATGGTTGACTACACTCAGGTGCTGCTCGAGAAAGTGACTCAGCTTGAGGAGGCCTTGACGCAGAAAGACAAATTCATCCATTCCAGCCGAATGATTGTCAGGTTTCGAGAGGACCACATCCTTCGCCTTGAGAAAAAATTGAAGACAGGAGATGGCTTACTGTCAGACAAGGAGTCTCAGGCTCTGATTGACCAGCTGAAAGAAGAGATAAAGATCTTGAGAGATCAGGTACAAAATAAAATACCTTTTGAGCACTTATTAACTTACTGCTGATGTCTAAATGTCTGTATATGTCTGTGTGGATCTAGTGTGGATGTTGTATAGTTCATATGTCCAAAACATATGACGCTGAAGTTGCTGCAGACAATTCTAATGACATAATTTATTTCCTCTAAAGAACAAAATTATAAAAAAATTAAAAACTTTTGTTTTTGCCGCCATTCATCATGAGCTGAACTCAAAGATCTAAGACTTTCTCTATGTACACAAAAGGCCTATTTCTCTCAAATATTGTTCACAAATCTGTCAAAATCTGTGTTAGTGAGCACTTCTCCTTTGCCGAGATAATCCATCAACCTCACAGATGTGGCATATCAGGAAGCTGATCAGACAGCAAGGGTATTGCACAGGTGTGCCTTAGGCTGGCCACAATAAAAGGCCACTAAAAAATGTGCAGTTCCATCACACGGTACAATGCCAAAGATGTCCCAAGTTTTGAGGGAGCGTGCAATTGGCACGCTGACTGCAGGAATGTCCACCAGAGCTGTTGTCTGTGAATTGAATGTTAATTTCTCTACCATAAGCCGTCTCCAAAGGCGTTTCAGAGAATTTGGCAGTACATCCAACTGGCCTCACACCCGCAGACCACGTGTAACCACACCAGCCCAGGAGCTCCACATCCAGCATCTTCACCTCCAAGATCATCTGAGACCAGCCACCCAGACAGCTGCTACAACAATCGGTTTGCATAACCAAAGAATTTCTGCACAAACTGTCAAGAACCATCTCAGGAAAGCTCATCTGCATGCTCGTTGTCCTCATCGGGGTCTTGACCTGACTGCAGTTAGTCGATGTCACCAACTTGAGTGGGCAAATGCTCACATTTGATGGTGTCTGGCACTTTGGAGAGGTGTTCTCTTCACGAATGAATCCCGGTTTTCACTGTACAGGGCAGATGGCAGGCAGCGTGTATGGCGTCGGGTGGGTGAGCGGTTTGCGGATGTCAATGTTGTGGATCGAGTGGCCCATGGTGGCGGTGGAGTTATGATATGGGCAGGCGTGGGTTATGGACAACAAACACAGGTGCATTTTATTGATGGGATTTTGAATGCACAAAGATACCGTGATGAGATCCTGAGGCCCATTGTTGTGCCATTCAACCACGGGGGCAGTGGTGGCCCAAAGGTTAGAGACTGGAAGGTCGCTAGTTCAATTCCCGGACCAGCAGGGTAAAAATCTGGGTGTGGAAAGTAAACCAAGCTTGCCCTCCCTCATTTACCACCACTGAGGTGCCCTTGAGCAAGGCCCATAAGCAACAGCAGTGGAGCTGCTTAGTGGCCAGCAGACCAGGCTGGTTGTACTGGGCAGGCTTCCAGGTGTGAATGTGTAACCGTGTGAATGTGATGAGGGCCTTCCTGCAAAAGAGAGGGAGGAGAGAGCTCTCCCCTGAATAAATAAGGTTAAAAAAAACGATCTTCACCACATGTTACAGCAGGATCTGTACAATTACAATTACTGGAAGCTTGTAACATCCCAGGTCTTGCACGTATACGACAGCGTGTTCCAGCAACTTTGCACAGCCATTGAAGAGGAGTGGACCAACATTCCATTCCAGGACACAATCAACAACCTGATCAAATCTATGTGTTGCACTGCGTGTAGGCAAATCGTGGCCACAACTGATACTGACTGGTTGTAGACATTGTCCGATGGAAATTTTGTAGACATCGCCCAACCCTACCCCGGACCCACCCAGTACAGTGAAACTGCACATTTTCGAGTGGCCTTTTATTGTGGCCAGCCTAAGGCACACCTGCTGATCAGCATCTTGATATGCACACCTGTGAGGTTGATGGATTATCGAGGCAAAGGAGAAGTGCTCACTAACACAGATTTGTGAACAATATTTGAGAGAAATAGGCCTTTTGTGTACGTAAACAAAGTCTTAGATCTTTGAGTTCAGCTCATGATGAATGGGGGCAAAAACAAAAGTGTTGCGTTTATAATTTTGTTCAGTGTAGTTGCTTACTCTTAAAGATGCAAATGATAGCCATAAATTCCCAAATGTTGCATCTGTTCAACACCATTTTCTGTGTACTGCGCTTTTAGGTTGAACATCACCCAAAGATGACTCGATATGCAGCGGAAAACTTCAGTCTCAGAGAGGAGAACCGTCAACTCCGCTCTCTTGAATCGGTGGTGGAAGCTGAAGAAGCTGCAACTCAAGTTGCTGCTGAGCTCGATGAGACCTTCCAGAGGGCTATGGAGGCAGAAAGGCCCACAGAGAGTAAGATAATTATCACCTTCATCATTTATTAAAAATTAAAATTACATTATATATCTCAGTAAACTCATGTTGCTCCACAGTTCCAGCAGCCTCTTCAACCTCTGTGGCTGCAGATACTGTCTTGGCCGCTACAGCTGAGAGGCTGAAGGCTCAGCTGCTTCAGAAACAGTCTGACCTCACAGCCGCCCTGCAGGCCTTTGAGGAGTACAAAGAAATCACCAAGTAAGGAGGCTATTTAATGAATAAACCTACTCTTAATTATACAATATTCACATGTGCATTAAAAAAGCTTAGCAGATGTTTAGGAACAAGCCCCTCCAAAAGCTAGAAGTATATGCTATCATAGAATCCAATAATATCCAAATAGTAGAACACCTTTGTGAGCACACAGTGTACAGAAGTTGTGTCAATAGTTGCTGTCTGCACAGTGAAATAAGGAAATAGATAAGGAGTTTATACCGTTTTATAATTTGAAAAGAAAAAGGGTCAAAACAATATCTTGCACAGGTCAATATATTTGATAGTGTTTTAGACTTTTTCAACTAACTATTTGTCTACATTAGATAATTATCTGATTTCTTTCTTCAGGAAGAAGGAGTTTTTACTCAGACCACTAGAATACGCTACCTTTTTCTGTTCATCATAATATGGATTCATTTTGGGATGTTAATGAAAGACGCCATTTTTTTAATGTCTTTATAGGCTTATAAAGTACATTTTTGCAGAGCTTAATGTAGTTTTTGAATGGTGCTTTGTGTTCTAGGAAACAGATGTCTCAGCTGGAGTCTGAGAAAAGATACCTTGACAAGTCCAACTGGCATTTGGAAAACATTTTGGAAGCCACACACGCTTACAAGAACCAGGAGGTCTCTGAGCTGAACAGAATTCACGTTGAAACTATAAAGGTGAGTGGATGTTCGAAATGCAGATCAGTGTGAGGCAAATTATAATTATGCAAATTCTCTAACAAACATTGTGGAAAATAATTCCTTTTATCCTTTAAATATCAATTCTACCAGATTCTCACCACGCCCACCAAAGCATACAACTTGCGGTCCCGTCTCGTGCCTCTCTCTAGCCCAGACCACCTGAATGGGACAGACAGTAATGCAGACGACATTTGGGCTGAGCAACCTCCTTCAGACATGAGTGAAATGGCCTTGACTGAGGAACTACGTCAATTACAGGTAAGGCATTGTGGATTATCCCTTTTTTAAATGTGTGTGCAAAAAACACAAAGTCCTCTGATTGGCTCATACCTTCTCTAATTTATCATCAGGAGCAAGCTAGTCGTGTCCAGACACAGCTGAATGAGGAGGAGCTGAAGAACAGCAAGCTGTTGCAGCAAATTGCAAAGCTTGAGGAACAGATCACTGTGCTATCACAAGAGTCTGATCGCAAGGATGAAGTATAATTTCCTCATTTACAATGTTGTCTTATAGAAATGTATGTTATGTAAATGTTTTATTTGGTAAATTTGGACAAACATGATGCTCTTAACTTAACTATTCCTAATTGTTCTCAGCTACTTTCTACTGAGCGAGCTAACAAGAACAGAGATCAGCTTAGCCTCCAAGTAACGGTCAGTGAGCTGCAACAGAGCCTTCAGTCTGAACAGCAAGCAGCAGAAGGTAAGGCTCTGATCTTTCTCCTGTGTGTTGTGATGACCTGTGACTAATCACCCGCCTGGACTTTTGCTGGTTTTGAACTTGGAGGTTTCTGTCAGATGGAATTGGGATATGAGTGACTCTTTCTTTCCCCTCCTTTCAGTGTTAAGGAGTGAGATCCGGGATCTACGCCTGGTGCTGCAGTCCTCCGATAAGGAGCTGGACGCTGTGAAGAACGAGCTAAGAGATAGCCAGAGCAAGCAGCAGAGAGAGATGAGCCAGATCTCAAACAACCTGATCAGCACACAGCTCCAACTTGACAAAGTCCAGTATGCATAAGTCTAATACCTCTGCATTGTGACTTCCTAATCTGATGTGTTGATGTACCAACAACTACCATGTCTTCATTGCAGGCTGGAGTGGGAGCAGCTTCTGGAGCAGCATCGGACACTGCAGGATTCATTTGACCAGCTGCAAGCTGAGGCCAGGTTTGAGGCTGATCAGGCAAGACAGCAGCTGCAGGACAGGCAGCAGGAGATTGATCAACTGAAGGCACAGCTCATGGTTAGTGGACTCAAACTCAATCAAACTTATATGGCCATTTTTATGTTTGGTTCACAGCGAGAATTTTTGGAGGACTACTTTTGCATTTCTTCACAATGTTTTGTGCTTTACCTTGCCATAAATTTTGAGTTCCCTCACAATACTTTGCATTTCCTCGCAATAATTATTTGTCTTCTTTTGCTTCGCTGCTCCCAGTGCAATGCCCTGGTATGGATCAGCTCAATTAATTTATTTTGAACTGGGCAATATTTATGCTGATATAGTACTACTGCTCTAAAGGCATGGTTATGTAGTAAGCGAAACTTAACTAAAACAAATTCTTAGGTCAAAAATTCTCTCCACAAGAAAGCAGTACGGTGATCTGCAGGATGCTTTTGATTTCATTTAACAGTTCCTGTACTCAGGACAACTGCAAGGATACAGATGGAAGTATTCTAAATGTAGAGAGTAAGGCCTACGAGTCAAAAAAGAGGATGCCCACTTGATTTTGTAAGAGCTGGTGGAGGAGGGGTTTCACTGAGGAAAGAGAGAAGTCTCCAGAAGTGGAATTACCTCTCAAACAGACTCAAACCTTTTGGCATTTGTGTTAATGGGTGCAAGTCTTTTCCTTAAAGAAAAGTGTTGGGAGGTAACGCAAAACATGCGTGTGCAAGAGAAGTCAAAGTAGTTCTGCAAAATATTCTCACCGTGAACCTTAGGGGGTTCCACAGTGATCTGTTAACTTTCTAAATTTTATATTCTTGTATATTTATAGGAATTAAATAATTCTCTGCAGACTGAGCAAGAGCGCACAACTACCCTGACCTCCCAGTTAAGAGAAAACAAAGAAAGTACATCAAAGTGAGTTTTGCCATCCATGTTTTCTTTTTTTTGTTTGTTTTTGTTGTTTTAAACAGTTTGAAACATTTAAAGTAACAAATATATATGTATATATAAAATGAGTGACCTGGATGTATGCTTTCAGGGAACTTATTGAAACTGTGGAGCAGAATACACAGCTAAGGAAACAAGTATCAGACCTGGCAGCACAAAATCAGCAACAGGTCAGTCTTAAGAACATTATGCATGATTGAAAATTATAACTATTTGACATTAGAGTTATTGCAGCTCAGTGGCTAAACCTGGTTGTCTGATTTTTGTTGTTAAGGCTTCCAAAATAGTAGATGTTGAGCAAACTCTAAACTCTGCCAAAGAAACAATAAAAGGCTTGGAGCAGAAGATTGAACAGGACAAAGTAAGCCGACGTGTATAATTCTCTCACATTTTGTATTTCTCCCAAAATATTATTGCAGTGTGTCTGCTACCCCACTGAATCCCACCTGTGTATTTTGACAGGATGTTGTTTTAGATCTGATTAACCAAACCAGAGACCTACGCTGTGAGCTGAGCCAGAAGGACCAGACCATTACCCACCTGTCTGAAGACATCAAAGACATCACAGTACTTTACTCTGCCTCCTATTTCACCCCATTTGTTTTAAATATCTTCATTGCTTGCTGTAGTTACCTTTTCCTTTACTCTACCACCTCATACTAGATATGTTGTAATGTTTCAATCAGTCAGGGCATGTTTAAAATAATAGTGTCATTGCTCTTGCAGGCCAAGTACAATGCTGCCTGTCTCGAAAGGGAGGATATCAGAGAGCAAAACTCAAAGATGCAGGCAGAAATCTGTGACCTGAAAGAAACTACAGAAAGACGGGTAGCATCCAACAAAATAGAGGTACGTTTGATCCTGTTGAACACCTCTGTTCATAGATTTTTTTGTTGTTGTTGTAGATTTAAATTTTTTTTTACCTAATTTATTAATACACATAATGTATGTCTTCAGGTTGAGGTGCTGCAGGAGGAGGTTGCTTATGCCACTGAGGAGGTTGAGAGACTCACTAAGGTTTTAGATGAGCAGAACAGCCTCCTCCGAGCTTCTCAGGAGCAAACTGCAAAGAAGGACGTCATGATACAGAATCTACAGCAGAAGGTAAAGTTTATTTTTATCATCTCAACACAGAGCAAACAAATAATCAGGAAGAGGGGAAAAAGTCTAGAAGTTAACATCTTATCAAAACAACTGATTACTAGGGCTGACCCCCAATAAATGCTTTGATGGGCGGAGCCTGATTCGACTGTCAATCTCACAGTCGAAGCTTCGCAGTGAAACAAGGATCATGCCATTTTGGCGTTATGGGGGTGCTAAACGTCTGATTTTACATAGAACTACCAGTTTTCTCCCAATAAGTTAATATACAGCCTATTACAATATATATTTCAACGTTTAATGCTGTAAATAAACATGGAAAAAGAATAAAACTTTCAATAATCGACTATCCATCGACTACGGGCAGTACTTGACGATTCTGATTCAACTATGTAAATCCTTAGTCAGGGACAGCCCTACTGATTACCAAAACTCTCCTTTTGTACCAGGTGCAACAACAACAAGAAGCTGTTGAAAGAACAATCAGAAATGGAAGTCTCAAACCCCTTGTTGAGCCGACATTCACACCTAAATCAATGCCTCGGGTAAGACTTGTCTGTGGTTAATTTGTTCTATTCTCCCTGTTGTTCTGTATTTATTTTTGTTTCATTTGTAATGAGAAATGCACCATGTGTGAATCTGTTTGTTATTTCTTTATTTGTCTGTTTCTTAAGACGCCCTGCACTCCAGGAAGCTTCAGCAGGGACCTGACCCAGGTGCTGGAGAGCCAGGAGAGGGAGCTGGAGAATCGACGCTCCTCTATGATGACCATGGAGATTCTTTTAACTGAGCTGAACTCCGAGAGGGCTGCCAAGAACGAGGAGATCCGAAGGCTTAAGGTAAAAGTTAAATTAATCTATAGCCTTTCATCATTGGACTGAAATATTCATTTATTATGGTTTATAGCAGACTCTTCTGCTTAGTGTCTCTCTTTTCTACTCTAGACTAGACTAAAAGATTTCAGGTTAAATCACTGTATTAAGAATCATTTTTTATATGACATGTTCTAACGATCTTAAGCTCTTAATTAGCTTTGAAGTCTGTCTGTATTCTGTTTGTAATTTCACTGTGTTCAGATGCAGCTGACCGAGAAAGAGATGGTCCGAATGGAGATCCAGGCTTTACTTGACCAGTTTTACACCAAGCAGAGGCAGAATGGAAATAATAACGCGTTGAGTATATTCATCCAGTCATTCATCCATCCACTGCACTAATATACAGGTGCTGGTCATATAATTAGAATATCATCAAAAAGTTGATTTATTTCAGTAATTCCATTCAAAAAGTGAAACTTGGATATTATATTCATTCATTACACACAGACTGATATATTTCAAATGTTTAGTTAATTTAATTGTGATGATTAAAACTGACAACTAATGAAAATCCCAAATTCAGTATCTCTGAAAATTAGAATATTACTTAAGAAAAAGGATTTTTAGAAATGTTGGGCAACTGAAAAGTATGAACATGAAAAGTATGAGCATGTACAGCACTCAATACTTAGCTGGGGCTCCTTTTGCCTGAATTACTGCAGCAATGCGGCGTGGCATGGCAATGATCAGTCTGTGGCACTGCTCAGGTGTTATGAGAGCCCAGGTTGCTCTGATAGTGGCCTTCAGCTCTTCTGCATTGTTGGGTCTGGCGTATCGCATCTTCCTCTTCACAATACCCCATAGATTTCCTATAGGGTTAAGGTCAGGCGAGTTTGCTGGCCAATTAAGAACAGGGATACCATGGTCCTTAAACCAGGTACTGGTAGCTTTGGCACTGTGTACAGGTGCCAAGTCCTGTTGGAAAATGAAATCTGCATTTCCATAAAGTTGGTCAGCAGCAGGAAGCATGAAGTGCTCTAAAACTTCCTGGTAGACGGCTGCGTTGACCTTGGACCTCAGAGAACACAGTGGACCAACACCAGCAGATGACATGGCTGAGTGATGGCCATCACTGACTGTGGCAACTTTACACTGGACTTCAAGCAACGTGGATTCTGTGCCTCTCCTCTCTTCCTCCAGACTCTGGGACCTTGATTTCCAAAGGAAATGCAAAATTTACTTTCATCAGAGAACATCATTTTGGACCACTCAGCAGCAGTCCAGTCCTTTTTGTCTTTAGCCCAGGCGAGACGCTTCTGACGCTGTGTCTTGTTCAAGAGTGGCTGAAACCCATGTCTTGCATACGTCTGTGCGTGGTGGTTCTTGAAGCACTGACTCCAGCTGCAGTCCACTCTTTTTGAATCTCCCCCACATTTTTGAATGGGTTTTGTTTCACAATCCTCTCCAGGGTGCGGTTATCCCTATTGCTTGTATACTTTTTTTCTACCACATCTTTTCCTTCCCTTTGCCTCTCTATTAATGTGCTTGGACACAGAGCTCTGTGAACAGCCAGCCTCTTTAGCAATGACCTTTTGTGTCTTGCCCTCCTTGTGCAAGGTGTCAATGGTCATCTTTTGGACAGCTGTCAAGTCAGCAGTCTTCCCCATGATTGTGTAGCCTACAGAACTAGACTGAGAGACCATTTAAAGGCCTTGGCAGGTGTTTTGAGTTAATTAGCTGATTAGAGTGTGGCACCAGGTGTCTTCAATATTGAACCTTTTCACAATATTCAAATTTTCTGAGAATTTTGGGGTTTTCATTAGTTGTCAGTTATAATCATCAAAATTAAAAGGAATGAACACTTGAAATAGATCAGTCTGTGTGGAATGAATGTATACATTATACAAGTTTCACTTTTTGAATGGAACTACTGAAATAAATCAACTTTTTGATGATATTCTAATTATATGACCAGCACCTGTATACCTGATCCTCCTTTGCTGATGGTTTAAGAAAAATTTATTATGTTCTCTTATAATTTTCAGTGAGGAGTTGAATGACGCCATCAAGCAGTCAATGCTTGCAGAACTACAGGAGGAGAGGGCAGAGAAGGTTTGTTTTGTTTATCTGCTGGTTTTATTTTTTCTCTTTATTGAATAATTAATGTAATATTTGTTCCTCTCTCGTTTATTAACAGAGCAAAATCATGCAGAAGCTGTCTGACACTCTAAAAAGGTAAGCCCCTGTGGTTTAGTAAACTGATCAGTGGTTTGTTATAACATGTTATTATGATCCTTTATTAATGCTTGACAATCACAAGCTCTGTCTTTGTTTTGTTTTTGTTTGTGTTTTTGTGCTGTGGATTAGGATGCAGGAGCAGGAGTCGATGTTGGCCCAGTCTCAAACCTGCGTTCAGGAGCTGACCACCGAGCTGAGAAACCGCTGTCTAGAGTTGCGAGAGCTGAACCACAGGATACAGGATGAGGAGAAACTAATCCAGGTCGGAGCTCTACTCAGTGGATGAGGATACCTTTTTATTAAAGAAAGCATTTTGGGGTTATGTTGTGTTCAACTTTGGCTAATTGGAATTCAGCCATCATTAATTTCATTATTTACACCACCTACTGTGACATGGCAAAATGTCTTCAGTGAAAAAGGCGTATTAGAATATCTTGCAGCATTTGAGCAACAGTACAAAACCTAAAGAGATTGCGTTTACACAATATGAAAACAAAGAGAAGCTGCAAATCCTCACACTGGAGAGGCTGGAACCAGATACTTTTTTTACTTGAAAAATGAACAATTGATCCATAATCAAACTTGTTGCCTTTTCAATTCTTAGTTGTTTGACCAATCAAAAAATCTTCTGTTTTTACAGGAGAACGAGGTTCTCCGAAAGCAGAATGTTCTGCTATCCGAGGAGAACGGAAAACTTGTGGGGCATAAGAACCACAAACAGAGGATTGAGTATCTGGTGAAGCTGAAAAAGGACAACACCAAACTTCAAGAGGTAACCAAAATTTCTGCTATCGTCAAAGGATGATTCTCTTTGATCATGTGAATTCCATTACCACATCATGTCAATCAACTTTGTGCGTTTCTTTTGTTTTAAAGGAAAATGAAAAGCTCAGAACGGAGATAACTTTATTGCGAGACAACACTACATGTCCGCCACTGGAGATGCTGTAAAGCCCTGATTTTTAATTGTTTGAATGGAGGTGAAAAGACGTTGGTTTTTAAATTTCTTATTGTTTTTTTTTTTTTTACTTTATGGACTTGGTCAACTCTTAAGTACAAAAACATTGTGATTCATGATTTCTGTTCTTTTTTTCATTCAGGGAATGTGCAGTAATGATTTTACTTATGACGTGTGTTCATATTATTTACGGATCTTACAAAGTGTTGCCTAGAAGGGATACTGTATCTTTACATTGATCTGCTACAAAACTTGTTGGGTTGCTTTGGAAGGGGATAAGTTAGTTTTCGGACTATGTTGAAGTTCCAACAATATAGAGCAGAATAACATCTTAATGTGAAAACTGAACATTTTTATGTTCAGAATCTTTTAGGTGCTTATATCTGGTGCTGTGACTGACCACCGAGTTGTACCCATGGTAATGTGTTTGTATTTCCCCCATCATACTGAGGTGTATAGTAAATGTCTTTTAAGCATAATGAACATTTCTCTTTTTTAAACTGTAATTAAAAATATTTTTTGTACCTCTAGTAAGCCTCAAGGTCTTGCTTCATGTTTTGTGATGTTTTTCCCCTGAACAGTTAGTTTCTCAGTACTTTATCTCATCACAAAAACTTGAGAAATGTGATCCAGGTCTTTGGATAGTTACACGTGGTAAATCAAAAGTTGGTTTACCTTTAACGCACTAATAGTAGATATGACATTTGTTACATGCATGTGCTATCAGTGATGGAAAGTACATTAATATATTCAAGGACTGTACTTTATTTCTACTTCACATCAACAATGACTGGATTTGACATACAAATATGATCCGTTTATAACATTTAATGTATTTTTATAGGTTAAATTGTTACATAGTTAAACATTGCTCCACCTCGACCAACTGCAATAGTAAAGTACTGCTTACATAATGCATGATCAAATGATATAAGGTATAGGGGCCATTTAGCATAATGAGCACATTTACATCATCTTGCTATTACTTCTATATGACCATTTATATATAACATTTTTAATGTGTATGTTTATAGTGTGGAATTGCTACTTTTTCCTAAGCAAGTAATTACAATTATTTTTTCCACGAATATATAGCAGAATAAAAAAATAAATGAAATTTCTCCTCGTCTTCGAACCGCCAGGGGGCAATGTACAACATATTCCTCACGTGCCTCCATAGACTGTATATAAAGAGCGTGCCTCACGCGCTTCAATAACCTGGTGACGCGAGTGAAAAATGTAGATATTGTTAGCACCTGCATCATGAAGAAAGTCTTCACCGCAGAAGAAATTTCTGAGTGGTTCACCTCGGGGACGACGTTTGCTAACATTAAACTCACAGAAGAGGTGGTTGAGAGACATTTGGATGAGTCGTCGAAAGAGACCAGGTGAGGTAACGTTAGCTTAAAGTTGGCTAACCTCATGCTAACTTAGCATCCTTGGATCTTACCTGACCCGTTAAATTAAAGGAAATTGTTTCCAGCTACAGGTAACACCGTTTTTATCTTGGGTAAGTTGGCTAATAAATTGCATGTATTCACAGTCTGGGGGACGACGGTCATTGGTCTGTCAGCTAACTAAATGGTAGTGTTGAGATGCGCCCAGAATTTTATATGGCTGCCACTACCTAGTGTTAGTGGGTCAAAGTAATAGACTTAACGTTACAATTATTAACTTTACGTAGTTAACTTCTTTCCAATAAGCTTTAAATATCAACTGAGGTAAGTTTTGTGTGTATTTGTATTTTCAATTATGTTATTTTTGGATACTGCCTTCAATCTAAAAACTCTAAGGAAGTGTTCAGTTATTGCCACCAAAATTAACACAGGATAAAAGGTTTTAGAGCTTTAGCCAGGATTTTAGAAGCACTGACATCATGAGTCCTCTCCTCCTCACTCATAAAGCCAGGAGTTAAAAAAAAACAAAAAACTGCACAGATTTAAATACAAATACCCTCCTTGTATAAATTTTATAACTAAAATGTACAATTTCCCATTAAATAAATGACAGTGACATAACCTCAGTGCAGCTATGGTTTGTTTAAACTTTCACAATTTGCTATAAATTTGGGAAATTGTTGTACTTGGCTACCAAAGCAAATCAGTGGCTCCAAAACTAGGCCTTGTTCATACTGCCAGCCCAAATTCCTTTTTGGCACATCCAGATTGTGTCAAGATTTAAAAAGTCAAGGCAGAAATTAAAAACAGTCCCCTGTAAAATGCGATTTCTGCAAATCAGATTCAAGCCACATTTTACGGTGATCTGAAATGCGATTCCAATCAGTTTTCTACAAATGTGTCTCTGTCTGGACCCTTTGGCTGCTCAAATCGGATTTCAAAGTGTCCATTGCATCACTTGCACTTCAACGCAACGACCATGTCAAATCCAGGGTGACGACATGCATAATCACGAGCAGAATCCAATGCTGCGCGCTGTCAAGTCTCGTTGCAGAACTCCTCTGTCTGGTGTGATAGTTGGAGCCTCAACTTGACAGTACGATTGGTTGGAGGGTGAGATGATGGATTAGGGTTGGGCCGATAGATGATGCCATTGTTCATGGCAAAGTCCTTATAGGCAAGTCGTGCCACTCGGCAGCCATCTTGGCAACGCCTCCGGGCAGCTATTTCGGACTAGAACAGGCTCCTATCTGAATATGGTGAGATAGCCAGGACATAAAAACAACATGACTAGAATCAGCAATAAAATCTGATAAAAATCGCTGACAAAGTTTGACGACTTTACCTCAAAATAAGGTTTAAAAAGCATTTTTCCCAACCAGTTATATTTCTACTTTCTACAGCTATTAAAAGAAGACTATTGACTTTCTAGCCATCCTTGGCATTAAGGGTTTTCCCTATAGATAGTTATACTGAGGATTCTTAAAGTGGCATGTCTCCTCTATATAAGGTCTCTGGCGATGGCTGACAGACATCACAATGTTTAGCTGGCATCGTGATTGTAATGACACAGCCTATGAAACAACTGAAACCAACATCTATACTCGGTGTTCACTGTTGCTTTACCTGGTTTGAGACTTGTAATGTAATAGGGTTCCAAGTTTTTAACCGAGTGAAGTCCCTGCAAGTCAACATATGCAACATAAGACAACACCCCCTGCGCCCTCCACACGATCCATCATCATCCATCCTGATGTTTCATTATAGAAATCGTCCGATGGAAAATTTGTCGACATTGCCCATCCCTAGTCTGCTCCTCTGACTTTATCCATCAGCAGTATGTTTTATAAAGTCGCTGAAAAAATACAGAACAACCATGATCTATATTCACGGCGGCAGGTGCGCCGCATGCCAGCTTGTTAATGACATAGCCCATCAAAGGATAGAAACCAACGTGGTACCGAGTGACATCTGCACTTGTTTGTTCACTGTTGCTTTAACTGGTTCGTGCTTGTAAGATGTCCACGTGGCCGCGTCTTGTAGCTATGGCAAGCCATTAGTGCCAAAAAACGTCACTCTTGTAGCATGTTTTGCCAACAAAACGGTGTTTAAAACGCCGTTTTGTTAACTAAACAAACGGCGTAAAAAACGGCGTTTTGTAAAATGATAATGAGCTCCGCCCTGTGGATTTTACAGCCACTAAATTTGAAGTGTTGTCACCCAATCAGTACAGAAGAAGAACAGACCACACTAATTCAGCACTGATCTACTTTACTGTGATCGTAGGCACCTAAAGGCAGGAAGTAACCACAGACAAGCATCTTATTATGCATCTTATTATTTAGCTTAGCATCAGAAGGTATGCTTTCACAGAGACTTCAGGTAACCTTTCTCAAATATGTCCATTTCGGGGGAAAGAAATGCAGCGTTTTTTCAAAAACCAAGTATCTTAATAGCCTGCAGATGCCTTTTCAGAATCAGAATGAGCTTTATTGTCAAGTAGTGTTTTACACATACGAGGAATTTGCTGTGGTGATAAGGTGCTACATGTAGACAAACGTACAGTCAACATAAATAAATGTGGAAATATATAAATATGGAATAAGATAAGTTTTTGTAGCAACTTGTATAGTGTAGTGTTTTGGGGTAACATAAATATTATCGCAGGAGTCCGGAAGGATAGCTTTGGATAAATAAATAAAAGCCAGGGAATAAATGACAAGCTGTGTTTTCCCTGAATCGACTGAAACACACGTTTGTGTCAGGTTGCCTTTGGCCTGGATTTAGGATGACATGGTAAAACAAAGCTTTGTAGAAACAAGGGTAGGCTCGCTATCAATACTGCACAGACTGAAGGGCTCATAAAAAGACAAATGAGGCTTAAACTGTTCACTGATGACCATGTAAAGATAGTTGTTCCACTTATGGTGATTTCTTACTTTCTTTGTGTTTGTATGTTCTATTTTAGGAGAAACTTTAATCTGACAGTGATGATAAATAAAAAGCCAATTAATTATTTATGTCAAATTTGATCTAAAATCATCAATCAATAGATGTTACAAGCTATAACCTAGAGTAGCTAAATATTTTTAGTAAATGTAGTCAATTTACTTGATCAGTCTGGGACTTGTGTTGAGTTTTTCATGCTTGTCTGTGGTTACTTTCTGCCTTTAGGTGGCTACGATCACAGTAAAGTAGATCAGTGCTGAATTAGTGTGGTCTGTTCTTCTTCTGTACTGATTGGGTGACAACACTTCAAATTTAGTGGCTGTAAAATCCACAGGGCGGAGCTCATTATCATTTTACAAAACGCAGTTTTTTACGCCGTTTGTTTAGTTAACAAAACGGCGTTTAAAATGGCGTGTCAAAATAAAACGGCGTTTTTCGCGCCGTTTTATACACAAAACGCCGTTTTAAATGCCGTTTTGTTAGCAAAACATGCCACAAGAGTGACGTTTTTTGGCACTAATGGCTTGCCATATGTAGCCCCCAAACTGACGCGTCTTCTAGGGGTGGGAGAAAAAATTGATTCTTAGATGCAACGCGATGTAGACAAGGAAGATTCTGAATTGACTAATGTCAAAAATTTATTATTTAAATCTTAACTGATAACGTAATGTTGATGGGACGCAAAAGGCGGAACTCGTGAAATGCACTAGGGCTGAACGATTAATCATTTTCAAATTGAAATTGGGAATTGAAAGAACGCGATTAGCTAATTGTGAAGGTGGCGATTAAAATGTAGGTAAATTATACAGCGCATCTGACCCGTTTTGAACAGTCATTAACTCACACTGAAGTGTTTCAGCTGCGGAGCGTTTAGCCTACATGTTGTTAATTTGATATTTTGTGTGCTTCAACTATGGATAACCGCTCTCTGTGAGCCTGTTCAGTTCCGCTCTCTGCAGGCTAACGTTACATATCCACATGGAGCATTTCAGAATAAGAGCGTATTGCCTGTCTGATTTTTGCTGACTTGTTCAGATTTTGCTTAATTGTTCAGTTGTCCTTGATTTTTGTGCTTCTACTGTGGTTAAGTAGACTATGTAGATAAATTGTCTTTTTTTTGGTCTGTTTTAACTGTGTTTATTGTTGATGTATGATTGGGTGATGTCTGCAAAGGGTGTTTTATTTTGAAAATCGACCAGATTCTCTATGCCGTTCTGTGTCTTACTTCCTGTCTGGTTTATCTGCTCTGTGCTGCTTGACGCGGCTTCAGTCAAAAATAGACTGGAAGTGAATATTGAACTTTAGCAAAACTTCAATAAAATCGCCAATCGCTTGTCGCAATATCTGGCATAAAAATCGCAATTAGTTTTTTTTCCCCCCAAATTGTTCAGCCCTAGTGTGTACATAACAGAGACCAGTGTTCCCCCTATAGTTGGCACACCACCGCTGCGGAATGACTAACCACCTTACAAAAATTTTACACAATCAATATCAATGCGTAAGTAATGATTTTAACTCGCACACTGTGTGAGCATGGTGACACAATGCTTGGCTAGCTCCCTGTGTGGAGAGAGAGAGAGAGAGAGTTAGCTGTAAGTTTAAGTCTGGTAGTAAACGTGGAGTGTAGGTCACAGTGCGTCCGTAAATAAGTCTGTAATGTTGATTTCCCCAACTGCTGTAAATGTGAAGGCGGTAAGCGCTAGCTAACCTCTTCCCTGTGCAGCACGTTTATTGGCTGTTATGTAACCTTAGCTAAATTAGTAACGAAGTAATGTTAATTAGCTCAGCTGTATGTCATTACTAACATATCTACTTGTCAAGGGTTGAGAACATCAGGTACAAGCTTAGACTAAACTGGTGTACAGTTCTGTCCTGTATACATACTGTACATCCTGCTAGTTATATTTCAGTTTTCTGAGGAGTCAGACAGCTGGTTGTTAAAGAAATAAAGGTGGTGACCATTTAACTGAAGTTAATGAAGTAGGGATGCAAACTAGTCCTTTTAAGCTAATTAGGAGATATTTCTTTTTGATTTTAATGCACAAATGTTTAGTAATTATCCAGAGATCCTGTATAGAAAAAAAAAGATGCGTCAAGATGCATTGATAATCGTTTTATAATCGCATCACAGCCCTCTGAATTGTAATTGAATCAAATTGTGAGGTGCCAAGAGATTCCTACCCCTAATGTCTTCACTACTTGACAGTATATCTTTTGAAATACATGCCCAACTGTACAAAGTCTATCTGAGGTTTGTAATCAGGACTACAGAACCAGGGATTTAAACGATCAGGTGCTGAACTAGTTCTTGTAATGTAACAGTTCAGTACATTGTCCACCTAGCCTAATGTTATCTTCACATTTTTGGTCACAAGCTATGATGTATCTACAACTACTACAAATAACCAAGTTAACTTGTCTACGGGTGTGAATTCTGTTTTTCCCTGTGTTAAACACAAGGCCATGGATGTTTTGAGCAGTGTGTCCCCTCACAGTGTTGTGCTGTACACCTCTGTGGGCCTGAGAGGAACTGGATAGTAAAATGGAAGGTCCCAGTCCCTGTTGGACCCTGTGAAAGAACTGGATCGCCGCATGGCCCGGTCCACATACCCGGAGATTGTTGGGATCTCCTGCCTTGGGTGGCCTCCACAGTTGGGTACAGTGGGTACGACAAAGCCCTGTTTCATTTTGTAGTGGCTGGTCCAAGCCTCCATTTGTCGTGCCTTTGCTGACTGCACTAAGAGGTCGTCCTCTTCTTCGTACTCCTTTTGGCTCAGGAAGTCCTTCAACACCTGCTTGAAGACAGACGCCAGCTCCCAGGGCCTTATGTTGTTAGTGGCAAGCACCTCACGAAACCTGTGAAGGATGCAACCCATAGAGTTAAACACTTGTTGAAGTAACAAGGATTTGCAAAGCAGTGATATTTTCATTTGGCACTAATATATATTTCAGCCATCGCAAAATGTAAGACCTGTATGGTCTTTCAGCTGTTGAGATATAGTTTCAAGTAGGGATGAAACGATGGTACCACGGTAAAAAAGGGTGAGTTAGCTTTGGTTTGTCTCTCTGACTTGCTAACAGCGTGTAAACTGAAGCTCTCAGTGTTGCTGTGTGCGTCGTGTGTTGGCAGAGTCTATTCGTCCACTGCACATGATAACTTGTTGCGCAGTTTAGTCAACCAACCAGCATCATCTAGAAACGCTACAGACTCCTCTGTATTCATGTCAGTTTTAGGGCTCATTAGTTACTATCACTGTCTTCTAAAGATCTTATTTGTTTTCATGTAATTGTCCACGGGGTTCTTGTATTACCTATATAATATAAAATCTTGATAATGCACACTTTAGATGATTTTTAAATATTCACCAAAGGTATTTCATGTTAATTTATTTTTTTATGCAAACAAAATGGCAATAGTATTGTTTTATATAAAGTTTTCAATATAAAACCTTTTCAGTATAAACCTTCCACACATACAACAACCAAAAACCCTGGTTCCCAGCAAAACTCAGGCAGCTTCGTCAGACCAAAGTGGAGGCCTTCAGCGGTAGAGCCCGATCGATACGTTTTTTTTGGGGGCCGATGCTGATATTAAAGTAAAAAGGAGATGATTTTGACTTTTAAGAATGATTTGGATAGTAGACCCCTTTTACTGTATAAACTACACTGGTATGTATGTAGGCTAGAAAACCTTTTCCTAAATGATTATGTTAATAAAATAGATTACAGTCTCAAAAAGTGAACATGTAAACAATTGCACATCAATAAATATTTGCTACTGGAAGGTGCAACTTTTTCAGCCATCTGTAAACAGAGAGAGAATAAGCATGTGTATTTCACTTTACACATAATCTGCCATAATTTCAATGTAGCACATTCACATCTGGTTCATCCCTTTACCAGCACTCTTTAATTCTAACCAAAGCTACGTGAAACCATCAGTATAAATCATGGCGTCTATGATACAGTGAGCTGCTGTTGAATGCATCTAATATAACATGACTCTACAAACGAGGACCTGCAACTTTGAGATGTCATTTAACTAACGTTATAACTACAACCAGAGCCATTACGGCTCTGACTACAGCGTTTCACATCTACTACGTCACAAATAGAGGAGTTACAGGAAGCCGTGTTAGATTCTTGTTCAGCTCATGTTTATTTACATGTCCGCTCTGGTTTAATAATTTCAGACACGCTGACTAACTGCAGACAGGCAGCTGGCAGCTATATTTAGAATATGTCAGAAACTATAGTTTAACGGCTTATTAACATTAGCGCTCCTCCAATGATAAACACAGCATTAGCTTTGTGGCTAATTTAGCAACGGGCAGCGTTAGCTGGTGTAACGTTATGTGATTTTAGAGAATAATTAGAAGTGATGAACTAGGGAGACCGTTTGCTAGAACTGCCACACTGTTTGAAATAAATGTACAGTTGCGTCTGTCCAGCAGCGTAGTTCTCAACACCCAACTACCGTAACATTAAACTGCTGTGAGCTGGTAGGAAGCGGGGAGATGGCAGTGAAAAACGGAAGGGTTAGCAAGTCATGAATGTTTTCAGGAGAGGAGACGTGACTGGGTCTGTTTTAATTATAATTATTAAAGTCATGTAATTAACTTGACAAAAGACAGACTCACCGCTCACACAGCCCTCTGCGTGTTTCTAAATGCTGCGTGTAAGCTCCGGTAAACTCAGCTGATCAGCTGATTGTTGTCTTCTGTGGTTTTTGTGGTGAGGCAGTGTAGTTAACAGGGGAGCTGCGGCTGGTCGCCCTCGGGTGGGAAACTGTGCAACACCCATGACACGAGTGAAGGATTTGACTCTAGGTTTCTTTTTTAATAGTCATATATCTGCTGTTATAAACGGCCGATGCCGATTAAATGCAATTAGGTCATATCGGCTGGGCTCTTTTCAGCAGTGGGGGCAGAGTCCTGTATAACCAGGCCAGGAAGACACTGACTTAAGAGATCAAAGCAGCAAAGAGGAGCTACGCTTGAAAGCTAGAAAACGGCTTCACAACCAGCGACCCTGTGTCAGTGTGGAGACACTCACGAACTTCAGGAGACCATCCCCCAACACTGCTAGTACTCAACGACTTGCGGGCGAGCTGAATGGTTTTTACTGTAGGTTTGAGAAGCCCACAGTCACACCTCTCCCCCCACTCAAATAATCACCTTCACCCACTGCCACGCTGTCAGCCCCCACCCTCTCTGACCCCTCACCTGCACTCATAATCTGTGAAGAGGAGGTGATCCAACTCTTCTAAAGGCAAAAGATCAGGAAGGCTCCAGATGGTGTGTCTCCATCGTGGCTGAAAATCTGTGCAGACCGGCTGGCCCCCATCTTCACACGGATGTTCAACAGATCACTGGAGCTGTGTGAAGTTCCCTCCTGCTTCAAACGCTTCACAATCATCCCGGTGTTGTGACGATCTACGCTGCCTTGTAGAAATGCTACCGTAGCACAAATCGATAGCAGAGTCTATCGAGTCGCTCTAAACCTGCCCTCCATTGAGGACTTGTACATTTCCAGAGTCAGGAAACATCATTTCAGATTCATCTCACCCCGGACACAACCTGTTCCAGCTTCTCCCCCTCTGGTAGGCGCTTCAGACCACTGTACACCAAAACCAACAGACTCAGGAACAGTTTCTTCCCACAGGCCATCACTCTGATGAACAGCTGATTTCTGCCTCACAGTGTCAGGAACAATTCCTGTGCAATAACCCAGTAACTCTGTCTCTAATCAGCCACCTGTTTATTGGTTACCACTTATTAATTATTCATCAGTTTCTATTTCAGAGCTCTTCATACTGTTGTTCTTATTGTCATTTTGTATATTGTGTAATCCACCTACCGCATGTACACAACACCTGCACATAATGTCTGGGGTGGTGATGGTGCAGTGGATAAGACTCATGCCTTTGGTGTGAGAGACCTGTGTTCAAGTCCACTGTGACAGATCAGTGTGTCTATTCCTGCATCCTTTGCACTCTGCTCATTGAACTATTGTCTCAATATGTCTATATATGTTTTTGTTTAGTGTGTGTGTGTGTGTGTTGTTTATACTGTAGCCTGTGTGGGATTTTAATAGTGTATTATTGTAAGTAGGGCTGGACAATATGGCCAAAAATGTTATCACGATAAAAACATTTCATATCATTCGATATCGATAATTATCACGATATATGTCAAATCTTTATTTCTTTCAAGTTTAAAGGCAGATTTTTGCTCCTGAGTGAGAATGGTTAATTATGTGGTTAAACTTTTCTTTATGGTCAGAATGTGACAAACACTTGATGCCAAACAGTGGATCACTTCACAAGTCTGATGTAGAACATTCAAAACTATTATCTTTTTCACAAATATGATTAGTTGATATTTTTTCAGGTCTCTTTTTTTTTTTTTTTTTTTTTTTTCCAACAAAATAAATATTTTAATATAAAAATTAAGTGCTAATTTGTGATTCAAATGAATTAAAGCAAATATTTATCGACGATATATTGAAGATTTATATATTGTTATTGAGGAAAATTATATTGTGATAATTATCATTGTTTTATTGCCCAGGCCTAATTGTAAGTAAGCACATTGTGAGCAATGTACAATCAAGAGACAAATTCCTCGTATGCGTACACATACCTGGCAAATAATGCCACATTTCTTACTAGTAGGTCATAGTGCTCAACTCCTCTTTTTTTGTTGTTGTAGTTTTTTTTTAAATATCATCATTATGCCTAACATACAGAAGGTGAGTGGAAACCCCGGCAGTCTGGCTTCATTCAGTCTTACTGGGCATCCTTCACCTTCACATGTTCGCACCCTAAGTCGCCTGCCTCTGTGATGGTAACACATAATGGCTTTCTTGGCAGCTCGCCCAGCCTCCCTTCCCCTTTGGGCCTTCTCTGCTTTGCCTGCTGTCAGGCTTTGTGTTGATGCAGTAACAGCTAGCCACTGCTGACAGCATACTAATGTGAGGACATAAGAATGCGATGGCCACTACCAAACACCTGGAGAGCACGGTGGCTGCATGGATGGGTGGGATCTGGGCACACAGGAACTCAAGCTCGTGTAGCTCTGATGTGGGGATGAGGGTTCGTAACCTGGGGTACTTCTGAAACCAGCGGAGACCCAGGGTGCTGTGGGCCAACCTGTGCTCCTGCTCCAGCTCCCTTGCCAGCCGCTCGCGTTCCTCCACGTGCCACAGGAGCTCTCTGATCAACATGCGACTGGGTACGACCTCTGAGGTCTTTAGATGTGTCACTTCATCCGGAGCCTGCACGCTTGTTTCATGGGACCATTTCATCCAGCTGAACAGGGGCATGGCAGTCACAGCAGACAGTCCTGCAAAACTGTAGAAACAAGAATTATTTGTTATTCTGGATCGTGAAGTCTTCTCCCCACAGCACTATTTTAATATGCTGGAGTATCTGTTCAAACCATAGACTGTATATAAGAAATGGACGTAGTCATCGTGACGTCACCCGTTGGTTTGTGGACTGCCGTTTTGAAGCCTCGAGTTTGGCCGATAGGGCGCTGCCATGTCGAGTTTTTGCAACCAGGAAGTCCCGGAAGTGACGATACGACGGAGCTAACGGCCGTATGCGGAGCTAGCTAGCTTGCTTAGCTAGGTGCAACTGTAATTCACGTTAACTGTCATTTTAACTGGGCTGATAACTTTGTCTAGAGAACAACAGTCTTAAAACTAAATGTACTCACCAGAGAAAGTGAACAGCCGACTCCTAATAAGCTTTTTCAGCGGCGCTGGTTAAATTTACACAGTACCGAGGGTACGAGTCGGCCCTAGCCTGATTGGCAGGTCGTTACCATGGCGACATGCCAATCATAGATAATCCCACCCTGAAACATACTCTGCTTTGTGGTGTATTTTATAATAAATGGGACCATAATTTACTAAATGAACATCATTTTGTATTGAAGACTTGAAACTAGCGACTGAGACCATAAACTCATCAGGAAAGTGTTTACTGGGGTAATTATTCAGCTGAGAAGTAGGGTAATTTTCCCATTATTTCTAATGGAGCCGGACTTCTTTTTGCAACCAGAAGAGTCGCCCCCTGCTGGATTTTCAATAGAATGCAGGTTTAAGGGACTTCCGCATTCGCTTCATATTGTAGACTGGAAGCTTCCTGCTCGGTTCAAACTGAGAGTTACTTTCTTTCAAGACAGCCTTCAGTGTGATGAAGGGCAGATTAAGCAGAAACAAAACAATCTAACATAAGAAAGAGAAATGGAAAAGTACAAAATCTTGGGCTTGTACCGAACATTGGGTCACATTTTCAGCTTCAAGGACCACAATGAGAAATAAGTGAGACCTCAAGGAACTGTTGATTCTCATGTTATCCATGACTGTATAGATAAAACTTTAGGGTTGACAGTGAAAGATGATCACCCCATAACCAAGCTGACCGCTGGTCCCTGCATGATGGGTGCTCTGATTGCCTTCAGTTCAAGTCCAACTAGGTGAAGGACCACGTCCCAGCTGCACGTATTTAGCTTTTTATCCCAGACTGATGATTCAACGCAGCTTCCACCTGAGATTCAGATGGATTACACAGCCTGCAGGGTCAGAGGTCAGCCTCACAGAACACAAGTTGTATGTGTGGCTTCGCACATCGTAAGATTTCTAAACAGGGCTTTTCAGGTATCTGATTTGATTCCTGCTCAAGGAACAACTGTCAGTCTTCCAGCATGTGCAAGATGAAGTGATCACAAACCTGGCTAAAAATTTAAAAGAAAGATCAGTACTTACAGGTGAAAACTGCACCGCTGATGCTTTTGTGAGATATTCAGAAATTGTGCAGAGATGCGCTTTTCACAGAGTATAGCCTCCAGCTCCTTGTCTCCATGGATCAGTCCACGTAAAGTTAATTACTTTACTTGCTGTTGACTCTGTCCCGTAGTACCAAATGCCATCAAAGGTGTAAATCACTTGTCGGTAGCAGTCCTCCAATGTCTTTTTTTTTGTTGGATGCGGTTCTCCTCTTTGTGCTGTAGTTATTGTCTTTGCCTTTTCATCCCTCCCACTGCTCCTGTCATGACGACTTTTTCCAGGAGAGTTAGTCACACACTGCTAACTGACTAAGAGCTGTCACCTCTGCTCTCCTTTCACCCCACTCTCCTCTGCGCAGTGTGCAGCTTTGTTGTAAGGTCAGCTGCTTTGTAGCTTGCACGAAATGTGTGCATTGGAGAGAAAGAAAGAGGGCGAGAGTGCATGTGTGCGCACGAGCCGTGGGTTGTGTTGTATTTGAGCTCCTCTTAATACTGTCAGGGTTTGAGCCTGCTGTTGCGATAAAATCCACCCCTCACTAAGAGAGAGCGAGAGGCCAGAGACAACTGGGAATGCTCTCCCGGGTACTGTGCTGTGGGCCTGGTTGAGCTGACCAGAGGGAAAAATGAGAGGAAAGTTTCAAATGGTAGCAGAGCTGCTGGTATGTTCACCCACTGTGAACTCTCATTTGAAGTTACTTTTAATGAGATAACTTCAGTGTTTTTACAAGTGATTATAAAACCACCTTCATTTCTGAGAGTTTCAATATTCTCACGTGTCTGCTAAGTGGAATAGCATTAAATACAACAGATGCAACTAGGGAGAGGATACCAGCACAGCGCCACAGTTGCTGCATGAATCAAAAATGATCGAGAATCGGAATTGCACTTGATTAAAGCTGCTTTAAAGTTCAGCCTCTAACTTGCCTGCCTGAGAAGCTGAAATCAGAGAATTCAGATGTTTGTACTTTAAATAAAAAGACTCATGATTAATGGATTATCAAAATTGTTGGCGATTAATGTAATGGTTGACAACTAATTGATTAATTGTTGGACGTCGAGTTGTTAGTTGTTAGACACCTACTTACCAGTACATGCAACAGAATCTTTATTTGGTGATTGTATCTTAATTACCACAACACTCCTCTTATAATTCTATAAATTGATTAATGGTCTGTTTTTTTTTGTTTTTTTTTTGTTGTTTTTTTAATGTGAGGGGAATCGGGGCAAAAAGGCAATTCTTACTCATTTTTAGTAAAGTAATTTGTATTTATATAGCCCAAAGTCACAGCTTTGCCTCAGAGGGCTTTTTGTCCCTAACAGGTTACTGCGGCTTTATTGCAGTTTGTTGGTTATTATTATTATAAACCGCGTAATCGCTTTAATTTTGTTTCAGCCCATCAGAGGTTCCTGATATAGGCAGCCTGAAAAATGTCAAGTCTGATGGAGGACGTTTCCAAAAACCAGACCCTGCAGGAAGTGAGTATTCAATTTTGTGTTAGCTTATCTTGTCCTGCATCATACTTGCCTACATAGATATACAGGACTTTTCTGCCCATAATGCTTTAACACGGTTTCTTATGCAATTGATCCTGAATCCTTAGGTACTGCTCCTCCTCCACTTGCCACCTACGAGTACCCCAGTTTGCCCATAACCAAAAACAGACAGGAGGTACAATGAACCATCCATTCACCACATACACCCAACCACCAGGGCTCGAGACTAACGGCGTCCTGTCGTCCTGGGGACGATAGAAAATGTGTTTGGGACAAAGAGAAATATTCTGTTGGACGCCTCTAGGACGAAAGGGATTGTGTAGGCCTATGTATTTATTTATTACGATCACTTAGCAAATGACAAACTGAACTGACGGAGCGCTGACTACAACGGAGGCCGTCTTCTCACGCTGTTAGTACAGTCACGCCAGACTCACACAGGAGGCTGGCTGCTCACTTGTTCCCGCGGTACATGTCCATTGATTCTGTCAGTCACGAACAACTTGTTGACCTCTCAATCGCGCTGTGTAGGCTAGTGTCAAGCGCCACACATCAATCTTGTCACGCAGTGAAAAACAAATCTATATTGTGACAACGTCGACTAGCAACGAGAATCATCTCCACCCAGCTGATGCAACTCTGCATACGCCGTGATCCTAAAGAAACCCGCACGTGCTGAGGCGCAAGCAGGAGACTCGCTGGTAGAGTTTTGCATTATAAACATCTAAAACCTGAAGCACAATCTGGCTCTGTTTGGAACTGTGAGCTGTACTTTATCGGAGCTGCAGAAATTAACATGAGGATTTGCGCTGAGATGTCTGCCTGATCACAAGTGTTGGTTTCAGTTTCTACCCCGGCGAAGTGCAATGCACTTGTTTCATTCAGTACAGTCTGAAGTGGAGCACAGCAGAGTATAGGACAGGTAGACTTTTAAAAAATATTATGAATTCTCATTAAATAACGATGTTAGTCTCAATATTATATTAATATTTTCTTCTGGACATGTCAGAGAACAAAGATATGTGAGATTCTGAATGTGCAGAAAATCTGCTGTAACAAAGTCCAGGAGTTTATAACTGAAGTAAATAATTTATCATCAAGAAAAAAGGTGCTCCAACGGATAACTTTCCAGTTTCGTTTATAAATCTTTTTGTTTGATCAAGCAAAATATATTTTGTAAATATTTATTTTATCAATTTATAATCATTTATTGTATCACTAACAACTATAGAGGATAATTTTTTGGGACGCTTTACATTAATTTCAGGACTGTTCAAATGGTTTTTCAGGACGGTTACAGGATGGAGGTGAAAAAAGTTAGTCTGGAGCCCTGCCAACCACACAGCTTGATGGTCTCAAAGTGCACTCTTCTGAAATACTTTTTCTTTTGGTCATGTTGGGAGTTTTACTGCAATTACCATTATGTCCTCAGGACACTGGTGCACTTAAGCTTTATGGTTTGCTCAAGATGACCTCAGTGTTTTTTTTATTGTGCAGAACAAACGCTAACTTTAAATTCACTTGTCTAAAATTTTCTGTTGACTAATAAAGAGTAGTGTGTGTATATTTTAGGAGCTCATGGTGTCATTTAAGCTGCACTTTCTTAACGCAGATTATAATGTGTGAACTTTCGGTTACAAATCAGCTTAGCACATCCATCTGCTCTACAATTTCACAATTATTTTTTGTATTTCTTTAATATTTCATTGATATGGTACCAGTGGGCAAATGTTGTTTTAACTGTGTGTGTGTGTGTGTGTGTGTGTGTGTGTGTGTGTGTGCGCGCGCCTGCTTCCAGCTGATTTCTCTTGTAGAAAACAACTCTGTAGTGATCATTCGAGGAGCCACAGGCAGTGGCAAGACCACCCAGCTGCCACAGTTCATTCTGGACCACTACAGTGAGAAAAATGCCTTATGCAACATTGTGGTCACCCAACCACGCAAAATTGGTGCCACCAGTATTGCACGATGGGTTGCCACACAGCGGAAGTGTACCCTGGGTAGTCTGGTGGGATATCAGGTTAGTGCAACATTTAGAAAGAATCTGATTTACTTAAACTGTGCAATTCAGATACATATGTGAGTCTGTACAAACGTTCTTAGCTCCTACCAAAATTCAATTTTTGTTTTTTTAATAAAAAGGACAGAAAAAAAAAGAGTAACGTGTGCGGACATCACATAGCATTGGTGACTCTGAGCTGACTGAGTATTGACCTGTATGGATTCACCTTTGTTAAGACTATGCACAAAAAGCACTCACTGCATCTCTCTCACAACTTAAAAAGTGTTTGTATGCATGTATTAACAAGCCCTGTGTGTGTTTTTGCTGGGATGTCAGGCTGTGTGGTGCAAAATTCAGAAACAACACATCTAATAATAACTGTTGTCTCCTCCGCTTGGTGCAGACCTCTGGAGTTAAGGATGATATCACTGACAGTGGGAGCAGTAATAAACAGTTGATGCTTGTAAGAGATATAATGCTCAAGTTATGTAGCAGAACCTGAACAGTGTGTGTTCTTTATTTGTGTACCTCGAATGTGCTTTTTAATTTTGGTCTGGATTTGCTGTAAGATGGAGGCTCTTTACTTGTTCCCTTTGTGATTTTTTATATATATATATTTTTTTTTCTTGGATTGACAAAGTCGTGCAGTCAGTAAATGGAAAGTTCTTTTTTGCTCAGAGTTGAATCGGTGAACCAAAAAGTATTTCCCTGAGGTTGGACACAGGGTAGCAATAGATTTTTATTACAGGTCACTGGTATTTTCTCCAAGACCAACCAGCCATGTTGTCAGTGCAGACATTTTAAGAGAAAATAGATGCCTAGGGCTACCTTTGAAGAATTGTCGTCTCCTATTATTCTTTTGAAGCAGTAGAATAACAATATTTTGTATTAATGAACAGGAAGCAATGGCTTAATTTGCCACATTAAAATTGTACAAAATGCAGAGTTTTTATTGTATGACCATAGAAAGGACACTAAAACATAGATGGTCTGGCACTGCAGTGAGCTGATGTTTTCAGATGACAGAAATTTTGGATTATGATCCTCTTGTAGAGTAAAACCATAAAAGGATGTCCTCTACAAATGTCAAGCAGGTGCCTTATATAGACTAGCCAATTCCTACAGTGAGAGTGCTCAAAAGAGAAAAATATCATGTTTAGTGCCAAGTAAAAAGTATGTGTGTTATTGTCCAGATTTATGAATACAACAAGGCATATTCGTGTTTCAGGTTGGACTGGAGAAGATGGCTACTGAGCATACCAGGCTTATCTACATGACTACAGGAGTGCTGCTGCAAAAACTGGTTTCATCCAAGTGCCTCACAGAGTTCTCCCACATTTTTGTAGATGAGGTGCATAAACACTAGGGAGATCATTTTAATGTACATTTCACTGTTAACTGGTTAACTGTTGGCTTTTTTTTTGCAAATTTTTGGTTAATGGCAAAAAAATACAGTTCCCTCACATGATCTTGGTTAATTGAAGTTTATCATTTTATTTAGTTGTTGTTGATTGTTGAATTGCGTGTTAAAAGTGTTTTTGGTTTCATCAGTATTATGCTGCGGTTCACAATTTCATTTGAGTTTCAGGTTTCATTAAGTCCTGTGTCCAAGTTTAGCCATTTAACTACTCTGCCTTTGCCCAAGGTTCATGAGCGCACTGAGGAGATGGACTTTCTCCTGCTGGTTTTGAGAAAACTTCTTCAGTCCAACTCTCCTTATGTCAAGGTAATCGCAAGATCCCGTAGAAATCCGTCCTACGGAATCAGTTGAACTCTCAATCATAGGATCAATGTTTTTTCAGATCATTCTTATGTCAGCCACCATTAACTGCAGACAGTTTGCTGAGTACTTCAGCACCACAATTCGGGGCAAGATTAACCCAGCCTACGTGTTTGAAGTGGAGGGGGCGCCCTATGCCATTGAAGAGTTCTATCTGGATGACCTCCGCAAACTGTTTCCATACAAGGTAAGAAGATTTTAAATGTTTGCTGATGCTACACCTCAGTATTGAAGCCAAATAGTAATTATGTGAATTTTGTGTTTGTGTTAGGTTGAGATGCCTCATTTAGATGACCCACACATTTCAGTGGAGGTATACAATCTTGCCATCAGTCTCATTCAGGGCTTTGATGAGATGGAGGGCAAAGATTCCAGGTGAGGCCTCAGTATTTTTAACACACTTGCTTTAACTTATAGGCAAATAAATAATCAAACAAGTAATTATCATGTGTGTTGATGTTTGAGCAGCAATACAGAGAAAGGAGGTGGCATGACTTCATCAGAGCGGGGCAGTGTGCTGGTTTTCCTTCCTGGTATACATGAGATCAGCTATATGCAGGAGGCCTTAGCCAAGCTGGTCCACAAAAGGTGAGCTATTGAGTTTACATCTTTGTGTTGAATCTTTCTCTGTAGCTAATACCGATTGTCTTTGTTGTCTGTTTTGCTGGCTTCCTTTTTTGTCCCGTTTTGTGTAACAACAGTAATTAGAAGCGTCTCTGAAATCAATATTTCTTGTTAACTTGTGCTACTTTTTACTTGACTGACTTGATGAATGTTTAAATTTACCGTTTACTGGTGAATGTGCTTCTGTTGTTCAGATTGCAGGTTTATCCTCTCCACTCCACTGTAACTCTGGAGGAGCAGAACGGTGTGTTTCTGTACCCTGTCCCTGGATACAGGAAGGTAAAAGACATTTATCTTTCTCTGTCTCACATGTGTTCCTACTACCTGCTGTACTGATCATCTCCTTATTTTAACAGGTCATCCTTTCCACCAATATTGCTGAGAGTTCGGTGACCGTTCCAGATGTCAAATATGGTGGGGTTTTCTTTTTTGTCCTCAGCTTGGTTTTATCTGTTGTCTTAATGTGTATTTTGTGATGAAGTTTTATTCAGTCTTAATTCTTTTTTTTGTCAATCACAGTGATTGACTTCTGTCTGGCCCGTCACTTGGTCTGTGACCAAGATACAAATTATCAGTCTCTGCGTCTCACCTGGGCGTCCAAAACCAGCTGCAACCAGCGTCGAGGTACAATACTTGCAGCACACAACTTGACCTAAAAAGTGCAAGTATCTGTACACTTATTTCCTCTCTCTGTCAGGTAGAGCAGGTCGAGTGTCTAAGGGCTACTGTTACCGTCTTATTACCAGAGAGTTCTGGGAGAATGAAATCCCAGACTACATGATCCCTGAGATGCTGGTAAGAGACTGTGCAGATGACCATATATGTTTTATCTTTTTTTATTCATGCTACAATGACCCTAATTCGATAATCAATCTGTGTAATACTGTTTGCTTTTTTTTTCAGCTTGCCCCGTTGGCCACCATCATGCTGAAGGTGAAGCTGCTGGACATGGGAGATCCCCATTCCCTCCTTTCCAAAGCCCTCTCACCCCCCAACCTTGATGACATTGTGAGGACAGTGCTCCAACTCAAAGAGGTAAGTAATTGCAGATTGATATTCTCCTCTGAGAGCCATTAACGTCTAGTCAGGCACTTATGAAAGCGTGGCTGTAATGATGTATTTGGGTAGGCAGCTGACCTAGAGCTCTGTCACAGTATTAGACCAGGAGTTCTCTGACAGGAGCTTTGCGTCAACGAGTGTTAGCATTGTCAAGTCTGTGAGGGTAATGAAGGTCAGTGCAGTATGGTTATGTTTGTGTAAGGAGAAGAAAAGTGGAAGAAGTTTGTGTTAATTTTGGTTTATTTATATTACTGACAAAATATATACAGTGAGGAAAATAAGTATTTGAACACCCTGCTATTTTGCAAGTTCTCCCACTTCAATCATGGAGGGGTCTGAAATTGTCATCGTAGGTGCATGTCCACTGTGAGAGACATAATCTAAAAAAGAAAATCCAGAAATCACAATGTATGATTTTTTTAACTATTTATTTGTATGATACAGCTGCAAATAAGTATTTGAACACCTGTCTATCAGCTAGAATTCTGACTCTCAAAGACCTGTTAGTCTGCCTTCAAAATGTCCACCTCCACTCCATTTATTATCCTAAATTAGATGGACCTGTTTGAGGTCGTTAGCTGCATAAAGACACCTGTCCACCCCATACAATCAGTAAGAATCCAACTACTAACATGGCCGAGACCAAAGAGCTGTCCAAAGACACTAGAGACAAAATTGTACACCTCCACAAGGCTGGAAAGGGCTACGGGGAAATTGCCTAGCAGCTTGGTGAAAAAAGGTCCACTGTTGGAGCAATCATTAGAAAATGGAAGAAGCTAAACATGACTGTCAATCTCCCTCGGACTGGGGCTCCATGCAAGATCTCACCTCGTGGGGTCTCAATGATCCTAAGAAAGGTGAGAAATCAGCCCTGAACTACACGGGAGGAGCTGGTCAATGACCTGAAAAGAGCTGGGACCACCGTTTCCAAGGTTACTGTTGGTAATACACTAAGACGTCATGGTTTGAAATCATGCATGGCACGGAAGGTTCCCCTGCTTAAACCAGCACATGTCAAGGCCCGTCTTCAGTTTGCCAATGACCATTTGGATGATCCAGAGGAGTCATGGGAGAAAGTCATGTGGTCAGATGAGACCAAAATAGAACTTTTTGGTCATAATTCCACTAACCGTGTTTGGAGGAAGAAGAATGATGAGTACCATCCCAAGAACACCATCCCTACTGTGAAGCATGGGGGTGGTAGCATCATGCTTTGGGGGTGTTTTTCTGCACATGGGACAGGGCGACTGCACTGTATTAAGGAGAGGATGACCGGGGCCATGTATTGGGAGATTTTGGGGAACAACCTCCTCCCCTCAGTTAGAGCATTGAAGATGGGTCGAGGCTGGGTCTTCCAACATGACAATGACCCGAAGCACACAGCCAGGATAACCAAGGAGTGGCTCTGTAAGAAGCATATCAAGGTTCTGGCGTGGCCTAGCCAGTCTCCAGACCTAAACCCAATAGAGAATCTTTGGAGGGAGCTCAAACTCCGTGTTTCTCAGCGACAGCCCAGAAACCTGACTGATCTAGAGAAGATCTGTGTGGAGGAGTGGGCCAAAATCCCTCCTGCAGTGTGTGCAAACCTGGTGAAAAACTACAGGAAACGTTTGACCTCTGCAACTGCAAATAAAGGCTACTGTACCAAATATTAACATTGATTTTCTCAGGTGTTCAAATACTTATTTGCAGCTGTATCATACAAATAAATAGTTAAAAAATCATGCATTGTGATTTCTGGATTTTCTTTTTTAGATTATGTCTCTCACAGTGGACATGCACCTACGATGACAATTTCAGACCCCTCCATGATTTCTAAGTGGGAGAACTTGCAAAATAGCAGGGTGTTCAAATACTTATTTTCCTCACTGTACATTTGATTTCATATCTTTCAAAACTAGGACACGAAGTGCTTCACAGTTGAAATAGAGCAAATATTTGTAAAATCTGGGAATTTGAAATCCTAGATAAAACCGACAACAAGACAAAGGCAGTAAAGCCTCATAAGCAAAGTCCAATCCAGCTTTAGTCCTGGGGTTTTAAAATCAGTGGAACGATTTCTGGCTGAGGATCTCAGGCAAGCCTCTTGCTCATAGGCAACCAGCAATTCAGCAGTGTGACCAGAAAGTGTGATAAATATAAATAAATAGTCAATAGGAAAAATTCATCCATCGTCAACCGCTTATCCTGCGTACAGGGTCGCGGGGGGGCTGGAGCCAATCCCAGCTGACATCGGGCGCAAGGCGGGGTACAGCCTGGACAGGTCACCAGTCCATCGCAGGGCCACACATAGACGAACAACCACTCACGCTCACACTCACACCTAAGGACAATTTAGGGGAACCAATCAACCTAGCCTGCATGTCTTTGAATGGTGGGAGGAAGCCGGAGCACCCGGAGAGAACATGCAAACTCCACACAGAAAGGCCGGGGCCATGTTTATGTTAATATAAAAATTCAAACTGTTGTTTTTGAGGGAAGGTTTTATGGGTTGATTGGAGGTATAAATAAAGCCTGTTGTTTTGACCCTAGTTGGATGTTTTATTCTGTAGATGGGTGCGCTATCTGCAAAAAGTGACGGCAGGGGTCAAAATGCAGATGGCGAACTAACGTTCCTGGGCCAAGTGCTGGCCCACTTGCCTGTGGACCTGTATCTTGGGAAGATGATCGCCCTGGGCCACGTCTTTGGCTGCCTGGATGAGTGCCTCATCATAGGTCAGTCTATCATTGTGGTACTGGAATGGACCTCAGTTACTGCATACGCATGTCATTATGGTTGTGAGGACATAGCTTGAACAACAAATCTGTCATGACTGCACTTTTGTGCATTTGTTTATGTGCATGTAATGTGTTTTTTCGTGGGCTGTTTACACAAAGTACAATAACATTTCTTATCCTCAGCTGCCTCGCACTCTCTGAAGAGTTTCTTTGCCATACCATCCATGCAGCAGCTTGCTGGCCACAGGTGAGTCACATCCAGCAGCTGCACTGACTCACAGACTGCCAAGCTGTCAGTGTAGATAATTTTTGACATTATTTGGGACATTTTGTCATGTAACTCCATCGAGTTCAGACGTCTCTGTAGACTATTGACTAATTTTAACATCTTTAGTCCCATCACAGTTTTGTGGCTAATGAGATGCTTTGCAGTAGCTGAGATGCTTATAGTCCAAACATACAAAAGAATGACAAACAAAGTGTGTTGTCATTACAAAGGCTCTGTCATAGCATGTCTACCTATTCATGCAATGTGCTCATTAAATCTGTTCTTTCCTTTTAGGATATATGTTTTAGCATGTTGAGCGCAAATAGTTTTTCTGGCAGTGCCAATATATATAGGCCTACAAAGCCCAGATTGCAAACCTGCAACATGTTTTTTCACTATCACTATAGAGTACTAGCAGGCCAGAAACAGAAATTGGTTCAGTGTATTGTGTGTTTTTTCTTTGTGCACTGAATAATATTTGTTATTCCAGGAGCAAGTTGGCCTTTGCCCGCGGCACACCAAGTGATTCCATAGCTTTTGTCAATGCCTTCAAGGTAATGTGTTTGATGTAAGTTGTGGTGTTTGATGGACATACATATATGCCCGCAGTTGTTTTTAAAGCCCTTCCCCTCTGTCTCTTACTGTTAGGCATGGCAATCCTCCAAAAAGAAAGGACAGCTGAGACACCCAAAGGTGAACCAAACAACCAAACATGAGCTCACTGAAAAAAAGCACACATTTTATTATTATTACTATTTTTTTTACAGGTTGAGAAAAAGAACAGTCTGCTACTGTTGTTATACAGCTCTTGACAAGATCAGCATTGAAGTACACACAATTGTTCAGTCCCACTGGTAAAGAATTAAAATAGCGTTGTTAATAACATTTAGCACAACACTATGGTTTACAGGGCATTTCCCAAGGGGAAGGAGATGAGGGGGTGTGTGTGTGTATGTATATGTATGTGTATATATATATATATATATATATATATATATATATATATATATATATATATATATATATATATATATATATATATATATATATATATATATATATATATATATATATATATTCTCTCATCTATTCAGATGGTTTATTAAATTTAAAGTTTATTAAATTTCTCTTCAGTTGGAGAAAAGTCTCTCTTCCTAGGTTAACTATTTATTAGAGCTTTTGTTTTGGGCATTACTAATGTGTTTTTTTGTAGTGTCATGTTTTTTTGCCTTTGTTGCTTTCTGCTCTTAGGACGAGTTAGACTGGGGAAAGGAGAACTTCATTCAGATCAAGAGGATCAAAGAGGTACAGAGATGAAGCCCCACACTAAGGGATGTCTTTGTCATCATCCATTCTAGTGTAGCATTAGTGAAGTCTAGGGCATTAATCCTGCAGTTTGTGGTCTTGTGTTTTCTGGACCTGAAAGTTTTAATGGAAAGAACTGAGTTTGTAAAAAAAGTTATGTTTATAAACTCAGTTCTTCATTCAACGTTTTACATAGTTAAAGGGACTATATAAGTTTTTCAATAAAATTAATAAAATTTCTTTTATTGTCAATGGGCTCAAAACTCACTTAGAAATGAAGGACACGCCTGTTTTCTCCGTTGCTTGCATCACCCACTATTCTGCTTTTAATGTGGGGACTCCGGGTTGGATTCAGCCCTGTGCGCGCTCCCGAGCCTCTCTCAGACTACAGCGACAACAAGGTAGCTAACGACACGCAGTCCACTAACACCATAAAACAACCGGCTCACAGCAAAACACAGACTCCACGCAAGGATACAGAAAAACAATAAAGTTTTATGTGCTGAAACCCATCAGACCAAACAGGTTCAGATGATGTTGAGTAAGAACAAAGTGAGCATTAGTAAAGCTGGAGAAACACCGAGAAAGTCACATTAGCTCGCCAGCTAATGCTGAGCAGCTGCTAATGTTATCCGGTGCAAAGTTATATTGCTTTCCACATTACTCCACCAACTAACCTGACCCATGTTACTGTCTGGTGTACCACTGTTGATTTAGCCTGCAAGAAAGGATGCAACGGTAAAAAGCAAATGTGGAGCGAATTGTTTACTAACGTTAGCCTATAGTGATGCAGCCAGCTAACGCTACAGTAAAGTTACTTAGTTACTGCGGTCTTGTATAAGTCACACAATGTCATTATAATATTCAGCCCAGCTCACTGCCCGTTTCGTTATCATCCAATACATTTAGCTGTGTTGACATTGCTGAGCCTCCAGTGAAAGATACACAGATAGTAAAGATAGTTGCTGAAAGCAGCAGGCGAGCTAACGCTGTAGCACGTCGGCAAAATGCAGTAAATGTACCGTGATCATATAACGACAATGGATTAGTTCAACCTGCATCTGATAAATCAGTATATTGGACACTCGGGTAAACTCCAACTGCAACCTTAAAGTAATAGTGTGAAGCTGTCTCCCTGTCTATCTATAGCCGCTGTCACTCTGCCTTTTTTCCTGGGAGGATTGTGTCGATACGCACTCGCTGCGCTTAATGAAGTAACGTTACTGAGCCGGTGTTGATCTGCCTCTGAGACGGGAACGTTGAAGTAACAGAGCCTGAACATGTCTGAGTGAAAAGCCAGAGCCTGCATGCTGGTGTTCCTGCATTTATTGTATGAAAATGGTTGTGCTTCGAATAATGCTCGCTCATGAGTTCAAGCGAGCACGCGGACGAGCATACGCCTGGTAGCACTCTTAAAACCGCACCGCTAGTGGCCGCTGGAAACTCCATAATGCCCCTTTAAATCAGGAAGTAGATATTATTAACAATTAAGTTTAAACTTGAGCTGTGTACACTATGTTCTTAGTTTTGTAGTGCGTGAATTTCAACAGGGTAGTGTTGTCTCAAATCAAACACAATCACAAAGTTTGAGTGATTCTTCTTTTTGGCCAATTGTAACCGAGCAGATCAGTATGGCCAGCATTTGACTGTGATTGTCATCCGCCCAAATATCTGTTGGTTTGTTTGTTTACATTACTTTAATTAAATATTAATAAAAATTAACATACGTGTGTGTGAAATCGCAACAGCTGCAGCTTTCTCAGCCGCTATTTTCACTAGTTGAAAATAGATTGGTGGTCCCTCCCCAAAATAGTACGACAAATATTAAATAAAGTATAAATAATTTTTGATAAATAAGAGCCAAATGTATAAAACTAGAAAATATTTTTTTAAATATCTGATTATTATAAATTATAGAGTACTACTACTAATGAACATTAATTTAAATAGTGTATGTATTGTGGGGGCCAGCGAAAAAGAAAATACCAATATAGTACTACTTCTAAAAATAATAATAATACCATATATCATCTCTCATGTCATTTTTATCATGATACTGATAAACAGGGCTCTCCTACATAGGCAAATGATTTAGGGCTGTCCCCGACGAAGGATTTACATAGCCGAATCAGAATCATTAAGTCCTGCCTGTAGTTAAAATATTCTTTATGTGGTTCATCAACGGTGATATGCGTGTAAATACAGTCATGGACAAAAGTGTTGGCACCCCTGAAATTTTTCCAGAAAATCAAGTATTTTTGACAGAAAAGTATTGCATTAACACATGTTTTGCTATACACTTGTTTATTCCCCTTGTGTGTATTGGAACCAAACAAAAAAAAAGACGGCAAAAAAGCACATTGGACATAATTGCACACAAAACTCCAAAAATGTGCTGGACAAAATTATTGGCACCCTTAACTTAATATTTGGTTGCACACCCTTTGGAAAAAATAACTGAAATCAATCGCTTCCTATAACCATCAATAAGCTTCTTACACCTCTCACCCGGAATTTTGGACCACTCTTCCTTTGCAAACTGCTCCAGGTCTCTCATATTGGAAGGGCGCCTTTTCCCAACAGCAATTTTAAGATCTAAGGTGTTCAATGGGATTTAGATCTGGACTCATTGTTAGCCACTTCAGCACTCTCCAGTGCTTTGTTGCCATCCATTTCTGTGTGCTTTTTAAAGTATGTTTGGGGTCATTGTCCTTCTGGAAGACCCACGATCTCGGACGCAAACCCAGCTTTTTGACACTGGGCCCTACATTGCGACCCAAAATCCTTTGGTAATCCTCAGATTTCATGATGCCTTACATACAGTCAAGGCACCCAGTGCCAGAGGCAGCAAAACAACCCTAAAACATCTTTGAACCTCCACCATATTTGACTGTAGGTACTGTGTTCTTTTCTTTGTAGGCCTCATTCTGTTTTTGGTAAACAGTAGAATGATGTGCTTTACCAAAAAGCTCTATCTTGATCTCATCTGTCCACAAGACGATTTCCCAGAAGTATTTTGGCTTACTCAAGTACATTTTGGCAAACTGTAGTCTTGCTTTTTTATGTCTCTGTGTCAGCAGTGGGGTCCTCCGGATAGTTCGTGCTGACACTGATGCACCCTGAGCCTGCAGGACAGCTTGAATTTCTTTGGAACTTGTTTGTGGCTGCTTATCCACCATCCGGGCTATCCTGCGTTGCAACCTTTCCTCACTTTTTCTCTTCCGTCCACGTCCAGGGAGATTAGCTACAGTGCCATGGGTTGCAAACTTCTTGATAATGCTGGGTACTGTGGACAAAGGAACATCTAGATCTCTGGTGATGGACTTGTAACCTTGAGATTGTTGATATTTTTCCACAATTTTGGTTCCTCAGACAGTTCTCTTCTCCTCTTTCTGTTGTCCATGCTTAGTGTGGTACACACAGACACACAATGCAAAGACTAAGTCAAATACTCTCCTTTTTATCTGCTTTCAGGTGTGATTTTTATATTGCCCACACCTGTTACTTTCTCCAGGTGAGTTTAAAGGAGCATCACATGCTTGAAACAATCTTATTTGTCCACAATTTTGAAAGGGTGCCAATAATTTTGTCCAGCCCATTTTTGGGGTTTTGTGTGCAATTATGTTTAATATGCTTTTTTTCCTTTTTTTTTTTGTTTTGTTCCAATACACATAAGGGGAATAAACGTGTATAGCAAAACATGTGTTAATGCAATACTTTTCTGTGAGAAATACTTGATTTTCTGGAAAAATTTCAGGGGTGCCAACACTTTTGGCTGTGTATGTATATATATATATATATATATATATATATATATATATATATATATATAAAATAAATAAATAAATAAATATAAAAAAATTAGGTCCATTCCAGTACCACAATGATATAGGAAGCTCTTCCCATGAATTATTTAATACTACATAACTGTGTACAACAAGGACATGCAACTGTGTGTTAGATACTTGTTCAGCTCACGTTTATTCGAAAGTCCCCTCTGGTTTATTCATTTCTGACACACCGACTGTGACTAGAGACACTACAGTTTAATCGCTTTTATTATTTTATAATTAATGTTAGCCTCCTCCACTGATAAACACGGCATTAGCTTTGTGGCTAATTTAGCAACAGTTATGTTGTACACTGCTGTGAGCCTGGAGAGGGCAGTGAAAAACGGGAGGGTTATCAAGTCTGGTCTCTGAAGAGGAAAACTGACTGTTTGAAGAAAAGTGGACTATTTTATTATTATTTATTCAATTACATTGACGTAACAAATGACCAACTCACCGGGAACACTAAGTGTGAGATCAGAGACCAGTACACTGCGGTCTGCTGATGTTTTGTTCTATGGTGCTGCAGTGTTTTGAACAGAGGAGTTGCAGCGCACCATGTGCTGGTAAAACTATGCAACACTCATAACATCAGGGAATGATCAGACTCTCTGTTTATCTTTTTTAATAGTCATATATCAGCTGTTATAAACACTGATGCAGATATATCTGCAGGTAACTTATGTTGGCTGATAATATCTGCAACAATAAATAGGTCGGGCTCTATTGATGATTATAGCCTTTTGATGCACAGTTTACTGTTTTGTCATGTATGGCTAAACATTTCAACTTCCTCTCTTAATGAGCTAATATTTTGAAATTGAGCTGTTTGTTAAATATTGTGGCTCAGACTTTCTCAGCAGTTACTCACTGTTCAGGTTGCAGAGCTGTATAATGACCTGAAGAAGCGTGTGTCCCAGTTCAACATGCATGTCCCGGAGAACACTCAACCCATGGATTACACCAGCACAAACAGGCAGAAGTTCATTCTTCAGGTTAGACTCACTGCTGCACATTGTGGGATGTACATTGTATATCAAGTGAAGCTTTACAGTGTACACTTCCATCCAGTCATCACTGTGAATGAATATTCAGCTACCGAATATAAGCACCTAAATATTGGTTTGTTTGAGGTTGCACCTCTCTCTGTCTTAGGTGGTCATTGCTGGTGCATACTACCCCAACTACTTTCTCCAGGGGGAAATAGATGAGGACTTGGCCTCCAGAGAGTTGAGTGGCTTCAACCCCAGAACAACAGTGATGGTATGACCGATAGTGTTGGGAGACGAGAATCGATTGCTGTTGGATGTTTTTTATTGATTGATACTTTTCCGTTAGTATTACCGTCTAAACCCTGACGTGGCCTCTAGTATGGATATAGTCTTTTACTTAAGAAATAACAGACCGCATGTTGTTTTCAGATGAGGAACATCCCCCCATACAGTTTCCTGTATTACAAGCAGCTGCAGTCTCTGTTCCGCCTATGTGGACAGGTCAAAGCCATTTCCTTTGACAGCTCCAGGTACTGAAGGCAACTGTAGCAAATCCGATCTCTTTTTTTAATCTACTGTAAGCATTTTATTTAAAGAGCACTCAAATGGACATGTTCATAATTGTCTGACTCTGTGTGCGTTTTCTCAGAGCATATGTGGAGTTCTACAGGACATCTCAAGACGCAGGGGTGCTGCCTGAGGTGTCCCTTGCCCTCCTCCTGGCACAGCAGAATGCTCCCATGGAGCTTTCTGTCTACCCCATTGAACAAATAGAAGTGTCTGCTGGGAACAGAAACATAGCTCACATGAAATATGCACGGTACGGCTCTACTCACACATTATGTAAACCAACGGTCTTTCCATATCTGAGTGAAATCAGTTGTTGCATAAAATAGAATTTGTTTCAGTGACCAAAAAAATAACAATAGTACGAAGGTTCAACTGTGTCTGTCTTTTGGGGTCTGAAAAGTCCCATTCTTGATCATCTTTTTGGAAAGTAGAACCCCATGCACCACAGGCTGCACTGGTCAGTGCCTCTGCACTGAGCCTTAATGTAATCTGACATCCTAGCACTCTGCATGACTGCTATCGCTTGGACTTAGAGGGGGGAGGTTTTAGGCAGAGGCAGCTTCTTCCTATCTCCCTCTGGGAGGTGGGAGATGGGATGACTTTGGGCATTATTAGCTATCCAACAAGAATATAGCTCACCAACTATTCGCTCTGATTACTTTCCTTCAACAGTGATATTTCCAAGTGCATAAAACTTAAAAAATGTTTGATAACCTCACATAGATTTTATATTGTGTGTATTTGGTCTAATTTTTAAAGCTATGCCCAAACCAAAGGAACAGGAGTGTAGTGTAATAGAAATGCTAAAGCACACTATAGCATTCTGTTAGCAAGACACAGGCACTATCCTAATACTGATTCTTGCAGTCTTGTTTCATAAACAGTGCTTGGAAACATTGCATAGATAACTGTGATCTGTAGTAATGTTTGTTGGTTTTTATTTTTTTAATCTAGGATACCTTCTAAATACTTGCCAAGCACCTCTGTTAGAGTCTTTGTAGTCTCATTAGAATAAGGTGATGTTGTGACAGAGCAGCAATAAATACAGTTTCCCCCCGCGCACAGTGAGTACAGTGAGAGTAAACGTGCACACAACATTTAAGTTAATTTCTTGCAGGGTGAATGTAGACTTCCAGAGCCAGTCTGTCTGCCCGGTGGGAGTGGTGAGCAGCACCATTGACCCAGACAAGCTACCCCCCAACCGCTTGTTTGTGGTCAACATCACCGAGGTCAGTCCATTACTTTTAACAAAATGATACTAAAAATGTAATCAACTTTAAAACACAGAATATTGTGGAGTCTGCAAAAATGTATACAATTGGGGTTTTCCCTAGCATTGTAAGTTTTTTGTTTTTGTTTTTTTCTGTGCATTTAAGCCAAATGCACAGAAAAAACTATACGGCTGTGTTTTAAGGTCATTCACGGCGTTGCTTCTGTCCTCTGCTCTGAGTTTGAGATGGGGCTCAGCGCCTCCTGTGCACACAAACACACACCCTCACATGAAAGTTGCCATGCTAGCAAGAGCTATTCACTTCAATAAACTCTCAAGTGCAACCACATCGTCAAGGCGCAAGCTTATTGAAGACTTCATGGCTGTATGGGCGCAGTCAGATATTCCGCTCGAAAAATTTAAAAAGCTAGTCCGGTCAAGCTTTGTAAAGAAGGAGCGCTGCCCACGTGAGAAAAGCCTCCGTCAGACGCACTTATCGTCCATGTGTGAGAGCATATGTAGGCTCCGTGGGAGGAAATTGTCAGTAGTCAAGTAATCTATTTAACAGAGGACAATTCACAATACATGTATTGCAACAATGTATTCACTGTGAATTGTAGTAGTATTTTAAAGAGGTGGTATTATGCTCATTTTCAGGTTCAAAATCTTTTGGGGGGGTTGTACCAGAACAGGTTTGCATGGTTTAATTTTCAAAAAACACCATATTTTTCTAATACTGCACATTGCTGCAGCTCCTCTTTTCACCATGTGTGTTGTACGCTCCGCTCTTGAGCTACAGAGTGATGCATCTTACTTGTACAAAATCTTTGTTGGGAGTTGCACATGGGCAGTTCCCAGGTAAGGACTACTAGCCAATCAGAAGCAGAGAAGGGCGGGTTGTAAGAAAGAAGACGCTTCAGACTTCAGACCATAACCTAGCAGCTGGTATAAGTTACTCGTCCACAACCACACAACATCATTGTTCCACATCTTACCATAAACCACTACAAAAATCACCATATTTCAACTCAATTTTACATAAAAATTGGCCAAACAATTTGAATGTGTTATCTAACGTTTACAACAACTCCGCACTTGAACAGTCTGTGACGTTACATTGCTGCATTTATTTTAAATATAATTCACAACCAATAAAGCATACTTACAGGTTGTAATTGTGAATTTCCAGGCCGTCACAGTTGCATCGTCTTTTAGGACTAAACGTTGAACTGTTGCCGGTGTTCTGACGATCTCTGCTGACTTGCCAAAAAATGCTACCATAGCGCAAATTTATAGACTGGACTCTACTCGGCCCTGCTCCGTTTTCCATTGCAGATGGTACCCAGAGATGGTATATAGCTTGTCGTCATAGCGACGCCACACACAACTGCCGCGACGTAATGTTCAATGCGACACACACACCAGCGATCCACACAGCTTTCTCTTTTTTAAGTTAAAACGTTTCAACATTCCTCAGATTGTAAAGACAGATATGATACGGTATGAAAACCTTCCAGCTGTGTTTTCCTCTGCCGTTGTTGCTGCAGCAGTCTGTGTGACGGTGGGAGCAGAGGGCTCTGTGAGCGGGCGGCTGGCCGGCCTCACACGCTCCTCCCGTGGGCTGGCACAGGCATCCGCCGCAGCCACTTGCAGAGCTCCTCAACTCCGACAATATTCAAGCACATTTTTGTACTGCCATCACTTCTCGTAAAACTGTCAATATTCAAAATCTACACAGTTCTCACCTCAAAACTGCTCAGAAGTGGATTTAGTTATGAAATTCCATACGAAAACTGTAAAATATAAAACTTTCTGTTGCTTGCCTGTCTGGCGCACACAATGATGATGCAGTGAATAGTGGATATTCTCTCTGACCAATCAGCAGTCTGTCGTCTTTTCATGTTACATTTTAGTATCCCTCAGCTCGCTTGGAAGCAGGTACAGGTACAACATTTCTACAATGGAAACCCAAACAAAGGCGAGTCGAGCCAAAGGGCCTCCGCTCATACTAGCTTGGTTTGAGGGAGTGCCTGACCCTGCTAGCCGCTTGGCAAGCTTTATGACGCGTTTTCATTGTGACGTCACAAGTAAAGGAAGTGAAGGACTGGACTACAAACGAGCTGTTTTCAAACCGTTCAGAGCAGAGCTTTCTGTGGGAGATGGGAACTCCCTTTGGGCTGGACTTTGGGCTTTTTCAGGTTGCAAACCTGTTACATGCACAAAAAAGATATGTAACTCAATAAAGGAGAGGGAAAAGGCCAAAAAGCATAATACCACCTCTTTAATACTGTTGCAATGAATTTATTGTGAATTGTCCCCATAAATATTGCACATACATTTGAATATTTCTAGATGTATATTTGCATGAAACAAAACAATTATTGATTACATTTTTTATATTTTCTTATTGAATTGTTGAAATTGTATTCATCCACCACATTATTTCATACTTTCTGATGACAAACTGCTTAAATAAAAAATGTAAAACACAGAATTCAGAAAAATTAAAACAAATCACGGAATTTGGGGGGCAATTTAAACAAATTTAATATTACCTATTAGACATGGTCTATCGAGCTATATTTCAAAAGCAACATGTGTTTCTGACAAAATGTCTGAATCTTCATTAGGTGTTTCCTTTCTTAACTCTGCTGCAGGTGGTGGATGTGGGTCATTTCTGGGGCTTCCAGGCAGATGAAGCTAGCTTGGAGAGGCAGCGTCATTTGACAGCAGAGATAAACCAACGTACGCTGTGTGCTTTAACTATGTCACTCTATCCCAACCTGCTGTGTCTGGCTCCTTACTCGGAGATCAATGACTCGAGCTTGTTCTACCGTGCCAAGATCCTGCACATGCGTGGCAACACAGTAGAGGTGAATATTGCTTACACTGCAGTGCTCTGGTGAACATGTGATTTTTCTTGGAAAAAAAACAAATTTGCTAAAATGTCTAAAATCCTGTTTTCACTTTCTGTCATTGCCTGGGAACCAGACATATCTGCAGAGCTCATATTTATTTGCCCTGACAGATGCGTCTGGTCCCTCTCCCATTCAGACAGATTTCCACCTGCGTCCGTTCCGGCCAATAACTAATATTTATCGAATATAGAGTGGGTTTGATACGATGACTGACAGGAGCGTCACTGGTTCACATTTGAAAAGTTGCTCTGGTTGGTTGGTTGGTCTGGACCCACCTCAAATGTTTTCAGAAACATATTGTAGTGTACTGTTTAGCTGTAATTTGAGAATGTTTGTGACCAAGAGCCATTAATTAATTTTTTGCTTGAAAAGGGACCAAGCAGCACCCCAACTTGCATGTGTCGCTATGTCACAGGTTTTATTGCTGATAAGTTGTAGGTCTATCCAATTTCCTCCAGAGGCATTTTGATCCAAACCCGTTGATAACCCTCCTTGGAAATCTAAAATCAATTATGGTGCATTAGCGTCACGATTTGTGTGGTGAGGCAGGTTGATGGACCCAAATGCAGACACGGGAAGCTGGCAGGAACAGTTCAAAAGGTTTATTAAACCAAAAGCGAGCACAGTTACATTTGAGTGGCTAACAAACACAGTCCAAAAACAAGGTGATCCAACAGAAATCCAAAATCCAGGGAAACGGGGTGACACAACTAGTAAGACAGGCTGGCCGGACAACACACAGCAACATGGGACAGAGTGTGTGTGTGTGTGTGTGTGTGTATATGTGTATGTATGTGTGTGTATATATATATATATATATATATATATATATATATATATATATATATATATATATATATATATATATATATATATATATATATATATATATATATATATATATATATATATATATATATGCATGCATGCAAAAATATCATTAATAGGCCTACTGAGTCGGACTGTCACTTTACAATCACAGGTCCATGAGGAGCCTAAACTACAGATTCAGATTAGAATCTGGTCGATTTTAATATTTTCATCTTCAGTTATTGCCACCAGCATTTAGTCCTGTCAGGTTCCTGCTGAATAAACAGGCCTGTAGCTATTTAAAATCAATAACAGGCTATAGGAGAATTCCAGCACTTTTTCATTCATTAAGGAAATTCCAGTCTGGTAAATAATGAATGAGCAACGCTTTATAAAATTTAATATTGTTAACGTATCAATCTTCGTTTTGGAGCCAATCATGGTCCGCGTTGGCACGCATTCATATTTCTAGCTCCACCCGATTTAAAATGGAGGCCCTGCCTTTATTTACCCGTTGCCATGGTGAATCGTAGTATCGGAGCTCCACTGATGATGGCTTTTTTTCCATTCCCACGCACGCACTTCCATCAGGCTCAACATACTCAGAGTTGACTGAACTTATTCTGATTGGAACCCAGAGTTTGACAGCTCAGAGTTCGTCAACCCAGAGTTCAGGTTTACACTCAGTTTGTTGAACCTGCTTTCTGAAACAGGACCCAGGAACCGAACCTCAAAACAGGAAACATGACAACTGACTGACGGAATGGAGTAGGGAACAGAGACGGAACTGACTGGGAACAGGACAACAATAAACATGGAACAGAACAGCAAATAAGGGAAATACCAAAACACAACAGACTACATAACAGATACTGGATAAAGGACAACAGACAGAACCGAATCCAAAACTCAACAACTCTAAGACAGATACTGAACAGATCAAAATAACAAACACTAAAGTACACGGACCAGGAGTAGATACTAAGACATTAACTGGCAGACTGGGAACTAAGACATGGAACCAAAACACAGACTAAATAACAGATGCCTAACTGATAAACTCAGAACTAAACGGAACAGATAACAGGACTAACATGCAGATACAAAACCAAACCATCAGAATCAAAACCATGCAGTGAATGCAGTGTAAAGTCTGCAAAAAGTATCATAGGCCAGAACTAGTGAGATCACGTGTTTTGTATCTTGTTTTCATGCAAACAAGTGAGCATTTTTATATTTAAAAGAAATCAAAGTATCAAAATGCACTGATATACCAAAGAGGTTACCTTAATGTCAACCTCTGACAGCAATATGTGATAGCAATTTCTGATGTTATGTCATGTACCAGAGACTAGGATATGTTGTTGTTCTCCAGGTGTTCTTCTTGGACTTTGGCAACACAGCAGTTGTTGCCTGCAGCAGCCTCAGAGAGCTCCCTTCGGACCTCCTGTCTCACCCATTCCAGGTAGCAAAGTGGCACCATTGGTCAAAATATTAATGCACACTTATCTGTTCCACTGTTGAACTGTGAACAAACAGTAACCCACAACACTTGCTTGTGATCTTAGGCTCAGGAGTTCCAAGTCACTGGAATGCGTCCTTCAGCTGAGTCAATCATCCTGGGGAACCAGTGGAGCAGTCGAGCCCGCGACCGCTTTATCACACTGGTGAAAGGCCGTTCACTCATTGTGTCCCTGTACTCCATCCTCCATGGTGTCATGCATGTGCAGCTGCTCATCAACACGCAGACAACAAACACCAGCATGGTAGACATCTTGGTGCAAGAAGGACATGCTGTGACGGCTGAAGAGAGCTTCGATTCCAAGGTGACACAACGGCTGTGAGCTTAGGTTGTCACACATGAAATGTATTGTGTGCAATATAGAAATAAATCATTCATAACATATCCCTTTTAAGCTTAACCTCACCTAAATATGTCCTTTTTAAATGCTTGATTAAAGTTTTAGTTCTCTTCTTCAGAGAGAGCAGTGGCTATGGCCTGCTTGAATTCATATCATATATAGTGCACTCTTTACGTTTTCATGACAGCATCGCAACATCCATTGAAACTCCTCTAACCAGACCTGCAACCTATTCAACTTAATCACTGTCAATCCAAACGCTTGAAGCTTTCAATGGTACCTTTTGTACTTGCAGTACTGATTTTTACCAGCAGATGTTGTGGTTGGTTGCTGTGAGCAAAATTGCTTTGGTTTCACTGAGAATAAAAGCACAAATCATAGTGTTGATTGGGTTTTTTTTGTGCCCAAGGTGACAACCATACCAGCCCTGATTCAGAAAGATCCATACCAAACCTGTGTGCCCTTCTGAGTCTGGATACTTTACTTTTGTTTGCAGCAAAACCATGACGCACTGATGTCCATGTACAAGGACAAGGAAATGGGTACATACATTGCCAACGCTGCCAGCAGCTCCTGGAATGATCGCAAGAGAGAGGAGAAGCAGCTCATTGACAACCTGCTCGCCCACTTTTCCAAGAGCCGCCTCTCTTACTCCAAGACAAAGGCAAGATACACTGCAGCTTACACAATACTTTTTATATTATATTCATACTAACATCTTAAAAATAGTAAGATTGTATAGTATTTTTATAAAACAATGTTATAAAGTGCTTTACAAATAAAATAAAAAGCAGTAAGAAGGATTAAAAACAGCAACAGAACTACAATCAGTTAAGAGAAAGCCTTCAGATTGAACTGGATCTTGAGGAGGAATTTAAAATAGGACACAGACTCGAGTGTGAGAGATGCTGATATATTGGTATTGGGGGGATGATGGCATCACCTCCACATTGTCTGTTGCTCTCACTTTGTCCAGGAGATGGAGCCGTTTCAGTGGCTCAGTTTATGTGTTGGTGTTCATTTAGAGGCACACCCATTCTGTCTGAAACAATGACAACTACAGCTGTGAAGCACTAGTCTGGATGCATGAGCACATCATGTGAAGTGTCTGACTGCAGCCTTCCTTCTAACATCATAGGTACATCTGCATGGACCAAACAGTCCTAATAAGATAAAGTTCCACAGCTTGAGCAACAAGACACACTACAAGTAAGCATTGTGTTCACTAAGACCAAATTTAAACTTTCAGGCTGCAAATGCACCTCCACTCCCCCCCACCCCTCCATTGCTAATGAGTTTGTCCTCTTGCAGGACTGTGTGTATAGAGAGAAGCAGCATCAACTCCTTGGCCCTGAATGAAAACCCTCACTACAAACATCAGAGGATGCTGGTGGCAGGGACTGTGTCAGTCAACCCCACAGGTACCAGATACAATATCTCCTCCATAAATGCAGATATTATATATTAACAAGGAATCAAAATGATTCTATGCAATGTGAAAGTGGTTGCTTGAATTTACAAACAAACTGTCAACCAACTCTGCAGTCCCTTTATAAGGCTGTAAAATGTGAGGGAAACATGTTTTTCACATTGTTCTTCTAAATGTCCAATTTGATGATTGCGGGTTTAAACATGAGGCTGTGTTGCAGGGACACGGATTCTACTGAGAGATACCACCCTCATGCCCGACATCCCGGGACTGCCTGCACTCATTACCATGCTGTTCACGCCCATCATGGAGTTGCGGTTAGTCAGACTATCACTGTGCACCTTAAAGGCAGCATAATCAAAAAACCCATGTTAATATTTTTTCCCCCTCAATTTTTTGTAGCACTGATGAAGAGAGGACGTGCTACACTGGCGCCCTCTGTGGCTTGGGCTGGAACAGTCGAACACAGGAGGGCATCCTACCTGAGCATGACATCGAACTTGCCTTTGACGTCAAATTTGATATTGAAGACATCACTGAGGTAACAGCTGTCAGCAGAGAGACGGATGTGTTGTGATGATCGCGGTGATGAAGTAGGCAAAAATTCAGATTGGTTTTCCCAGAGCCCTTGTCATTCATTGATTTGATCTTGAGATTTGACAGGTGATTCGTACCGCTTCTCCTCAAGATTTAAAGAGTAAACTTTTTTCACCTCATGCTCTGTGATAAAAGTTGCAACACCTCCTTGAATGCTGATAGTGATTGAGATATATGGAGTTAATGTGTTGCTTCAAAGTTTTACTGACATCGAGCTATATTGATCTTTTAATGGATTTTACAAATTTTTGATGAACAATTGTCTTCAGGAAATCTGAATAAGATTTCTAGGATATCTTTAAAGATCATGATGTGTGCTAATGATCTACAGCACTGGCCTTTGGCTATTGTTGCAATACTTTAATGCCAGTATTACATGATATAGCATTCTTTTTTGTGTATTACTGATTAGTTCTGTGTTTTTCAGATAAATGCTTTGCGAGTGGCTATAAACCGCCTGGTGTGTGGAGGGCCCTGTGGCACTCTGCATTTGGGGCCTGACAGGATCAGCCACCTGCAGGAGGACTGCCAGGACCGCCTCATAAGGTCACTTCCATACACCCACAGAAATCAGTAACAAGTTTAAAGACTGGTCTATGTGTATGCAGCCATTGATCGGTTTGTCATTATGTAATGCAGACTGTTCACCAAGTCACCGCCAAGGGAAGCTGTCACTCCAGTATACTACGAGAAACTCGAGAAATGGAATCAGGTATGGTACAAGATTGTGTTCCTGCAACGATTATTTGATACTTTTTGTTTTATCATTAGCCCTGTTACGTGCTGTTTTGTGAGCACATTTTAGCTTTGTGTTTTTTAAAGTGTTTGTATTGAACCTGCAGGTGGATCCTGCTCTGAAGATGGGTATTGTTGAGCCCAGAAGTGGAAAGACCACAGGTGTTCTCTTCCAGCTGCATCCGGTCACTCTCCTCAACACTTAAAAAGCCACTGGAAATGCATTTGTGTTGAAATGAAACTGATTCTAGTGTTTTACTATGAGCAGTTGCCTGGAATTTTAATTTCATTATGTTCAGAGGAGTATTTTTTTTAAGTTCAAATGTAGCTTTCAGCAGCCGAAAAATCCTCAATTCTTTCTTTGTCGTTTGCAGCCACCAGTGGAGTAGTTATTCCCTTTAAATAAGTCGCTGCTCATAAGAAATGTAAATGTTCTGAGATTTGTCCTGTATAGCTCTTTCTAACAGCACTTCAGCAGTGGGCCATTAAAAATAGTGCGCAACAGATGAGGCTTGTCAGTCAGTCTTCATTCAAACACAGTCTCATTGTGACCCAGGAGTCAAGTTAAATTTGTCACCACAGCACACACACATACGCTAAACTCCTACTACGAGATGAGAGGTGCATCTGTGCCAGAATTCACTGGCTGATATTTATAGCTCATCATTCCGGGTCTCCTATCCAAAGTTTGTCACCTCAAACTTAGCTGTGGTGTCATACACAAGCTCATCTTCACTGACCTGAAGATGTCTTATGAATGTGAACTCATCAGTAAAGTGGCTGAGGAGATGTTATACATCAAGGTACATTTATTTTTCTTATTCTTGTAATTAAATACATAGTGTAAGTGCAAATAGTTAAAGAGTCCAGGGTCTAAAGAACTACAGAGTATAGTTGAACATAGTACAAAGTTGGACAGTTATTCAAACAAGCTAAATATCACCAGATACTCCTTGTCTTCATAGTAGTTGTACAACAGTACCTAAAACATGAGCATGTGTATTGTTGCTTATGGTTATACAAAAGCAAAAACCCTACAATTACCACATCTAAGACGCATATTGTTAAATTATTTTGTGCTTGAAAACACCAAAAGGAGATCATTTTTGATATTTATATATATTGACATTGACTGAGAGAAGCCCTGTCTGCTAACTCAGAAACATGAAGCAGTATTCAACATTGGCAGCAGAGCACGTCTGTGGGCATTTAGCTTTTTTGTGCCAAACCATACAGTTTGTGGTAAGCACTGCAAAGCAAAAATGATTTAAAAACTGCACAGAAGATATCAAATATTATTTACCCAAGGCTCGACTTCATGCACTTTATAATAAGCAACACAAAAAAAGTCAGTTTCCTTTTTTGTTTTTCGAGTTGTGTACTTATCTACCTAGAAACAGGATTATGTATTTGTGACTGTGTGTTAGTGTTTAGACTGCTATAGACAGGGTGAAGGCTTCTCCAGTGGATGCTTTTAGAGAACACCAAGATGACACAGCACTACGCCCCACAGATGACGACCAGGCTCTTCAACGGTGAGCGAGCTGCCTGGCTCTGAGCTGGACTGGACTGTCAGCTGCATGGTGAGACAGACAGGTCTACTCCTCCTTCCTCTTGGCCCCGGGGATCTTTGCTTGGATCCTGTACAAGAGAAACACACTTAAATACCACAAGCCATTCATTCTAGATTAACTTGTGCTTATTTTAACTTCCTGCTGTTTTTGTACTCGCTCTTTTTATGGCAGTCTGTAAAACCAACAGGTCAAGTTTTACTAAAGTTGGAAAACTGATGATCAGTCCAAAAACTGCAGGCAGACATTTTGGCATCATCTGACCCTTGAGACACCTACAGACAAACTTCACTCTTGAATTTTCTGGGTTACCACAGAGCTGATGAATATAGACTATTCGGTTTCAGTCTGTTAAATTGAGTAGTTTGTCATTTTTCAAGGTCTCAGGCAAGGAAACACATTTCTACAATGCTTTCTACTCTGTGCAACATGTTTTAATATTTTTAATAGACTTGATTTTCCAAACTGTTTCATTTGTGAATTAATCTTGCAAATTGGATGATTTGCTGACCACAAATGCTCATTTTAACAGCGCCCTGCTTTACACCTTCACAGTTGCACACATAAATACCTGAAAGCTGCCCAGTACAACTGCAGTCTCATCAGCTGGCCACTGAGCAGCTCCAGTTGAGATGTAAAGGTTAAGTGCCTTGCACAAAGGCACTTCAGTGCTTCTAATCAAGGAAAAGCAAATGCTGCTCTTTCAGTTGTTTGCCTCCGACAGCAAGACGCAAAAATGTGTGACCATGATGAAAACTGATCTGTAACAACTCCTCATTGTATTTTTACATTTTTATTTAATATTGAACAGGGAGCACTGCTTGATTTCCTCTGGTGTGGCTTGTGCTTCAACAAGGTGCTTGAAGCTGCGTTTCCTCGTAAATCGTAAGTGAACAAAAATGGCAAACACTCACTTCCCCACCACAGAGTTGACCTGGGTCCGTATTAGTCCCACATATTGATCAATCTGTGCCTGAAAACAGAAGGAAAATGATGGGTGTAAATAGTAATACTGGACAACATTTCTTTAACCAGGGTTGACTTGACTTATGAAGCTGAAATTCCTACCTGATGTTTCTCGTACACCACGGGCATGGTGAACATGGAGACCACAGCTGTAGAGGCACGGAGAGAGTAATTATTCTAAGTATTCTGCTCAAACAGTAACACACTTGTGTCAGCAGGGCCGCCGACACTTATCTAATGTACACTGGAAAAGTAAACATAGTGTTCACGTTCGACAGTAAAGTAAACCTGTCTAGTGAATTTAATTCTGGCATAGTGATAAGGACATGCTGTACTTTTACATATGTATAATATAGCTTTGCTATATGTATCCTGTTCATCAAGTCTTCTGAAGATTACTGAATCTTTGACACACAAAAGGACTGAAATGCTGCAGTGGTGTGTGAGTCAACAGCAGTGCTGGGAAGTTTGTAGTCGTCGATAAAATGGAGCTGAGCGAGAGCTCTTGAGTCAGGAAAGCTTCACCTAGGATGAGCAGTGTCAGGCCGTTGAAGAGAGCACCCACGTAGGTCAGCAGCCACATCAGAACCGCAAACTGAAACACACGCAGACGTGACATGTTTTAATCTTTCTAACCTGCACGCCTGACTGTATATATTCATCTATTACCTGATTACTTAATAATTGGCCAAGCTGATCTCACACTTTACCTGAAGTAACTGACAGATATTGTCATCCCTTGCTAGTGATGCTAAAAAGGCAACGAGTGAGTTTGAGGCAAACCTTCAAGGAGTCGACCAGATCTTGTACGAGGAACAACCTGCGGAGCTCCTTCATACAGGTGTTGGTGTACAGCAGGATTTTGTCAGCATATTTACTAATCTGGTCCTGGGATAGGGCGAGATCAATCTCCAGGTAGGCTCTGAAAACAAACACAGGGACAGAAACACAGACAAGACCCTTCAGTATGCAGACCTTTTAATGAAATCCACAAAGCGCCTCATTCAACAATCTTCCGTTTTACCCACTTGAAAGGATGTCCTTCATCGGTCTTCTGCACAGCCTGCAGTACAGACTTGTAGATCCTGAAGCTGATGGTGGCAGAGAGGGCTGCCAGGGCTAAGTAGGCTCCGACACTGACCACGCTGAACTGGGTCAGGGAGAAGAGGAGCAGAAGCACGCTGCTGAACACGGCCCCCGACTGCTTCACATTCCTCCAGTAGAGCAAGTCAATCGCTGTGGGGAGGACAGAAGAAGGACAAACGGGATAAGAAGACACAACCAGCATGACCTGACCTCTCACTCTGCATCATGCAGGCCTGGGCATCTATGGCTGTATCAAAGTTGGACTAGGCTGCTGCACACTACACACCATACATTTGGGTCAAATATCTGGAAGCTGTTCACAACCCAATGTCCTCAGAGAGCTTTGGCTGTCACGTGATCCTGTTTTAACCCAGCTTCCTAACCTAGCTTTTCACTAGGTTAGGGGGAGCTGTGGAGCTGTAAGGTGCCGTGAAGGTGTCTGAGTTTCTTTACTCCTATATATAGAGTGACCTTTGCAGAAGATAATAGCTTACTCTTACTTGTCGAACGAATGCCTCAGTCTGTGTGTGTTGCCACACTCTGGACCAGTGGGACTTCGTATTTACATCTGATGTGTACTTGCACCTGGTCTGGTCTCACACGTATACAGACATGCATACAAACCGGCAAGTGAAACCGCATTACACTGAAGGTACAATTGCACTGCCTGCTCTCAGAACAGAATTAATGATTGACCTATAGCTCGGCGAAGGCAGTAGCAGAAATAGAAGTATTATCAGCAGTTCACAGATAACACTTCAATGTGACCTGGCCAAACAAGCAGCTCTGTGGTCAGTGATGAAGGATGACGATGCTTTCAATGCAGTGTCTCGTCAATGCAGTGAAACATCCGGATTCCTCCAAACCATCCCGATCACACAGGAATAAACAGTTGAAATATGCAACGCCATCATGCCTGCAGGCACTTGTACATCTTGCTGCACTATTTTCCTTCCATCCTTACTTTTTCCTCAGTTCTTTGGGTGGTGGGGCCTGTAATTCAAAGCCACTAGCAAAGATGAGAGACAAGCGATAAGTGAGGATTAGACCAGTGTACCATTACAGCTCCAGAGGCCGACACGGTCTTCCTCTGGCAGTCGTCTGTGTCGGCTGGAAACATGGGCCCGTTTCCATGAGAACTGTCGCTTGCTTGTTTCACCTCTGCTGAACCAGCTGCCTCCCCCACCACCTCTGCAAGTCTTACTAGTACTACTAGGGTTTACCGATACAGGCACCTGGAAATCATTCATGTCATGTAGGGAGGAAAGCAGAACCAGTGTGTTTAATATAAAGTTAAGAAGAGAGAATCGCTGCGGTGGTCTCTTGGGTGTTTTACTCTTCCTCTCTGAGTTGCCCGCCAGCCTGCCTGCTCTAATTTTAGCTGTGGAGCTGTGAGCAGCATAGTGATGACGGCCATCTTTACTCTCCACTAAAAGGTATCTTTGGATGCCAAAAAGGCAGGCTAAACCTGGGAAGCTGAATAACTGTCATTGTGGCATTGTGTGCAGAGTTAATCTCTGCTACACACGCTAACTGTTCCTATACTGTAAAATAACACATGCACCATCTGTCTTTTCTCTCCAGTATCCAAGAGTGACATACAAATCAGACACTACCCATTCAGAAACAGTGGGAACAGGATCCACAGGCCCTAGCAGCTGTACACGCACCACTCCCCACAGAAGACATTGTTGATGCCACCACTGACAAACTGTCTATATGGCTACCGATTTGAATGGAGATGCTCTGACAGACAGGCAGACAGACAGGCAGGCGCAGGTTGCACATATAGCAGCTGTAACAACACACAGGTAAATCAACAACAGACAGCTCTGCTAGAGACATGGGTTGACCGGCGACAGCGACTGTGCCTTGTGATGTGCTGCACTGGCTGCACGCAGACTGAAAAGCTTTAATTAGTGCAGTAGAAACTTGTACTGACCTGCGGCTCCCATGGCTGAACAGGGAAAGAGGCAGCTGCTTTATCCACAGACAAAAGGAGAGCACTGAAGGGGAAGTCCCCCCTGCACAGGAGGGGAGGGGCCATAGCCACACCAGCAAATCAGCATCCGCCTGTGCATGGGGACTGAGGGAGGGAGGGGGGACGTCTATGGGGTGCGGTTGCCAAAGAATCACATTGCAATCCAACACACACACACTAACACACATATACCGTTCTCTCTTTCTCTGTGAGCTCTTTTATGCTTTTAAGCGCAGCCCCGCTGACATGTGACAAAGACTGCCAGGCAGCGACTACAATAAAAGACAGCGTATCAAAATGGAAAACAAAACCACAGTCCTTTCTATGTGTAAAGGTTGCGTCATCTGACTTGAGCGGCTAAAGAAGAGACGACTGCTGTAACATTGCATGCTAATAAACCATACACACTGTAGACATCTTGTACTGCTCTGTGGCAAGGATCTGCTGAGCACCTGCCTGATGCAGTTACCATAGTTACCATGCTCCATTTTCTCCCCGCCACTCATTGAGAGATGGAGAGAGGGGGAAAGGGAGGGGCTGGAAGAGGGAGGGAGGGGGAAAGAGCTTTCCTTTGGGAACAGAGAGAGATTCATTTGCTCCGAATCTGGGGAATCAGCAGCACATAATGTGTCCCCACAACCCCACATATGAAGACAGCCTCTCCCTTTATTGTGCAGCACAAAGGGACAATGGCAGGTTTCACACGAGGCCAGTTAGTCGTCAAGAAAATTATAAAAACTATGTGTGTAAAGGGCTTAAACTGATAGTGTCTAGTTAGTTAGATAGTTAATTGATAGTGTCACATTATAAGCTCAGATTTGTCCAAATTTGAGTCTGATTTCTGACTGAAAGCTGCTAATTTCTGTTGCGCTGCTTGTTTACACTGGATGACATTTCAGTTGTTCACATTTAATTAAAACCATAACCTGATATTAATTTATAATAAGGCATGCACCAAATATAGAAAATCAATTTAGGTTTTTGACCGAAGCAAAAGCTGAACTGCTTGCGTGACAGTATAATCTAGGATAGGCAGAATCATAGTACAGAGGAGGCACAAATGCAGCCTGCCGAGCTCTGTTTGTTTATATGACTCTCTGATACTCAACACGTATACCGAGCAAAAACCAGAGCAAAGATTAACACCAGTGACAATAATATGAGCCCCCCTCCCCCTTTTTTATAGTGAAACTAGTTTAGCCTGACCTCATTAAATCACTGAAGACATCCTTGTGGCCTCAAACAAGCCATCAGTCGGAGTGAGCAAACATGCGAAGGGACTTCTGCTGCCAACAGCTTGATTCAGGACTTGAGTCTCAGACTTGGAACTTTGGGGATGATAACTTCAGATTCTTTGATATAAAATGGTATGAGTTACTTAATTTGGTAGAGCTATTGCAGACGGAGATATCTCAGCAATATGACCGCTTGTCCAACAGAAATGAACACCAGCAAATTGGACCAGTTAAGAAAAGCATTTCAAACCAAAACAGCACTAAAATGGAATGCTCCAGTACCACTAGCAGTGAGTAAATCGTACTGTGTTATGTCAAAAAAATCGGACCTGTAACTCTCTGTCTGAACAAAGTTTGATTCTTCTTCTGCCATATAGCAACCAAATAATTATTTAAAAACAACAGCTAATTTAATGCAAGTCTTCTTAAATGCACAAAGCTGTGTACACCACTAAATATGCAATGTACCACAGCAGGCAGTATCTAAGGTTTGACCAGAGTTCATGTATTTGAGAAACTACTAAAAAAAATGTGATGATCAAATATTGTCTAAAGCTGCCATATTAATAAAGCAAAACATCTGTTCTCCATCTTCTTATCTATGTGGGTTTGTGACACATTATGTCATATTTAAGAATGCAGATTTGATTAAGGCAGCCACATGATTGGTGTACACAGTAGTGCAGAAGTATGTTTTAACTATAGCATGCATTACAAAAAACCTATTGGCTGTGTGTCATCTTGAGTCCTGTAAGTGCATTACTGAATTTTGGATGTGTCTGCATCATTGTTTGGTCATTCTTGAGTAGCTTGGTGACAGTGACTCAGTACTGTGATGAGGATGACTAAACACAATGCCCACAGCTTCAAGGTGAAGTGGATATATTCAACTGCATAAAGTATATCTGCTCAATTTCATCCTTTGTTGCGCTAGATGTATCAGCTTAATTTGATACGTTCCTAATGTTGTAAACAGATCCCATCAGATATCATATTACACAGTTTCAGACTTTCATCTGGACCAAATTAAATGAATAATGACTCAGTAGAATAATGACCAATGGAGGAGAGGGGGGGGGTTATCAAGGTTATTTTTACAAGCACATCCACAATCAGTGACTGTTATGGTCTCTGTTGGGATACAGTAAGCACTTCATCCATCTTTTTATATTGCATTGTAACTGCTGAGCCTGAAAAGATGGCAGATAATGACCAGTGTGGAGGAAGGGGCGCCATTTTCTCTCTTGGCCCCGTGTACGAGCCCTTCATGCTATGGAAACAGACAGACGGAGGATGCTCTTCTCCGGCCCAGTCTCTGCAAGGTGCCATGGCAGCCGATGTAATAGGGCTGATGTAATCAGGATGGGTGCGCCCTGGTTACCATGGAAACAGTCTGTCAGATCTGTCGGGATGCTTGGACTGCCTCGTTACACAAAAACAGAGCATACGCCATATAAAACCAGCTCCCCTGCACGGCTGCGAAGTGGGGAGGGTGATAACAATGGCACCCCTTAGTCCACAACACAACACTGGCATCCATATTAACATGCACCCAAAACAGATGGCTTCCCAGCACGCTGGTATGTATACGCTTATTTTCCAAAACACCCACCAGCGTCCCCCCTCCTCTTTGGTTTTTATTTTCGGACGCACACACATGCAGCAGAAAGGATGTGTCATCAGGGCGTGTCCATGTGAAAGGAGGCGCAGGCAAAAAGCGCTGTTTGATTCCCCAACACTTGACAAATACAGTTAGATGACAAATGTACACATGCAAAGCACACATACACACATTCAAGGAGACACATCTGTCATGAATATTTAACCTACATGCAGAGATAAGTGTCACAGCCACAGACAAACAGCTGAGTAAATCACAGTAAACACATCAGTACCCTGGCCCTTCCAGCCGCTCCAGGAGCTTTCCTTCTTGGTCACGTCTGCAGTGGCCTGCATGCTGGTGATCAGTTATGTCCCTGTTCTCTTTCTCTCTTTGTCTTTATGGTCTCCGTTTTCTTCTTTGTCTCTCTCTTCGGTAGCACCGACTCACTCACTCATCCCAGAAAGGCATGAATGGTCGAAAAGGATGCGGAGATGACGGGGTGGGAGGGAGTAAAGGTTTCCAATGTGCTGCCGGCTCGCGGAGCACACAGACTGATGCTGTGGAGCAGCACTGGCTAGAACAGAAGGAGCTGGGAAAGTGCGTATGTGTATGTCTGTGTGCGTGTGTGCTGGGGGAGGGGGACGGGGGGACGGGGGGGGGGAGCAAATTGTAAACACCATACCACAGTTGCTGCAGCAGCAAACCATCCATGCAATGATTAAAAGCCTAGGGGGGTGAGAGGGTGGGTAGTGATCGTTGGGAGGCTTAGCTTTTGTCTTGAAAGGGAAGGTACACTAGCTTTCACAATAAAATCCCTAACAGAGCCTCAGAACACACTGGTAATAGAGTGGGGGTACAGGCAGTGGGAGGGTTATCCCACATACGCTTTGATGAGACACCAAAAGCATTGTCATATACTTTCTAGCATGGCTTCCCTCGTAGTTTGTTTGTAACAGAACCATATTTATTGGTGCAATAGTAATACAGGCTACAAATATGGCATGTTACTGCAGTCTGTGCAACCTGAAATTAGTCATTTTAACAGCCTGACGCCATGTTGCACACAAGACAAGGTGCAATAGCAATGTTTTCTAAAGGATGAAAATGGTTGGACTTGAGGCCATGTTGCTATGGAAATATATGGCAACCATCCATATCCACTGTTCTTGATTTGCACAGATCCATATTTAAGGTTGTAGCCAGAGATTCAAAGAGCTCTTTCCATTATGACTCACTGATGATTGAAGAGGCAAAGTGCTTGTACTTTAATAATTCATAATGCAAGACACCGGGCATTAAAGCACAATGCTCCTTGTTTAGCGCCCACTGGATGTGTTTGTGCTTTACGATTTCCTCCCTAGAATAGATTTGTAATGCAAATAGAGCTGTAAAGAGACCTGCGACTGAAAGGGCAGGATGCTTAAAAATAAAAAGCACTATCACTTAGCAGAAAACAATGACTTCATAGTTCGGGGCTAACATAATTTTTTTACCCTATCAAAGCTTTTAGACCTGTCCCCTTGGTCGCCCCCCCCCCCCCCCCTTTCGGAGTCAACCACACCTCACACCTGCTGCTCACTGCAGCTTTGACGGGCTTCATTGCCAATACCAAGAGGGAAAAAATGATTTCTCTGAACCAGACTGAACATGCGCCCTCATCACTGTTGCTATGGCAACTGATGTGGAAGTGCTCCAACTGATGAAAACAAAATCTGCTGGTCTTCAACAGAGCAGCAATGACAAAGGTACACTGCACCCTCTAGTGGTGGAATAAAACAAACATGTGACCTGCTTTTTTTTTTTTTTTTTTTTTAGCATTTCCAGAACCTTCTCACAGAGTAAACAAAACAAAGACAGTCTCTTTGATTTGCTATTTAATCACACTACTTTGAAATATTATAAATTTCTAATTTCTAACTATTTACCTGACTTACTGGAAGAGGGTTCACAAGTAACTGGGAGTTTCATGAAACCCATCTACCTGTCTCTTTGGAAGCTACAGAGGAGCCAAAGCCAAACAACATTTATTCAGATAAGACTTTTTCAGCTCTGTAACTATGTGAAATTCAAGAGGAAGCCTTCAAACCCTTAAGTAGGAGTGTGCCCCAGTTTTGACCACATAGGATTGCGTAAACCCACTTTTTACAAGGACAGAATGAACAGCCAATAGAAGTCAAAATACCCATCCAACATCAAATGTGGAGCTTAGACAGCATTAACATCTGTTGACTGTGGGTAGCATGTCTGACTTATCTAATCGCAGAATGATGTAAGGAGCCATATGACGTAAAGATTCAAATCAGTTTTTTCATTAACATCTGCAATTCCATAATTTGTGCTGTTTGAACTGAAAGCAGAGAGAGAAGTTTAACTGTTGAGTTTCAGTCGTCATGCATTGCCATAAATCTGAATCGCTGCATCCTCACTCTGGCTTTTTTTTCCCATCAAATATACCACCAGAGGGAAGCAGACCTTTAGGAAAGTACAACACAAGCACTTCCCACCCCTTGCATGCTAACATACACACACACACACACACACACACACACACACACACACACACACACACACACACACACACACACACACTCAACAGTGGAACATCCCACCTCTCTCAGCAATCCTGTTTACTTTCCCGGCCTTGTCAACAAAACAGTGTCAAAGCACACTATGCAGTAGCTATCAGGAGGTAAACAAACACTGCGTTAGTGATTTGATCAGAAATATGCTGTCAGTAATTTTCAAACAGCTTTTTAGCCCTAATATAGATATGATGGGGAAGGTTAGGAACACAAATGCACATGCACTAGCTCTTTCATTTGGGCATGAATACAAACAACACTACCTGTATCACAAGCTGACAGCGCTATTTCTGAAGAACCAGTACCCAAGATAGTAGCTTATAAGCCAAGGTGAAACCACTGCAGCAATGAAAAGATTACAGACATGTTTTGTGAAATCCTGTTACATCCACAAGGAGGCAGTAACAATATAAACTTTTACATTTTTGTTCAGAGGAGAAATATGTATTACTTAGATGTTCTGGTTAAAAAAAAAGGAAATCAAGATTTTTAAGACTGACCTTTTTGTTTACTGAAGCCCACCAGGAAGGCTGAGGCGGCGGGTTTTCCTAGGTCTCCTTTGCCCTCATTTGTGTGCATATCGTCCTGGTGGGGCCTCTCTGATCGCACCTCTGGGGGCACGGCCGCAGTGGGGGGCTTGGGCTTGCTGGGGCGATCCTCCTCTGTTTTCACTGGGGTCTTGACCTTGTCTGTGATCAGGGGCTCGGCTGGCACCGCCTCAGCCACGCTGCGGGGAGAGACGGCACTGGGAACCAGGGGAGAGGGAGGGCTGACTCCCTGTTTGGGGCCACTGAAGCCCTGCTCTCTCTTTGGGCTCTCTTCAGACGCAGACTCAATGAAGAGATCACTGTCAAGCTCTGCCTCTCTCTCCTCCCTCAGAATGCTGTAGGCTGTGGGTGGAGCGTGGTTGCCGGCCAGGCCGAAACCACCCTTGGCGACTGGGGGATTGTCAAAGGGGTTGTTAGGCTGGCTGAAAGTGCCCTTGCTTTTAGGCGGCTGGGCAAATGGGTTGCTGCTGGCCTTTGGAGGCTCCTCAGACACCAGCTCAATCTCTGAGTCTCCAGACTCGGCGCTGCTGCCGTCATGCTCCCTGCTGCCGGCTTTAGTGCTCGGAGTGCATTTGGAAGGTGCAGGCTTCACTGCGTCAGCCTTGAACATGTCATGGGAAGGGAATTCTTTTTCTGCTCACAAAGAAATGAAGAGAAAAGTGGGCATTAGAGTCTTCATGCACATCACAAATTCAGACAAACAGTATCTGCATGCTTAAAGCTGGACTGTGTAACTTTTGAACAAAGAAATAACACAGTCCTCCTCTTACAAAGGAAATATTGACTTCATAAGCAATAAAACATCCTCGCTCAATTAACTTTTCAATTGTTTTTACTTGGTCTGATGAGCAGTAACTTATAGTGGTTAATATAAGCTAATGGTAACACACGTTAGATAGTTATTAATGTATAACTGAGTCAGTTTGCTCTACTTTTGCCACTGCTACGTAGTCTCACTTTTAAACCTCAGAAGTCGAATCCATTTTTACCAATTTTAGATTCGCCTGGTCTCCTTGTATGCTAATGCTTGTATAACATCAACCCTGTAGTGCACAATAAAGTTATATATATGTTTTCAGGACAGCTTAGGCTATTAGAGTCTGTATACTGCAGTGACGTCACATGAATGTATTCATGTTATATGACCATAAAGACAAAAAAAAGAAAATTGGAAATTGAATCTCACGAAACTGTATTCAAATCACTGTCAGACAAATGCTGAAGTAGCTCTGACTTAATGACATTCATTATCTGACATAGGGGTGGCCATTTTGACAATATTTGTGTTTTTGTGTGATTTTTCTGCAGTAATGTGATGAGGTTTTTTGATTTGTCAGTTATTTAATTCACTTGATTAGATAAAATCTCAGTTGATTTTCCAGAAAATTTATAATACTATGATATATACTCATTGCAGTATGAAATTACATATACCATGATTCAGTACTTTTTCACCCACTTGAATATATGAGTACAGGTGTTTCTGTGTGTGTGCTGTGCCTACGTGTTGGTGAAGTATTGGGAGTGGAAGCAGGGCTGTCGTCCTCGGGCTCCGATAGCGTCACAGTGGGAACCCCCTGTAAGCCCACACTGAGGACATTTTCACGCTCAGACACAGTGACTGGAGGGGGTTGTTGCTGCAGCTCAGACTTGGCAGTTGGTGGCTTGGACTCGGTCAAGGTGATCTTCACTGGGCTGGCCGTCTGCGGGGTGCCACCCAGGTTTCGGTAGGAGCGGTAGTCTGACAGCTCTTCATCAGATGGCTCCTCCACGTAGGGGAAAGAGTGGGAGCCCAGTGCTGGACCTAGGTTTTCTTCTTCCTCTTCATCATCCTCATCTCTTCCTGGGTGTTTATCTAAATAGCTGCCCATTGAGTCACGACCAGTTGAGCCTTTGTCCAGCAGGCTGTGCAGAGCATCCTGGTGCTGGTCACGGCGCTCATCCCCATGGCTGATGTCCATGTAGTTGTAGGATTCTGTCTTATCTGAACCCAACAGAGATTTTGGCATGTCGTCAGCCAGGTTGGAAGTCATCTTGGTGTTTGAGCTAAAGCTATAGGAGTCGCTGGAGAAGTGGTCCATGGCAGAGGAGCCAGAGGAGGGCTTGGAGGGTTTCAGGTCATCCGACAGATAGGAGGCCTCTCGTCCCGACGTGAAGCTCTGATTTGACATCAGGGAAGTGTAGATATCACCATCATCATCATCATCATCATTCATAGGCTTCCTGAACAGGCAAGACGTGGGGTCATCTACAGAGAGAGAAGTGAAACTCAGTGAGGTTATACACACAAAAAAACGATAACGATGAATGACAGCACTCTCTATGTTGCACTGTGTCAATCAGCCTGTGCCTGAGCTGTGTGATTAATGAAAACATCCAGTTAAACAAGGCTATGCTTCTGCTGGCGCTACTGTCAGGGAAAGGGGCCGTGGCACTGTGAGAGCAGCACAGTCAGACTGGGTGCTCGGCTGTGAGGATCAGTGAGGCAGCAGTAACAGAGGGTACTTGTACCCGGTGCAGGACAAAGGGGGATTGTTCAGACCCCCCAAAAAACACAGTGCCACAACCAGAGTCTGTTCTAAATCATGCAGGCAAAGGGCTTTCTCTAGTCACATCTCGGCTCTATGATCACTAATCCAGCGCCTCTCCTGATAAATTAGAGTCATGAGAACGAACACACAAATACAATATGAACAACATATTGTATGTGCAAACTAGCATCTACCTCTCCAAAGCTTAAATGGCTTCAGCTAGGCTAGGCTATGCATAAAATATATCGATAAACACTTCACGCTCACTGCATCCTGGTATTCAACACATGCAAAGCTAAAATAACAATAACCACAGCGATTTTTAGTGTTACCAAGAGTAAGAATTCAAAACAGACAATAGTGTTGGTGTTAGCAGTGCCTTTATGTGTGCTCTGCTGTAAAATATCACTCAACATCTCATTGAATAGTTTGCTACAGGAAAACGTTAAGGATGCTCATGTTACATATGACTTGCAAAACAGGAAGAGGCGGACTTGAAAGAGATGTTATTTAAAATCGTCAGAAGTCAAGGTCAAGTCAAGTATTCAGATTTGTTGACTTAATGTCCAACTCGGCCAACAAACACACTGCCTCCTTTTCATACACAAATACACAAGCATAAACACAGTACCCACACACAAACACATACTATATGCTCATATTTTTGCTGTACTGTGTATAACTCAGTTTATACTTCCACAAACTGAGCTCCTCCTCCTGGTCTCGAGCCCTGCTACTCCCAGGGCAGAGGTGGTGCTATAAATAGGCTGGGTCCAACTGCTGGGCTGGATGAGGGGGGACAATTTAAAAAAGCAGCCTTAGGGTTAGCTCTGGAGGATGCGGACTGACAGAAGACCCAACAGGTCAGGACGTCCCGTCCCTCCCTTTGCTTCCTCTGAAAAGCCCCACCACCCTTCCCTTCTGCTGTCCTTCCTACTGCTGCTCCCTTAGTCATTAACAATACATCATACCGCAGTACAATGGCATAAACACTACACACCATGCTGGGACACAGCTGGAGGGGTTACGTGACATGGAGGAACAGCAAAGCAGGCCCAGACACTCTTGAGCTTCAGATTATTTTGCATTTAATAGACTCAAATGTCTTATCAACATCTGAACTGCCCGCAGATCCAAACAATATGCAACATAAATGGGCACAGCTGTTGAGCCAAGTTCATTTCGGTGACGTGAATGCCCTTGATGTACTGCTAAAGCCAACGTATAATCCTCTTAGTGTACTACCAATCGTATAGGTCCCATTAGCAATCACCCTGGCAACAACATCATAATCTAACACTCACTGATTCACTGTACAAATATATACTGTGCAGATGTGGGAAGCACTCAGGGCCACTACAAACTGGTGAGGAGAGGTGATCTCTGGAGCTGTGAGCTGCCAGTTATCCTGGTGACTGTGGGCAACACACACCCCCTCTCTCTACCAACCCATTCAACATAACAACACAGATAAACTCACCAGCAGTTGCATAAGGCAAGTGGCTGGATGCGTTTCTTTAAAAGCCATGAGGGCAGTCACTCTGAGCAGGTACTTGACAAAGTCAGGCTACTTGGTGTGTTAAGATTGAGGACATATTGAATCTGCTGATATGGCGTAGCAGCCAGACACCAGGGGGCAAAAAAACCCCACAAGGCTGAAGCAAATGCTTTGCTTCGCTTTCAGATGGGATTGGACGTGACAACAGAGGAATTCTCAGCTCACACTGCAGCCACACAACATAATCATGTCACTGAAAGGATGGTGCAGTTACATAAATAGGTCCTGGTGGATGTGCTGTGAAGGGGCAGTCCTTTTGTTGTCCCCCGTGCAGCCAGTGCAGCTCCGTAACTAAAGCAGCCTTACAATCTGTGCAATGCAAAAGCATGGGCTCTGTATTATCAGGCTACAGACAAAACTTGTGACCATAGACAATATCAAAAGACCCAGAGTTGCAAAATGAAAATATTACCACTTTGAAATTAAGGGTTTCCCAAGTTGCACGTGGAACTCACTGTGCAGCAGTGTTTATTCCCTTACTGATGGACTGCCATTATTCAATGTGGAATAAAATTGATAAAGAAATGTCATACAAGTTTCCTCACAAACAGCTATGTTTGCTATTCTCAAGAACAGATTGTTGTCTCAGTTCTTGCAGCCACGAATCAAGTGTAGACAGAAGCAATGCTGCTGGTTCCACAACCCACTACAACAACAGGCTCCACTGACTTTCGAAGGAACAATCCCTGTCGGTCTGTGATGTCCAAGCACACACCATCCCAGCAGGTATTCAGCTTCACTTTTAAACATCTGTTAATCTCTAGTGCACTGTAACAACTCCATTACTCCATCCGTGACCCTCTCGACTGTGGTGTTACCTTTCAGGAGCTCTCTTTCACTCCATGACCTTGTGGAAACCAATCCAACAAAGTGTGCTCCTCTTTCAAAGACATCTGTGTCTTTGACCTTAAATAATGTTCCGTAGCTTTATTATTTTAGGTATAAACTGCGCTTTGTTTAAGAAGATAAAAACAGAAATTGATTGTGTAAACATGGATGACGCGAGACTGGGTCGGCTGTGCACATATTATGAAACATTCAAATGAGTTACTTGGAGAAAGCCAGGGAGAAGAGAAAACACACTCTTTATCAGCGTAAAGTTAGGTTTGCCTGGTAGCATTTCTTTCTTGTGTTATTTGGTGAATATATTTTAAAATAGATTGTACTGGGTAGCAGGAAGAATGTATAGTGAAAGTGAGGCTTATAGGGAACCAATCTAAATGCAGATGGTGTCATTACTCTATAGCCATCACAGTGTGCAATCCACATTTACCTGTCTATTGCCACTTTAACTGAAGCGCCACTCTCACTCTTTAAAAGCTTTGGTTGTGACGTTTATGTTCATGTATCGATTGCAATATCCCTGGATGAACAAATACATGAATACTAGTCTCTAACTACTATCCCACTTCAATGTTAGTAAAGAAGAAGAAAACAGAGAGCACAATGACAGTCTATACTACGAGCTGAGGTACAACAAAACTACTTGCAGAGGTCGATAGGGGAACAGCTGTGCTGAGGGATTCAACTGCTCTGAGCTGCATTGATCCAAGACAATGAGGACATACAATTACTGTAAGAAACAGTGGATCCACCACTCAAGGCCACACAGGACAAATGTTGTTCCATCAGCCTTTGTCAAAGTCAAAAATCAATGTAGAGACAGTTTAAATAAAAGATAATCTGTCCCCATTCAGATTCTGAAGCCATGCTAACGTACCGTACCTGTCTTCCACTGTATTGATCAAATGCTTGCTTGGATGGAGCTTTATGTGTGAATAGAGAGGATGTGGGAGGATCCAGACTGGGTGTATGCGAGCTGTCTGCTTTGGGTCAAAGCTTTCAATTTGGTGTGATTTTGGATTGGCATTTCACTTTCATTTTGCAGACAGAATATAGCTTTAACGAGTACAGACGCAGGATGGAAGACAGGCCTGCGTAGGCTACAATAACCAACACAAAAAAAATAGATGGACTACTTATAAGTGTCTCTGCTGATATTAGCTCGAATCCCAAGATTAGTTTTGCAATACTCTGCTCAGGGATTACTCTATGCCCACAGGCAATGAAGCTGGACTGAGGCAGTAAGATTGTAAGCATAGCATCATATTTCACATGCTGGCTTTTAATTGTTTTCAGGGTAAACACAGGGGACCAAAGCACATCAGAACGTATGATTTATTAATATAATGACAGCAGTAATGCCTTGTTATTGTCCCCTACAGTGGAGCTTTTTGGGTTTGGTCTGTCGCGCTTTCATCTTTCCTTTTATCCCTCGGCATTAGCTAATTGGTCCTGGAGCCAAATTAATGAGACTGGAAACCTGACAGGTATGACGTAGGATGAGCACTTGGGCCCAAATCATTGTTGAAAGCAGACACATGACTATATATTGTACACGCTTTAAGTCTTATTTAATTATGTAAGATACTGAATTAAAACATATCTACGAAGGAGAAGACAGCTCTTTGCATTTCCAGATTTTCCCAGACAGTCCGGCCATTTGAACAACTATCGGGTTTCTCATCACAGCCTCGCCTCTCTTGCCATTAAGCTGCTCCCCCCTCCTCCACCACTGTATTATCTTGCATCTTTATCATCTAGTCTGAAAAGACCGAGCACTGCTTGGCCCCCTGGGAACAGGAGCAGCGCTCTCACCAGCTAAAGACACAAATGCACTGTGTTGGCTTATGCAGTTCGGTGGAGTTGACTAAGTGCTTTCTCTATCTGAAAGATATGGGAAAGACTCAGCCAGACATATGCTGTCTCATCCTTGTCTCTGATGATATGCTGAAACGGAGAAAGCCTCGAGTCTAATCCACCTATCAGGGACTGGATTGTGGGAGAACGTTTCTCATGACTGATGCACTTTGTCAGAACATGATAAAGTTATACCGTTACAGAGAGCTTTGTGGAAAAGGAAGTTGTCACTGTTTGTGTACAATATGCACTTAGTTGTTTTCTTCTATGCCAGAGAGCAGTGGAGGCTAGCAGACACACCATGTGGTGAAAAACAAACTTGACTGTGGGATTTTCACAGAACACTTCATGGTCACCGGTCATGATGCGGCAATATCTTCCACAACTTTCTTTCTCAAGCTTCTTGAAACCTTCATAGGATGGGAAACTTTGGAAGAGAAAAGAGGCTACACTGTTCTGTACTCTCTGTGATCCAAGGCTAAGGTTCTGTCCTGTGGTATTTGAATACTGCTGAAATCAGCATTATCGGCGTCCTGTGGGTAGATCACCGTTGTGAACAAGATTTAGAACAGGCATGGATCGATTACATAGCGAGGCAATTCTAGACATCTTGAAGAGATACTATTTCACAGTTGGTAGCCTACTGTTCAAAGGCCACAGTAAGACAGAATCTTTACATTTCCAAAATATGAAATATAATTTTGTGATTATCCACCAGCAAAGCAGAGAGGGAAAGTTTGTTTAAGAGGGGGTTGCTGGAAGTGAATGTGTTTGACAAAGATGTCATGTCTGGTCAAGAGGAAAATGTCCACTCTACCCTGCTAGATGTGATGAGATCTGCACTGTTCCCACCAAGAACATAAGTGACAGAGTAGATTACTTCACTATTATGGACACGCCTCAGTGGGAGTTATAGCAATGAGAGACAGACAGTCTTCCTCTCTTAGGAATCAAAACATCATCTGTGTGTGTGTGTGTGTTTGTGTGTGTGCACCTACACAAGTTTGAGCTTGTCTGGCACACTATTATGAAAGCAGAGCATGTCTTTTGTTTGTTTATTAGTAGAAAAGTTAGGCCAAACATCACTAGCCATTATTCATTTCACATATTTTACGCTCATTCTACTTAAAGACAATCATTTTTAGCTTTAGTAGGTTATGTAAATTTTGCAATGCCTTTTTTTTTCCATTTAACACTTTTAGCTTTGGATGTTAAAGTTGCCTCAATGCATTGTCCAATTATGCTCTTACTTAACGGATTTACAAAAAGGACTTGTTTTTTTCTTCTTTTTCTTGTTTTGAACCAGCTGCAGCCAGCTAAAAGAGAAAGGCCTGAACTGGGCGAGAGAGGGAGGAAACTAGGCGTCTTTTTAAAAAAAACATCATCTCATGAATTTTTCAGTGAATCCCTGAATGAAAGTGCAGGGTTCTAGTTTTGCTCACAGAGCAAATAGTGAGCGTTGCTACTTCGGGATTAAAAATAGCAGCATGAGCAGAGCTGTGATGAAGAGAGTGACGGACTTAGAACTGAGGTCTGCATGATGTTCCCACAAAAACACTGCCTCCAGCATCCAATAATATCACTATATCATCAACAACACTGAAACAGGCATGAAGGAATCCTGTCATCATGCAGGCTACTTAGCAGGACAAATAAAATATTTTGTTCAGGCTTTTACCCAGTCACTGCCTATGAAAGCTCGGGAGCTTAGGCCTGTTATCTATTTATTTTTCCCTCTACCCCACCATCTCAAGAATGCAGGTCTTTTGTCATAGATATAGGCCTACATGTGGGAGCTAGTAGATCAGTTTTGCCAGTGAACGCACATAAGCCATTCAAAGTTCAACAGGCTATTTGTTAATGCATGCTGCTTCCTATCTAAATTCTCCCTACAGACACAAATGTCATCAACTAAAGAACTGTGTAGACTACTGGGCAAAACACTGGAAAATATTTGATGTTTCATAACAATTACAGGCTAAAGCTCAAACCAGTTCAGTTTTTAAGATGTCTAATACCATTACCTTCAGCATCACTGATGTGACATCTGATTTAGCCTACTATCATCCTATGGAAGTTACTCGCATGCACCTTTGTTTCTGTGTTTTCAAGCCCAGAACTTTTAACTCGGCTGACAAACAGGCCGAATGTCGTAACCTGGTCGTAACGCTGAATCTTTGACTAACGGGACGCGCTTCTCTCGCTGTATTTACACCTGAATACCGATGAGGGTTGAAATCAAACGTACTGTGGATGAAATACTATTTATTGATAAACATAAAAGACTTAACTGTTCGGTTTACCTGTAGATGCAGTTCCCATAGCAACGGGAGGCCTTTTCCCATCGTCCTGGAAAGGATGAAATTGTTGATCCAGGTCGGCCGTCACCTCGCCGCCTTTCGGCTTAAAATCTTCACGTAGCTCGTCGAACTGGGTCGGTGTGTTCCCAAACAGGCCGTTCCTCTCATAGTCATCCCCAAACCACCTCCCCTCCGAGCCTAGCTCCTCACCGGGCTGAGCAGACATGCTTTTTCCCCCTGTTATCTGACTTGGTATACTAGCTACTATAGGCTTCTTCTTCTCTACCGTACACCGGGGGTTTGCTGGATGAGCGGTGGCAGCCCTTTGCGCTAGAATGGGTGACGGAGACAAACACAAAACAATGCAGCTCCTGGCCGGCGTCTGTCAACTGCGCCCGGGGTTTGTAGAAGCCACAGAGGAGGCGGTGCGGTCGGTCGGGGAGCGAGAGGAGAGGAGTGAGCTTTATTGTTTTAGTTCACTGCTCCAACGGTGACGTCATGGTGTCCGCGAGGATCGGGGTTGGCACTTTTATTTGGGGCAGAGTCAAACGTATGAAAGGCGTTTATATATGAAGTGTTTGACAGTGACCGAGAGAATGGCAGCACAATGATCCTTGGCGTGGTGAAACAGGTAGCCTGTAGCACACACAGTGACTCCACAGATAAGTCAGTGAAATTGGACGCATGGCCCACAGGGGAGCATAAAGATAGCGGCATTACAGGTCAATAAAACGAAATTAAAAACGACAAAAATAGCTAGAATTTCAAGTGTAATGTTTTATGAACGTGTGCCGATAAAATACAGCAACATTTCATGATACTGTGGTGTGAAAAAAGTATCTTGCAGTGTGGCGCCGTCATGTGGCAGCTCAAAATATCATTAGGACCGCAAAGGTTTCAACATGGCTCCTTAGCAACCAGACGCTCCTGATGCCAAACATTGCTGAAGTCAGATGGGTCACAGGGTTAGTGTTTGAGCTGATGCATTTCGACGTGGAAAGTAGTGTTAATACCGAGGTATTTATAACTGAGGTGAGCTAACAGTTCCAGTATCTGCACCTAACGTTAGCTAGCTGGTAGCATAACTTTAAGGGGAAGTTAGCGTCAGTGTGTATGCTTACTAACCTCAGTTATTTAGTTACTGTGCTTACACTATCTGGTAGACTAATTGCGGACCTTTTCTTTACTTTCCCAATAAATCATCAGTATAAAACAGAATGTGTGCATTTTAAGGGCACCTTATTTAACTATTTAACTTTAGCTTTAGTATATTTCACAGTTATGATACAGCGTGAGAAACAAAAGTGCCGTGGTGATGAGGAGGTGGTCAAAGAGCTGGTGAGTATATGAAATTCACATTCATTTGATCAAAATGATAGATGGTGTCTAGGTTAAAATCCAGTTTACTGCTTCCAACAATTGAATGCAATGTATAAGCTATATGGAGGCCTATTTCATTTAATTATCATTTTAATTTATCAATGTTCACTGCATAATAATTTGTCCTGACAAATAATGATTAGGCCTAGCTAAATGTAAGTTATTCTGTCACATTAGCTTTTTTTTCAACAGTGCATGGCCAATGGAGTGTCCTATGAAAAAATTGCACAAGAAGGAAGTAACATCAGCTGCCTGGAGATCTTCTTCTCTGGTTTTCCCCGTATGGTTGGGCTTTCCTTCTTCCCAAGGCTTTGCCAGATTACCATAGTGGGCCAGAACATAAAACACATTGAAGGATTGGAGGGCTGTCCTCTGCTTCGGGAGCTCTGGGTAGTCCAGTGCAATTTGACAGTAAGTTTGTTGTGCCGGTAATATCTCTGATCTAATTTCTAATCAATACTAGCCCTGCTGATAACAATAATATACTATGCCTTGAATCATTACAGTCCACTGTGTTTTATTTTGCAAGTGACTGCAACTGTTCTTAAACCTTACACACTGTAATCACAATTTTACCCTCTGTGTCATGTGATTACAGGAAATCATGCATAGTTTAAGCAAAACAGAATCCTGTATTAGTGAATTTTACAGCATATGTCATATACAGTATATATATAAACAATAATTTCTCCCACCTTCTCTTTTTTTGCAGGGAATATCTGGATTACAGAATTGTCTACAACTAGAGAAACTCTACCTTTATGATAATCAAATCTGTGAAATAAAGAATTTAGAATTGCAGATCAACCTAGAAGTCTTGTGGCTCAACAATAACTGCATAACTCAGATACAGGTTTGAATTGTAACTTGAATTAATGAATTAATCTATCTGTTTACATGTTTATTATAAAACATTATACAATATGTGTTAAACTGTGAATTTTATTTCAGAATTTCAATTGATTTTTCTTACCACAACTGCATATTTAGACAATTTATCATATCAGTAAATAAAATATGACTGTTCATGTTTTATCAAAGAAGCACACTCCCTTTTTTGATCAGTTGTTTTTGTTATGTGTGGTGGGATTTTTTCTAAAGGGCTTGAACACACTTCATAACCTCAAAGAGCTAAACCTTGCTGACAACAATATTGAAAAGATTGGTAGGTTTTTAGAATTATCTGTATTTTCTGTGTCTAGTTTGAGAGTTATTAGAAAAAAATAATAATCAAATAATTTTCAACTTCTTCTAAGGGCATTGCCTTGATCCTAATGTCAGCCTTCAGAGTCTTAATCTATCCGGGAACAAGATCAGCTCCTTTAAGGTAAGATTAAAAACATAAATATGCTTTTCAAATTCCTTCTGTAAAAAAGTTTTCCTACGCATTTTGTAAAATCTTGATTAAAATCCTTGGTCTGAAGAAAGGGCATTTCCAAATTCTTGTGAAATGTTGCGGTCTAGGCCAGTTCAGATTTTCAATCAATTCTACAATGGGCTGGCTGCATGAGACCTTCACTGAGGTATTGAGCAGCATAATTTCACTGTTTGTCCTTCTGGATTCAATGATATACAGTCATGATTACATCTATTTAAAAAATGATCTTAAAAGACTCCAAGAAGATGTTTTTATTAATATGTAGGTTTGTGTTAGTCAATTATGCATTTTCGACATAGCTGTTAAGCTAATTCAAAGCATTTGAGCTGAGTAAGAAACTGAGAAAGTTTTCTGGCTCCAGCTTTGATTGGTCACCTCAGATCATATTCCTGTCATCCACCTTTTTCAGCTTGGCTTTAAAGAATGCAACTATTGTCATTCAATGCACAAAGCGCCCTAGCATATTGAAACAAATGTGGAATCAAAGAAAAAGTCTTTGGTCCTTTGTCATTAAAATGTGACATTTCTTTCAGTGAGTATGTAGGGGGGGGGGAAGAAGAAGTTACAAAAGAAGTGTTTGATATTTAATGGAGTTTGTCTCATATTGACACTTCCTTTTCAGTGGGCAGTCAGTAAGACTTGCTGCAGAGGCTAGGCACAAATTTCATTTTTCTTTTCATCACCAAGTTGAAGTTGCCATAATACATCTGATTTGTATATATAATATAAGCTGTACTAGCTCTTTATAATTAGTGATAAGCAAAAATTACTGCAGCATCAATTTGAATTATGAAAAGAAATGTCTTGTCTCTCTAGTGGTTTTCAAATTGTTCTGGATTTCTGGAAATAGTGTTGTTTTTTGGGCACAACCTGAGCCTTAGTATTATAAGAAGCCCTATTAATGAACTAACCTGTGTGTTCTGTAACAGGAGTTGACCCTTCTTGAATGCATACCCCATCTGAGAGAACTAGCACTGAAAGACCCAACGTCAACGCCAAACCCAGTGTGTCTGCTGTGTAACTATGCTACACACGTTCTTTACCACATGCCAGGCCTCCAGCGACTTGACACCTATGACGTCTCAAGCAAGCAAGTCAAGGAAGCAGCTGAGGTATTGAGAAGGCCAGCAGGACCACTAATTAAGCTCACCTGAATTCTCTTGATTTACGTCCGTTGTTAATGATTTTGTTGAATTCCTAACTCATTAAATTTCCCATATCTCATACATATTTCTTCTGCATTTAGTTTTTCCAGTGCTTCAGTTGAGTTACAAATCATATTCATAATGAGTGAGAAATTTATTCCAAGACATGATTTCTTAATACATTACCTAAATTCAAAGTTCTAGATATCTTATGCATTGCATACGCACATTTCTTTTTTATTTAGCTTGACACATTTAAAATCTTTGGAAATCTTATTTAGGTATTTATTAACAAAAATGAGATTCTGTAGGTTTGAACTGTTCCTATCAAACATTTTTCCTTTTAGTCCACAGTAATGAAGAAAATGATGTACTACAACATGCGTGTACGTAGTGCTCAGAGGAACCTGGCAGAGATCCAGCTCAGTCTGATAGAGAGGAAGAAAACTATGCTACAGTTACCTGAAGAATGCATCAGAACTCTCAATCACACCTTCAAGAATGTATGTACAATCCTTGAAACATTTTTAAAAATATTTTAGCAGCTGTAAAACAAGAATACAATATAAATTGTTTAGCTGTAATCTCCAGCTGCAGGTTGCTGTTATTGTACACAGTTATGAGAGATGTTTTCATTTGCATGCATACCTAGCTTGAACGTGAGCTTTCCAAGGTGCCAGCTAGTTGTAAGAAGTCTTCCTGTACTTTGGACGATGGATCGACCCACCTGGTTGAAGGGTCAGCCGTCAGAAGAGACCCAACCGCTGACATCAGTCGTGATCTAGCCATGGAGCGCAAAATACTCAGCAAGATTGAAGCACTGAGGGAGAGGCTGGGGCTATGGATGAGGAGGCTGGATGAGTCTGTATTTTTGAAGATACAGAGATATTTTATAGTGCTTTATACAATTCAGTCTCATACTGTACAGTACATCTTTCTACATTCAAGCATCTGATTAAATAAACCAGTCCTAATGTGAAAAATGAATGTTCTTTCTTCTATATTCAGGATTGAAGCCTGGTATGAGTGTGATTTGGCCCAAGCCACAAACATGATGGAATATACTGTCCAGTTCCTGTTGATGGAGCTAGAAAGTGTTGGAAATATTCGTTTGGAAGAGGGTTTCTCCACAGACCCTTGGTGCGTACTTGGTATTATTAGTACAACTACAACCTTCATGAAATTTACAGCTACAGAGGACAAATCAAAAGCACACTTCCCTTAACTCATATTTTCTATGTTATGTACCCTACAGGTTTACTTCCTGTTGCGACCTCCTGCTTTCCAGATTCTCTCATTCAGACTTTAAGGTTTACAGTATTACTGGCATTAAGATCAATAGAGTTATTCGCATCCACAACAGGGCTTTGAGGCTTCGGTTTGAGGACAAACTTCACACCCTTCTAGCCAACGAAGAGTCTGGTGTCTGTTCACAGTAAGTTAAACTAAAGTGATATGAAAAGTGATAATAATCGTGTTTTTACCAATGATTTACAGACATTTTAACATTACTATTGTCATCATTGTAATAGTAGAAGGGTTGTTAATTTAGTTTGGAACTAATATAAACCTTTCAAGCAGGAATTACAGACGTCGGCTGGAGCACTTGTTCTACATAGCTGACTCTGAAAAAAACAGTGAGAAGGAAGACATTTTGTGCATCGTAGAGGAAGGCTTCAAAACAGCCCAACAATATAAGGTGTGTACACTGCTGATTTTGTTTGTTCCATAATTCCACCACCCCTCAACCATCAATCCCATCACCAAGAATTCCATTGAGCATTAAGAGAAAAAATTAAGCTAGTAAGTCACAGTTTAGTCACGTCACTACTTTATAACTGTATGTGTAAAATAATGAACAGCAATTGCAAGAATTTCTACAAATTGTGTTTGTTTATTAAGCAGAATGCTTTGTATAATAGAAGGAAGTAAACGTTCTGTTACTCTGAAATTGTAACTTGTTAGAAGTCTTAGTTGGGAATACTGTGGTCCTCCTTTTGTATACAGAAATAACTACACATGGGTGCTAACAGAACAGAATCTCATCATGTTGACTTTAACTATGGTGATTTTGAACTAGGCCTTGGACAGAGAGTGTGCTATACCTTTATCCAATAGCCTGAGTGTAACCGAACAGCCCAGAATAGAACATGCTCTGCGTCAGGCCAGCCAAGGCGAATCCAAGCACAGTAGAGATACGATACCCTTCAGGCATGGTGAGTTTTAAGAAAAAAACTCCCCTCAGCTGTGACTATTGTTTTTTTTCTTAATAGCTAAAATAAATTTTTTTTGCCTATAGGTCAGATTATTGTTTCCAAAGTATTCGTGGGCAACAGCATGCCTATCCGAGAGGGCGAACCAGTGGACAGAAGCATCTATCCCAGAGCCCACTCTGTGTATCGCAATGTGGACACTAAGCACAGAACTAAAATAAGTGAAGGTATGCAGTATATCAAGAGGCATGCAAACAATTATTTTTCAGTCAGTATTTATGCAATGTCATTGCATCTCTATGTGTTTTTCATTCAGAGAGACCCCGCTCCCCCAAAACTCACACTGGTCCCGAGTGCAGTTCCCTACGAAGACAGTGGTTTGTGTTTGACCATGAGCTTGTCCTGCCTGAGTACATCATATATTTTGAATACATCACTGGGGTAATTAATTCATTGGTTTTGTTATTTTATATCCCAGAACTCCACAGTCCATTTCTATAAAGCTTTAAATTTGGCACAAATCAAAGTAAATAAAAATTCAGCCAGTCATGCTGAGCTCTGATGCAATCAAAATTTAGTAGCATGGCTTTTAATCAATACTCAGATATGATAAAACATTTTGATTTTTGTGTCTCTTTTGTAGTTGCGCACTTGTTTTACAATTTAGTTTTATTTTACTTTATTTTAACACCCACTACAAGTCAGTAATTATATAACTACCAGCCAATTCTTTGCTTTAAACCTTTTGACATGTTGTTACTAGGGTCAAGAACATCCTGCATTGCTGGGCCAGAACACAGTCAAAGATGATACTCCCTCCAATGATATCAACCTGGACAAGGAAGTCCTCGATATGGAACCTGTGCTGAAACCACAGCCCAAGTTGTTGAGCCTGGATGACAAAATTCTGCTCAATGTGGCCAGAGCCAACATTCTCAGTCAGATTACTGTAAGTATTCTGGCTTTTCAAATGACAGCTTCATACACTTACAAAGAACTAGCTGCATTGTATTGAATCTGCAGGTGCTGAACCTTCATGGCAACAGTCTGAGTAAAATAAAGGAGATTTCCAGCCTCACAGCTCTGCGGCATCTTACTATCAGCTTCAATGAGTTCACACGCCTGGATGACCTTTCTCACATGGTAAAAGAGACAAAAATACAATAATTGAGCTTAAACTAAAAACTGCCTCTGTAGTATTGAATGAAATTCTGTAGTGGGGTGACACATAATATGGAGAGACTGAAACTGTATGGACCATATTATAAAGTGGAAACATTTAACATCTATTGTCTGTTAACAAAATCACAGCCCCACCTTGAGTTTTTGGATGCTAGCTATAACCGCCTAGTGACCCTAGAAGGGCTGAGGGGGTTGGGACAGCTCAAACAGCTCGATGTGCGCTGGAACAACTTGACCAAGGCCAGAGAGGATACGGCTGTGCTGAGAAAACACACACCTGCTCTGCTAAAGCTTGACACCCGATACAACCCCTGGAACAGGGTGTGTGCTGTTATCAAATAAAATCAAATAAGGTGCAGTACAAGTCACAATGTGGACGCATACAGTGAAGCTGTTTTCCTTTTTCCAGCCTGAAGCAGTCAAAATGACAATACTGGGTCGTCTAACAACCCTCACACACCTGGACGATATGATGGTAGCAGAAGAGGAGGCTGCTGATGCTGTTCAGATGGCTGCCAGATCCAAAATTAACCAGGTGAAGATCTTAAAGATACTGTTGCTTTGCTATATAGTCTGGATGAATGAATGCAGTGATCAGTAAATCTAAATTTGAATTAAAACAAAACAGTATGAAATAAATGGAACATCCCATTTAATTAATAAATCATTTTTGTTTGTGAGAACCAGTTTCAGTCCTCGGCCCATTTCATGTTTAATTATGAAAATTATAATTGGGATATTTACAGCATGTCATGTTTTCTTGGAGATGGATCAAGTTTGCATTTAAATGTAGATTTATTATGTAAAAATAAGTAGTAAGTCACTCCCACAAAGAACGCAGTACATTATGTGAACATCTACCTGTATATTTCAGGACATACTGTAATTAAATCAGACCCGTTGACACTCTTGCTTGTAGGCATCTCTTCTGGCTCACTCGCGTTATAACAGTGACCGTCCCCGCCGTCTCAGCCTGCTTTCAACAGCCCAGCTCCTATGTCTTCTCAGTCCTGCACAATGGGGCCTTAATCTAGAGCTTGACTGGACTGCAAAGGTGAGCTACATCCATGTGTGTTTCATCGTAAAGGAGTAATTTCTTTAAATGTTTTGTGAAGTGTTCGGAAGAGTGTAATTGTAATTTAAATTGTAATACATGTTTAAAGGTCATTTATACTTTTTTTAATACATTTGTCACCTTAAATTATGACTAGATCACCGCTCTGAACCTTGACAGCCAGAGGATTTCCAAACTGATCAATCTGAATAAGCTGGTCAACCTTCGCTGGGCCTCCTTTAATGATAATGACATTTCTAAAGTGGAGGGTCTTGACAGCTGTTTGAAACTGGAAGAACTTTCCCTCAACAACAACAGCATCAGCACACTCAGTGGTTAGTCACGCTGTCAGCTTGACAATGACGTTGGAAAATCAACATTAAGATCTATCAGAGACCTCATTGTTGCTGTGCCTGTCTTCAATCTCTGTTTCTCCAGGCCTACCAAAACTGCATTGCCTGAACAAACTGAGTGTAGATGGGAATCAGCTGTCTAGTCTGGATGCCTCAGTCCTCGATCAGCTGCCCAACCTGTCCTTTTTGTCTGTGGAGAAAAACTGTATCAGTTCCCTGCATGGCATCCAGAGAGTTCGCTCCCTTCTTGAGTTCTACATCGGCAATAACCACATTTCTACATCACAAGACATCTACTATCTGAAGGTCAGTGGGAGAGAAATTATAGTAGGTTTCAGATTTTGTTGTCTGAGCTTATATACTCCCCTTTGTTTTCAGGGATTGACAAACCTCATCATTCTGGATCTTTATGGGAATCCTTTATTGGAGAAACTGGAAAACTATCGGATTTATGTTGTGTTCCACCTCCCCTCCCTAAAAGCTCTGGATGGCATTGCAGTGGTATGTACCAACAACGGCAACCAGTCAAACTTTTCATATTATATTGATATTGTAGTGATGATTATATCCAGTGTTTTGTATTTGCTGTTGTTTTCTTTCTAGGAGGTAACTGAGTGTGAAAGTGCGAAAGATATGTTTGGAGGAAGACTAACCCCTGACATGGTGGCAGAGAAGCTGGGCCACTCAAACTACACAGACATCACCTATCTCACCATGCAGTCCTTGTCCATTAGGTAATAGCCTGGCTTTGCAGACAGATGAACACAATGAGCATGGTTATAGTGATTTACAATGCACAAAAATTAGGTGTTGAAAAACAAGCCTAATTGAAAGTGTGTTTTTTTCCGCCACAGGATGGTTGATCTGTCTCCAGCAGACCTGTTCTGTAGCCTACGCAGTGTCAACTTAGACCACAACAACCTCACTTCGTTCACGGGCCTCATCTATCTGCCCAACATAAAAGTACTAAGTACACTTAATTTTTAAAATCAACAGGCTGGCTTGAAATGCACCTCAGCCATTATTATTTCCTGTGACTTCTTTACAGGCTCTGTGTCTGAACTACAACCACATTGAGTCCATCCTGCCCAGACAGAAGACTCAGGCTCATCTGACAAACAGACAGATACTGTACAGCAAAGTTCACTCCAGTGGTTACGGCCAACAGACCCCATACAAAGGCAAAGGGTAGCTCTTATCTCAGTAATTGATTGTTTTTACATTTTACAATGTTAGACTGTTGCCAAGTGTCAAGTATGAACTTCAACTGAATGTTTAACCATTAGGGGGCAGCACTGACCAGCCAATGTATGAATTCTGTTGTGGTGTCTCTTGACACTTGTCACAGTTGTTTCCTATAAGCCCTTATAAAATCTAGTTGTAAACACAATTTCAAAATATTGTAATTTGGTTCAAAATAAGTTATTAATATTAGTAACTTTAAAAGATATTAATATTAAGTCATTTTATTTTATTTTCTAGATATATTATCACTAAATAAACTGAATATTGAAATATTGGTCTATCTATAAGTTTCCGCATTGTCAGTATATTGTGAGAACAATGATATAATCTTCCAATCATATCTTCCTTTTATAGAAACCAGTGCTGGGAAAACCATGCTTTTGTTTACCCTGACTGATGTGAGGTCTGATCAGTTAAATGAGGCAGTGCATGGGAGAAAGATATGCTTATTTAAGTACAGAGGTTTCAAACTGTCAATCTGTGACTGTGTGTTTAAGGGAAACTGGGCCCACTGGCAGTCTGGAGCCACTGATGGGCAGCCTGGAGGTGCTGCATTTGAGTCACAATGGCATCTCCAATATGGCCAATCTGCAGCTCAGCAGGCTCACCAATCTTAAAGCACTCTTCCTTCAAGGTATGTATGGTTGACACACAACTGCTCCTTCACAAAGCCTATTAAATGTGCAGTGTATAGAGCCTGTGAAAAGGCAAGCACTGAGAGCAAAGTCTCCCAGAGACCTTAGGCCAGGTGGGAGATGAGACTTGAAGAAAAGAACGGCTGACTTTCTTTTCAACAGCTTTTGATGGCTTTTGATTGAGTTTTGCTTTGTCAGGGTGATTTGTCCCACAAAGCCAACCTTACTTGTCCTTTCTTCCTTTTTGCTTAGAAACCTTTCGAAGCTTTCTCTGTAATTTCAGTGTCTTTTACAACAGGGCCAAACAACAAATACCTGGCAAATGTTTTTATATATTTTATATTGTGCAATTTACTATCTTATTTTGTTTATAGAAATATTAGACTTTTGTTTGATATATATTTCCATTGTTTTGATAAGGTTTTTTTTTTATCCCTAGGTAATGATATCAGCCTGGTGGAAGGACTGGAGGGGCTTCACCAGCTCAGAGAGCTTGTGCTAGACAGGAACCGGATCAAAGCTCTGGCCGAAAACTCTTTCATAGCCCAGAAGGTCCTGCTAGAACTGCACCTAGCAGAGAACCGGATCCGGGAGCTCAACCATCTAGATCCTTTGACTGAACTCCACAAGCTCTTTCTTGGCATGAACAAGCTGCAGGTATTGTCCTCCAGCAGCACTAGTCTCCTCACATGATGGATTATATTAATGTTTATATTCAGATTTTTAATAAAACTGCATATTCAGAGTTTCAATTAAACTGCATTAATGTTTCACACCACAGTGATTTCCTGAGGTGACTGCCAAGGTCACAGTAAGCTTTTGTGCAGTTTTTGATTTACCTCCAAATTTTACTGATTGGTTCATATGCAAAATGTGTCAGATGTTTAAGAATGTATTTTATTCAGTGTGCAGCAGTATTATTTTTCCCTGCATTTGCAAAGTAAGACATGAAGTATAGTAATCATGAGTCATTAGCACCCCGCTGTGGCATGCGAGGGGTAGCATTAAGGAGAATCAAGTTTGATTGAAGGTCAGGGCCGTGTGTATAAAGAAAGAGGTGAACAATCAGGAC